>NW_005054299.1:8339402-8362000 GCF_000277835.1 Geospiza fortis
TCCTCAATGCCAGTATTTCTTGCATTCAGCCCATTATCCTGTCTACTTCAGAGAAACTCTATCAAAAGCTTGAATGTCATTCCCCCCAAAAATTGTAAGTAAAATTAATAGATTTTTCAATGCACTGATATTTCTCTTTCAAATAATATATCTTGCTGATTTGTTAAAAAAACAAGTCAGTGATTCCAGCCAAGTCTCCTATTCAGAAATTGAGTTGTAACAGTCTGTGAGATCTGATTTAACTTCAGTTGCACATAGTGTTTTTCTTCCACTGTTATTCTGTGTATTTTAAATAAATATTTTATTTCTTTATGTGTTTACTTTGAAGCAACAATATGAGTACAGTATAATCTTGTCTGCGCTAGGACTGAGAATAACATGGAACATATTCAGAGTAGTATAAAAGAAATACCCTTTCTACATGGGTGTTATATTCAGGTTTTATTTGCACATATTCCCTATAATTATAGTTTAAGTGGGCTATTTTCCATACCCACATAGGCAGTATTTTCCACATAAAGGTTCACATTGACTTTAGACCCACCCACAAGCTATTTACTTGCATCTATACATATAGTGATCAAGCTCATAACTGCTTCAGCCAAACCTAAATATTTTAACTTGTGCTTCTTTTGCCAGCCATTTTCTTCTGAACAAGTTGTTTCCAGTTTACACAATTGCTTTTATGAAGTTTCCGGTGCAATGTGTTTGCTCTTTCACATGGATATTGACTGCAGCCTCAAATTCAAACACAGATTTTGAGCAATCAAAACATTATGAAAGTTTTTGCAAAAAAGTTTTATTTTAGCTGTTTTCCAATGTTTAGGCTGTTTGCAGAAGCTGGATTTGACTTGAAATTCAATTTTTTAATCTCCCAAAAGTTCAGCAGAACTAAGTCATACAAATTTTCATTTATTTCATATGTTCATCTATTGGACATCAACTTGATTCTTATTGCCAGACATTTTGAATCTGCAAATATGACAACAGGCAAAATACTAAGCAGCAGCACAAGCCATAAACCCATTTCCCACTCAGTTTTGGACCTTTCCCACTAAACTCTTTCTCAAGCTACTCCTAATGGCACTATTGTAAACATGCTCTTCTCTCTGGATTTTTAGATGGAAAATATGATGACACTGTAAGCTGCAAAGTAGCATGGAGTAAGTGAGGACATCTTTGCAACAGGAAGATTCCCAAAGAAATAACATCTGCATGTATGTCTCTCGATCTCAGGGAAATGTCCTCTCAGGCTTGAGAGAATTTCCAGTTAAGAGCAACCCCCAATGTTATCACTCTCTTCAAAGTGGATCATCAGTGTAAAATGAGCATTTTTCTCAAAAGAACACCTCCTAAGCACAGGAAATTTTTGTAGGTAGGGATATTCCCAAACAACATGAAAATCCTCAAAGGAAAAACACCATGGAATGTGAAGTCTAGGGAAAAAGAAGGTAATGTACACATACATGCATACTATGTGAAATCTTTCAGGGAAAACATTCTGTCCAAAGTAATATGTGAAGGGTTTTGTTTTGAAGAAGCCACCCCCTGCTGTGGCAGTAAGTATGCATGTATGATTACTAAGATGCCTAATTAAATTATCCTTATCTGAATGCCAGCTGAACTCAACAAAGCAGATAATAAGTTCCAGAAACAGATACCATGTGGGGGGCAAATTATTTTACTTCGAAAAAGTGGAGCTTGAAATTAGAGACATGTAAATAATAGAGAACATGGTTTCCCTCCACCCCCACTGTCTGCACCTGAACTGCTATTTCCATCAGACGGATCATGGAGCCAAAAGGGAGCTGCTCTCACAGCTCTGCATCTGTGAAGAGATTTTTGTCTGCCTTCTAACTCCACTTTTAAAAGTGGGTTTCCTGCAGATTTGCACATGGACAAGTGGGAGTGAGTCTGTCTTATATTCTTGCACAAATTAAACATCAGCTATAAAGAATCGGAGTATTATAATCTCTTGATTATTTTTCAGAGCTTTATCTTGGCTGCAGATTAACTGCATCATGTGAGGAGAGGCTCCAAAGATGGTTTTGCATGGAATTAACTCTTCTGAAGAAAAGCCATCCACTGGGGCACTGCCCAGCACATCTGGAGTCTCAAGACAACTTTGTGCAGGAACAATCAAGTCTTCCACACAACATTCTCCAAGATCTGAGTCCTGGAGAACACTGTGCTTTCTGCATTTCCAAATATATTCAATATGTGCCTGTGTTAACTTAACCCATCACTGGCCCTGCTGGATCAAAGCTAGGTCCTAAAAATCCATTGGCTCAGACATTTCCAAACACTTAAGGGACTTCTTGAAGTGCTAACATAGGTTTGATGCAGCACCTGAGAGACCTCGGGCTCCTTGAGCCTGAAGACCCGAGGAGTACACTACAGAAACCAGATTATCTTTAGCATCAACAGAAGCCAAATATATTCAACAGCGAGACAGGGCTAATCAGACTTTCTAGATCTTATAATTCATCTCATAGATTTGGGTTTCAATTTAGGTAACTTTCCCCAAAAGGTTTCATGTGACTAATTATTGACACACTCTACAGCACAGGAGTGGTCCAGGCTTTTTGGGCCAGTGCCCAGCCAGTGCCCAGCTTTGGCACAGGAAAATGCTTTGCTGGGAAGTGTTTTTTGAGCCAAGGCCCCTCTGAGAAAATATGGCTTACAGGGCAGAAGAGGGGACTTCACTGGTTTGACTTAAAGCCAGTTCAGGCCTCTTCCAAGGACAGCGAGCAAGCAGCCAAAGAGGTTGGTAATTTTGGCACATCTTGGACTTATTAATGTATCTTTGGAGTCAGTAAAACAATGCAAAGCAATGGATTTGTCAGTGCACTGCGATAGGTAAGATCAATACTAGAAACATTATGCCATGTAAGGTGTGATCATCTAAACACTCTCATGGTACCTATAGAAACAACCTTCCAGTGATTGTGCATGAAATTCACTGATCCAGGGAGCTTTCTATCCCTTGGTTAACGTCAGGGCATAAAAAGGGGGATCAAATATCAGCCATTTATTAATCTGAACTGCTGGAACTTGAGCTGAGCTTCAGGAGGATCTTTCCTGGGGGCAAGAACAGCTCACAAAAGCACCATCCTTAAGGGAGGATTCAGCCAGTGCAGATTTGCAGTTGCCTGTTCCAGACAATGGACTCTGGTGAAACAGCCTCACTCTTCCATACTGCAACTGGGCACTACTGAGCTTACATCAGTACCAGCTGCATATCAGTAGATGAACAGTTCTGTGGAGAGCCAGCAGAAACTTCTGTCCAGACCTGACCTACCTGGCCAAAAGCTGGTCAGGGAAATTTCTTCATGCTTCAGACACATTATAGACAATTATGGTAATATCAGTAATAGTATAATAACATCAGTATGTCCTTGGAGGAGCTAATAGATATAATATAATACACATTCAATGTGTATAATATATGTAGTCTATACAGTTGCATGTGTATTATCATAAGGCATACATTATGTTACATATATTATAATATATAATATTTTTATGTTGATAGTCTATATATTGTGATATAAATTAAAAAAGTAGGAGCATTTAATTTATAAACAAAATTTTCACTTTTTTCAATTTTCTCTTTTGTTTTTTGGTAAAAAGTGTGTTGCAATGGTAAACATGAAGAACCAATATTACAAGACTAAAAGTGCTGGAGTTTGAAAAGTGTATTTTATGTTGATAGGATAGACCAGTATACATCAGGAAACAAATTTGCTAGGAAACTCATTTTTTTTCTGTGAAGACTAATATAATAAATCACATAAAATTCACTTTTGCCTTGAAATTCTAGTGATGCTGTGGATGGTTTTAAAGAAAAGATTTGGCTGGAAGAAATGTATATGGTGAAGGTAAAATTCCTAAGGAACAAAGGTTTTTCCTCATGCCGGAGGCGCAACCACAGTGCAAAGTCTTGGTCAAGAACTGTTCATCATTCCTTACAGATTTCCTTTGTAATATTGCCAAAGCCAGCTTCAAAGATTTCATAGAAATTATGGTCGGAAGGGACTTTCAGATCATTCAGTCAAACTTCCTGGTACACCACTAGTCAGGAAGCACTAACTAAATTCTTTATAACCACCTAAGGAACTTGGATGTAACAAGTATTTTAGAAGTCCAGAAGACTGGAAATATTCAATATTAGAACAATTTAAATACTAGAGCAACTACAGACAGATGCTTTTAGGCCTAAGGAATTTTAGATGAAATATCATTAGTGAAGGAGTGGAATTGTGGTTCAATAAAAGATTAAGAACAAAAATAAGACTACCATAATATATTATGCTCCCATGGAAATTTGGCCTGATCAGATGAAGTTATTTCTTTTTCCTCTCTTCATAAAATTACTTCTACTTACAAAAGAAAACAGCATTGCTTTATTATACTTTGGCTTCTCCAAGATATTAGAGTCACGTGATATTAGAACAGAAAAGCACAGTTATGTTGGCTAAAACAGGATTGCAAATATGTCTGAAGTATAGCTGATAATGAGGAAATATCAAGGTTCCCATTGAGATTCCAGCAGGATCAGCTCTGGTACAATATTATTTTGCATTTACATGAAAAGTCTGAGTTGTGTTGTAGAGTCCTTGCTGAAAAAACCTGTCAGGATTGAGAGATTTGTGAGGCAGAAAATACTGAAAAGGAGAAATTATTTTGGCATGGTGATGTGGATAATTCGATTAAATGGTCATGATCTGACCATTTAATGGGTGCATTTTCATACATCTAAATGCCAGGTATTAAATGGGAGACTGAGGAATACAGTCTCTTCCTAGAGGACCATAGGCTTTATCCTACAGAACATCAACTCAAAGGAAGCTTCTGTCATTGTGTATAATTGCCTCAACAGGCAGTCTCAGGGCAAGCCATGGCAAAAAAACCTGGTGCAAACCTTGAGTTTGTAGGAAAAGTATCAGGGAGAAATAGGAAAGCCTTCTTTATTCTGTGGGCAGGCTCCTGGTGAGGTGTTAATCTCTAGATCCACTGCCAGGTGTGAGAGAGGCTTTAAATCCTTGTGGTCTGAAAACCAGCTGACTGGGCTGCACATTCATGTTGGCTGGAGGAAGGATGCTGTAGCTTGCTGCAGAGCATCTTCCCAAAACCAGCTGATCCCAAGCCCAGGCTGTAGAGCAGGATTGCCCCTAGGGTTGGTCTAACAAACCATGGCAGCCACAGGGGGGGTGTGACACACCTACCTGCGCTGCTCGGGAGTACTGTGCACCTCAAGACATCTATCCATGCAGGCTGAGAAAGGCCTTTGCTGTTTGGTCATTTTCATCCACCCTGCAGGGAACAGTAGCAATAAATTACAAATGTGGAATGGATTTTGCTGTTCATTTTGCTGACAGGGAGTTTTTAGTTATATTAAATTCCAATTGTTTTCCAAAAAAGAACTTGTGGCTGACTTTGTATTTATTTTCAGCACAAGAACTACTTGTGCACTAATTTATTGTGGGTTTTTAAATTTATTTTTTTTTTACTTAACAGGAATAAAAACTACTATACCTGCTAGGAGGTAAAAGTAATATGATAACAAATAGGCATCTGCTGGAAGAAAAGAACTGTAAATCATTAGGGACATGTGCAATCCAGGCGTCTTTCCTCTCAAGGCTTCATTGGAGCAACATGTAGAAAGAAACAGCCAATATTTTAGAAGAAGCAGGAAAAAAAATCTGTACATAATTGGACATTTTTTTTCTATAACAGCATCTTTACTTCCATGTGACCAGCTTATTAATCAAAAAACTGGCAATATATAGCTATAAAACTGGCTTTTCAAAGATTTATCACTTTGTCATGCACACAAAGAGATGCACATTTTACGTGTTGGAAAAATGCCCTCAGCAGCAAATAACATTTATACAAACTCTGAAAAGCCAGAATTCCATATCTTGTGCTAATGATGTTTAGTATCTAACAGAAAGCCTGAGAAGGAACTTTAACATGTATTAATAATACTATGCATTTTAGGTAGATATTGAGCACCCAGCTCCGGTGTGATGAATGTACACATAAACTTCAAAATTAGTCTTAAAAGCATATAAACCACTTCAGTTGTTAAGATTTTCTAGAACCAGCGTGTGTGGGTAATATCACTAAAAGCAGGTATGTTGGATAAAAATGAATAATGTCCCTTTTCCAGTATAAACCCAGGAGTTCATCTTCCAGTGTTGTTTATAAATAGAAGAGAGTCAATTTGCTTAGGATCTGCAGGACGTTTGGGTACTCCATTTAGATAATGACAACATTTTTAACACAGCTATCACTCATTAGGTCAAGAGGTTGTGATTAATCAAGAAGTGTTTTGGTTTCGTCTGATAGACATCTAGTCTCTTTAGTTTACAGCTGAATGAAGATGGCTTCAACAGTTTACAGAATAAGCTGCAATGATACATTAGACTGAAATTGAGATGGAAGAGAGATGTGTGATCTATTTTAACCATTCCATTTGCATTACAATGTGCTGTGTGTGAATTCATCTAGGCATTGCTAGAGTAAATTAAAATCTGCTGGGAATGTGTTGAATGCATTACACAACAGGAATGCGCTGGCAGGTTACAGCTACAAGTCTGCTGAATGTTACTAGATGATATTGTTGGTGTATGTATGAAAAGAGGAGAGTCTTTTAATAACAAATGGTTGGTTAATGGCTGATCAGGAGATGAGAGAACTTGAGACAGAATGAGTTTTGACAAAAAAAGTCTTGTTATTAAGTCTGTTTCCATGGCATATTTGGAAAAACCTCCAGACTGAGGCTGTACAGGTCCTGCCACACAAACTGCTGGACAAGGATTCACACTTCTGGGTGATTAACTTGCAAACACTTGGTTGCTGCATGAAATGTCTCAAGATACTATAAAACCTCAAGGTCATAGTCTAAGATTATCTATGAGCATTTTCCTCTCACCAAGCTCTGATCCAGGTTTCTGGGGTATTGTAAAGGTCTTTGCTCCTGCAACACCTCTCAAGTAGCCGAGAGGAGTATGTCCCAGGGGAGCAGACTGCTCTCAGTAGGAAATGAGAAGTATAATCAGCTGCCCACATCATCTGTGAATACACGCCTTGCACCCACAACCACAAATCACATCTGCAATCTGCAGTCAGCACTTCTTAAAACCTTTGCAACACCTTTGTAAAAAACATACTGCCACAGCCCACATTGCATGGAAGGGTTTTTTGTTGATCTTTGAATAATCAAGTAAATCAAGTGCTAATTCAGTGTACAGGTCATAAAAATAATACATAGCTTGACAGTTTATTGCTTTTTCATAATATACTTATGTTGCTCATTAGAAAAAAAGTGGGTGAAATTCTCTGAAACCATTTTTCTTTTTTAATATATGCTCTTTGGAGGATGCAGCCTGAATAAGTACTGTCACCTTTGTGTTACCTTTCTCCTGATCACACATATACATACAATCACACTTATGCATGCATGCTTATGAATTTCCTTTCAGATGATGCTGGCAGGTTGAAGGCAAAGTAGCACCAAGTGAGCAAATAGAATTCTTGAAAAACTTTTTATTAAGACAGATCTCATAAATTTCACTCTTCCTCTTTCTCTCCAGATTATCTAATAACGCTGTGCTAAGCACTGCACACATGCTTTCTTTAATGCTACAACTGAGGAAAAATATGAATGCTTGCAAAATACACACGCTGGAATCCGTGTGACCTCCAATACCATTATTGATGGGAGACATCTGAAAAATTACACTAATGACATGTTGCATTGCAAGTTTCCCTGGTTTAAATTAGAGAACGTGTACTAAAAAGTCCAGAAGCTCCATATGAACTGCTTTATGATTCTAAGATGACTTAACAGCTATTTCCACACTTGTCAAAGTCTAGCATTGATTAAGAAAATCCAGTAGGCTCTCCAGACTGAAACACCTTCCTCAGGCAGGGAATTCCTCTATGGGATGGTCTTTCTGGCTCTCTCCCAGGGGACACACTTGTCCTGCTTTTGGCGTGACTCAACTTCTTGTTGAGTCGACCTTTGCCCCCTCAAATGAAAGGGTTTCATGCCCTGGAAACTGGCTCTCTTAGCAACTTCCACTCAACTAGAACCTTATTCTTCCACAGCAACACTGAGGAAACAGTAAAATACCTGCTTGAATTATTGAAAAAATAATATACTTGGGGAAGAGGAAATGCCAGACAGAACTAAAGCTCGTATGCAGGCTACATCAAAGGGTGCATTACACATAGCTCGAGGATTAATGTCCATTTATCTAATTAATGTTTTTATCATTTAGCATGCTATTAAAGAGATTCTAGAGAGAGCAATACTTTCAGATAAAACCACAAATTCTAATAATTAGGCAGCTGCCTCTCCTGATCCTATTATTAAAACACATATCTTAAGTAATCTCTGAAAAATCAGTACTTTCAGAATAAACAAGGAAAGCAAGATATTATTTTCCTCCTGATTTTCAAAAGAAACCTATGGAGAAAGAAAAAACAGTCTATCAAGAGCTGCAATGTTTCCTGAACTAAAGGGAAAAAAAACCAAATAAGTGAAAAAAAAATTGAAATGCTTTAAACAATGAAAGGGAAGGATTTGCACAGGAAAGAACTTCAGTATGAAAAGTGAATAAAAGGAAAATAGGCTAGGAAGACAAAAACAACTGAGGCAGCCTATTCAGTCTTGACTTAAAGTTTTTCTAATATTTGATTAAGTCTGGCTATTGATCCTGCAACAATACCCCTAATGATCTCATCATCTACCATCTAATACTGACACCAAGATTTTGGAAATGGGGTCAGTTCCCTGCTGAAGTTAAAGCTGAAAAATGACTGCAAAGTACCGAGGAACAAATACAATTTCAAAAGCAACAACAGAAATTTGAAAGTCCTTACATTTCCACATTGGCTGTAGAGGCAGGCTCTCTCCTTGCACAATTGCCCTGGCAAACAGGTGTCTGATGCTGGAACTCACATTGAACAGCAGTCATCCATCAGGGCTCTAACAGGATCTGGCAAACTCCCCTCTGCTTGTGGCTGGTAGGAAGGAAGAAAACAAATTCCTGTTTATTGTAAAATGTCTTGGAGTGTAGAAAAGGTTCAGAAGTCCTAGCAAAGCATTTGAGGAGTTATCTTTGAAAACATTCAAGTGTCTTATCCCTCTGTGAGCTAATGAGAATCTAGCTTCAAACCCAACCCTTGGCCTCACTGCACAGTGTATTTGGCTTTTGCTCCTGATGTGGTCTGACCATGCACTTCTCACAGAGCCCTTCACTTCAGAGATGGCTTTCTAGCATTACATTCTAAATAAAAATACAGACTTCTCTTTGTAAAGGGGCTTGGAATTGAAGTCTGGTCCTTTGGCGGAGAACAGGTATTGAACTCGTGCCCGAAGGTAGGCTCCTCTCCAGAGGCCAAAGCAAGACTGGAGCAGGGGGCACCATTCCCATCCCTTGCAATGAGGGTGTTGGAGCAAGCTGGATGTGGAGCCAGGGGGCATTCACAACCCCACAGTGGTCTGCTTGAGTTGTTCTTCAAGGACAACAAAGTGTTTATTGCAGTGACTTAACATCATCAGTAGGTGAAAATAAAAACATATATCATAAGGGAATATATTAAAACCCCTGTTTTGGTAGTTTGAGCCTTGGAAGTCATGTCAGCAGCTCAAAGTTCACAAGATTTTTAGTTTTAAACATTTCAGGGTTGCTTTTCTTGACATACTGTTTGTGTCTAGGATGATACCAGAAAGAAGAAAAAGTACACTAGCTTACAAACACAGACTTGAAGTACAACAACCGCAGCATCTCCAAAACTTTCTAAATGAGGCCCAAGAGAGAAGTTAGAGGGAAGTTACTTTTTCCCCCACACTCTTTGGTGCACAATGGTACGTAACATTCAGCCCAAACATCAAGCCCTCAAAAAAGAGTCCTCAAGACAGACAGACTGACCCACACCCAGTGCCCATGACGCAGTGGGGCAAGATTTGGTCCTGCCTGCACAGAGGACTGAGCCAAAATGACCATTTTCTGACTCTTCAGATATATGTCTTAGGGGAAAGGCAAACAAAAGAGCTACCAGTAACACCATTTCTTGCAGCAGCGCTCATTTATGTCTTTCAATCATTTCTGGGGAGCAAAGGGCTTGTGTTTGCACAGCCCTTGAGAGACATGGCGTCTGCAATCCTCTTATTTCTTTTCTCTCCTTTCTTATTTCTTTTTCTCCATTGTCCTTCAGATGCTCCAGTTCAGTGCAAAATGTTGTTTGAAGAGTTTTTGGGCACTGCTTTCCACAACAACCATTGCATAGCTGAGTTAGGACTTACTGCCTGTACAGCAGAAAAATAAACTGGGCTAAGGTTTCTTCAGTTCAGCAGTAATGGAGTGGGATTTCTTTTAATTTAGTTAAATACTGTTGCTTGACAGAACGAAATCTGATCTCTAAGGTAGAGATTAAAACTGGTGGACCTAGTGCAAACTATTTGGGGTTTTTAATTATTCTTCTGGTGAATTATCCTAATTAAATTTGTCAGACAATCATAGGATATACCACTTGTGTAGAAACTGATAATCGCTGGCCATTCATCTCCTGTCTAGTAGCTATTATATTCTCTAGATAAAAATCACATGAACTGGAAAAGCAGCATTCAAAATATTGAAGTTGATGCACAATCACCTAATTAACTTTTTCTTAAGCACTTGGAGAAACATAGAGTAAGTGGAGAAATAGAGTATTTTACGGAGCATTTGCCAAATGATGCTGTTGGTCACACCCAGTGTTGTACATGAACACATTTTGCTGGACGAAGAACCTGGCACAAGATATTGTTTGGAAAGGGAAGGGGAGGGAAGACAAGGCAAGGCAAGGCAGTGCAAAGAGCCTTCTAGCTTTTTTTCAGTTTGTGTTAACAGATAATTGGCCATCTACTGGACAGAATATTACTTCACCATCCTAATAACTTGGCTGCACATAAAAAAATCTTTTAATGCTGCAGCTTGGCTCTGAACCATTAACTTTTTTCTTAATAACAGCAATAAAATGAAAGTCAGTCCACAATTAATTCCCTTCACCAGACTTCAGTGACCTAAAATATGTAGCCTCCTTTGGAATTCTGTCAAACTCAGTGGTTTCTGATGGATACTATTTATGCTTCCATGTATGCAAACAGCCACTCATCAAGTTTTTGATAGATACTATTAGGAATTTATATTGTACATGTCTAAGCTTACATTTCAGACCTCTGCGGTCATATTGAAGAAAAGGCTTTTTGACTTTATAAACCATCATTTGCAATTTCATACACCAGCTTTAGTTAGCAAATAGCTTTCTCAGTTGAATTTAATTTTTTTCTGCATAATAGCCAAAAGTCTGTTACTGATAGAGATACCAGGAAGCAAGAAGTAAGACCAGATTAAAAATACTGAATGGCTTTATTCTAGTTAAGTTCCTTGATGGAATGATTTTGAAAAACAGACATTTCAAATCTTCCAGTAACGCAAAAAATCCACATATATTTGAGAACTGCTTTTTTTTTTTTCTCCCATGCAGGATGCCAAGAACCATGGCCTAGCCCTCATGACAGTGTCCTGTTACTCCTCCTGAGCTTCCAAGCCATATTTGTGGCTCCCAGGGAACGTCCCTCTCCCCAGCCTGCAGGAAGGCAATGAGACAAGGCATAACAGATTGCTGCTGCTGCACCAATCTAGGAAGACCAACTGGAGTCAGAAGATTTCTCTGAGCTGCACTAGAAGACCAAAGAAGTGCCTGGAGAGACACTCCAGAGGCACTGCAGAGTAAGGGAGGTGTTAGTGTTGCTCTCCATGCATGATCTCCATGCATGCTTTCCCAGGGCACCTGCGTCGTGGTTTAAACCCAGAGAGCAGTCGAGCCCCACACAGCTACTCTCTCACACCCCATGGCAGGGTGGAGGAGGGAACGGAAAGAGTAAAACTGAGAAAACTCATGGGCTGGGAGAAAGATGCTTTAATAGGTAAAGCAAAAGACACATGTAAGCAAAGCAAAACAAAACAAGGAATTCATGCACCACTTCATTCACCATTGGCAGGCAGGTGTGCAGTTCTCCTCAGGAGAGTAGGGCTCTATCATGCATGATGGTCACTTGGAAAGACAAGTGCCATCACTCTGAATGTTCCCTGTCTTCCCTCTCCTTCCGCCAGCTTTTTGTGCTGTATGGAATGGGGTCAGCTGTCCTGGTGTCTCCTCCCAGCTTCTTGTGTCCCTCCAGCCTCCTTTCTGGTGGGGTGTTGTGAGAAGCAGCAATGGCCTTGGCTCTGTGTAAACTCTGCTCAGCAGTAGCCAAAACATCTCTCTATTACCAACACTGTTTCCAGAACAAATCCAAAACACAGCCCCATATTTGCTACTATGAAGAAAATTAGCTCTATCCCAGCCAAAACCAGCTCAACCTGCCTTTAGTCATAATCATAGTCATGATTTAACAATCATAGCCTTTAGCCATAGTCATTCAACCAGAGCAGAGAATATGGCTCCAAATGTTTATCAACAGCTGCAAACTGAGGATCCATTTTAGACACGGCTGCCCTGAGCAGTACAGGTTTGCATGCTCACTCAAGAATTTGAACCTTTTGTCACCCATTTATTCAGAGAACAATTACTGGGGGAGTGTGGAAGGGAGCAGCCTTGGATTCTGGTTTCTGCTCCCCACAATCATGATGTGTAACCAGCTCATCAGTGAAATGCGTCTCAGCCATGGCATGGGGGCTGGCAGTGGGATTCCTCCCTGGTGCCCAGGGCCAGCCTTGGGCTCCCTGCTCCCAGAGTTTCTTACAGCTGCCAGCTCCTGCTGGGGCAATGCAGATCCCCAAGGGGTGTGTGGGGTTCCCATGGCCTCAGCCTATGCTCCTGTGCGGCAGGAGGCTCAGCTCCCCCTGGCAGCAGCAGGAGCCATCATTGTGCTGTTGCGCTGTGGGCCTGGCTCCTGCATGTCCCAGCCAAGGCCTCCCAAGGGCAGGGATCTGCAGCCTCCCAGCACTCGGGGCAGCGAGGCCCAAACCTCTTGACTTTGTGTGTCTCTGGCAGCTTGGAAATCAGGACACCTTGTGGACATCAGGACAACTCTGAGCACAGGGAGAAGGCAAACTGCAGGCACCCCCAGCTGATTTAGGTCCAATGCAAAGGTACTTGCTCGATGCCTGAAGCCTTAAGAAAGTGAGATGTGGGTGTTTTTATTGCATTTCTCCCTGTAGACACTCCGTGTCAGTCCACCTTCTCCTTCTTCCTTAACTCTCCCTTGTTTTCAATTCCTTCCCAGTGACCAGGGACCCAGCTCCTGGTGTGGTCAGAGCCGTGGCAGGAAGGAGAGCGACCTCCACGTTCCCAGATACGCCCCTCTCTGCACAGCACAACTGCACTGGCTGCTCCTGCTGTTAGATCATATTGCAAATTCATGTCTCATTTGACCCTGAGGTCTCCTCCAGCATTGCTGCTTTCTAGGATTCTCCCTCCCTTTGGATGTCTGTGTTTCAAATTACGTTTCCCTGGGTGTACTGTGTTACATTTTCCCATGAACGCTGTTGTTATTTTCCAGCTCTACATTTTAAATCACACTACTACATTTTAATCACTACTACATTTATTACTTCTGTTTTCATTGATGCACTCAGCTCCTTCTGAGAGTGAGAACTGTAAAAATAGAATTGTAGAACTATCTGTGGCTTCTTTGCTATTGCGATTGTCTGGCACCTTTTCTCTCCCTCTGTGTTTTACTGAAAGCATTGAAGACACCCAGGAAATATCTTCTATATGACACAAGCTGTCAGATTGAACCTTTCCCAGCTTCCATTAGTACCTCTTCAGCATCTCTTGCCTTTAGAGTCAGTTTTTAAACAATCCATCAGGCCCATTTAAAAATACTTGAAGAAAGAGACTCAGAAACACCATCTGCCAATACTTCAATGAACACTGTGAAAAGTTCCTTAGTTTTTTAGAGAGAATCTATACTGATTTTAGAATATTTTGCAAAGGAGATCTCTTGTGTGATGAGTCATCTGGTTTCCACACATTCCCAACTCAGAGGTGATGTCCCCTGGGGCCTGGATTGAGCCTGATGCAACAATCAGTTGCAGAGACAGCAACCAGCTGAACCTTACCAAGACTGGACACCAGTTTTAGTGAAGTTAAACTCTAGATTGCTGTTAGCTTAGTTGGCAATTGCTTTTTCTGCAGCTTATTTTTGACATTAGGCTTTCTCTCAGTTTTCATTACAATTTTGACTTAATTTAATATTTATATTTCAGTAAGAGTCCACTGTCTAAGTTAAGAAAACTGTATTTTCCTTATTCTGAGAGACAGTCCTGAAATATTTGTAAGCCTTTGGGGTTTTTTTCTGACTAATCAGAAGGGGATCTCAGGCTTCATCTCCCTCATCTTCTAAAGGATCAAAATGCTGTGCTACTGAAAGTCATGGGCATGGTAGAGTTACTCCTAATAAAGAAATTTAGAACAGATGTAACATTGTATTCTTAAAACAGAACTATTAAGGCAGCTTTACAGGACAAAACAATAGGGTGGGGAAACCTAAAGTATATGTAATATATTGTAAAAATTTCTAAAAAAATCTGTGAATGTTATTCAAGTAGTACTGAAGGGAGGGATAAGAACTGAATTACATTTTCTGCTGCATATCCTCTGCATCCACAGCTCACATCAGCCATTCTAGAACCCCCAATATTTAGAAGGTTTTGAATTTGCTGTTTGTGAACAGTTCCCAGATCAAACGTGCACTCAGGGCAAGCTTCCTCCAAGGTTTCCAGGGTTCTTTAGAGAACTAAAATTGCAAAGAAAATAGATTCACATAATGCATTGATTTTATTGTCTCAAGGTGCTTTCCCAAATTTTATCCCAATTCTGTTCACAGAATTAGTTCACATGCTCCTTGCTATGCTTTCAGTCAAATGTTTCCATTGAAAATTCAGCACGACACAAAGTAAATAAAAAGGAGTTCTTTTAGAAATAAAAGTGCAAACAAAACCATTGATTTCTCAATACCATATTTTGTGAACAATATCTCCATCATAAAAATATTTTAAAAAGCCATCCTCTCATCAGATGAGGCCCAAGAAACTCCCAGTTACCTCTTGCCCATGGTACCACTCAGTCCAGTCCTGTTTTAAAGACAACCCCGTGGCTGTTGATGGGATGCTGCTGCACTCTTGCTGCTCTAGTCTAGTTTTTCCAACACCCAGCAGAGAGAGAGCATTCCAGTGGTCAGGCTTTCCTCAGGGCTGAACACGACTGGGAAGACCAGCAGTACGATTGGAGCATTGGTGGCAGTATTTATCAGTGTATAATCATCTGTAGTCAGGTCCCAGTCTCATAATGCATGAAGGCATCACAGGGCACTGGTTTTGCTTTTCCCAAGAGTCAAATGTTTTGTTCCTAAAGCAAACATTAAAAAAAAAAGAAAGAAAGAAAAAAAAAAAGAAAAAAGAGAACACATCCCATGATCCCATTCCCACAGGCCAGATTTTATTCTCATTTGCTCTAAAACCAGGAACATCAATAAAGTGGCACCAGTCCGACTGTGCTTAGAATCAAATTTCTAACCTTGTACTTTCAGATAGCTCACAGCATTGAAATAATGCAGTGGTAACATCAGGTTAAATCCTGTCTCACTCAATTTTGCCAGAGTATTTTCCATCACCTTCAGTGGGGCCAGGATTCCACACAGAATATTTTGCTTTCTTTAAGGGAAGAATTTGCATTCACTCATCTTGAAGAAAGTAGACCGACTTGCTGGAAGTACTGCCTGTGCCGAGCACAGAAACACCAACAGGAAACAATTGGCTGCATTAATCCTCACTGCTGGTTTTCGAAGTGAAAGTGCAGAGAGTTTTTTCCGCTGACTTTACTTCTCATCTTTGCAACATCATAGACATGCTTTAAACATAATCCTTGTGCAGAACAGGGTTAAAATATAAAATATCACAACCCCAAATCCCTACACTGAGAGACCAGGGACTCAGGGAGAGAAATTGCTAAACGCTTCTTGTCAGCCTAGAAGCTATTCCACAGCTAAACCTGCTCATTTCGGAGATTTATTTTGCTAGAAAGGATTTTAATCTTCACATTTCAGTTCCTCAGAGGAGGCAAAAATCTTCCAAGTGCAGAGTCTGTAGCAGCGGTGAATCAACTATTGTAATACGCTGCCTCTTAAAATACTTCAGGGTAGTCAGGCATTAGGAAGGCTCCTATTTTGTGTGAACTGATCAAATACAGATGTTGCCAAAGAGTTGACCTTATTGACCGTGACTTAACTAGAGATTGAATGGCAGACAGACGGTCAGTAGTAGGGTGAAACCATGTTTTGGCGGTAGGGTGTAAATGTATATACAGTTTACAGGATGTGAATGACACCAAGCAAACATCTGTTCTATTGATAAATACTTGTTTTACTTCCAAAAATTTTTATCCCAGGGAAACGGTATGTGTGTATATATATTTATGTGTGTATAACACATTCTGCCCAATATTGTTAGGTGTCTTGTGTGCATGTTGTGGTCCTGGAAAATCCTTGAAATAGAAAAATATTAAAAATGGAACTAACTTTTCTTTCTTCCTGTAATATCAGATTTCATATAAAACTCATCAGCTGAGCTGAGTATTAGTCTTGATCAATGGCAGGAAACCAGGGGATCAAATGTTAATAAATCAGAAACAGATACCTCCACTTGAGCAGAGATATATCACCAACCTGAAAAATAGGGCAAATTATTTGACAAATTTTATATGCATATACCTAGAGGAAAAAAAGCACTTTTCATAAGATTCCTTGAAAATTGAAACAAAGGACAAATGTGGAGAAAAAGTAACCTAACAAGGTAATGAACATAGAACATGAAGTCAAAGAGTCCTAAAACCACCTTTGTTTTCTTTTGGACTGACATAATGAAAAAAAGATTAAATGAAAAGGCTTTTGTTAATACAAAACCAACATATTTCAATTTGCAAATTAGCTCTGTCCTACTGTTTTGTGCTGCTCGAGTGAGGGTAGTGAAGTAACAGAGTAGGCCAGGTTTAGTGTGTTGTTACCTTTGCTCAAGAGTTAAATAGAAACATCACAATTAAAGCAAAAAATGTATACCAGGTCTGAAGTGCTCAGAGAGACACAGTGCTTCCAGTATCTTGGAAACTTGTAAAGGCACAAGGACCAGCTTTAACTTTAATATTTTTAAGGTGTGATGCTTAACTCTGTTAGCTCAAAGTTCCTTATATTAATTTCAGACAAGCGCCCTTGGAGTGTGGTCTTCTCTTCAAATTGAAACTATTTGCTCCTGTGCATAGCCTACTAAATTTAATTAGAAAATCCTGGTAGGCCAGCAGGACAAAATTTCCCTTCCTTCCTATTTTCCCCTTCCACAATATATCACCTAGAGTAATTAGGACCAGCGAGGGATCATCTTCACTGGATTAACCTTAACTAAATTGTATGCATTCAACATGTGCTCTTTTGATTAACTTGAGCCTGGACTGCTGCCTGTGGTACACCCACCTTGTAATTCTACACACTTAATTAATTTCAGATGAACGGCAAAAAGGATAAGCTGAATTCTCCAATTAATAAACTGATATTAGTTAATGTATTTTAGCTTAACTTTTAATTTTCTTCCTGTGTAGGGATAGGAAAAACAGAGAACAGGAGAGGGGTGGAAGAGAGCAAGCTTTGCCAACAAGTTTGTAACGACTTTTCAGGGCCTGATCCTGCGGCAATCTAAGCAGATAACTTTCCCCCCGACAAGGAGAGGAATTTTGGCAAAAGGATCAGTCCCTGCATTTAAAGTATAAAATGCAATAGGCAGGAACAGGATTTTTTTCTCTTTCAAAATGATAAATAAGCATTACTTAAAACCTCCTCACCTTAACTCGGTTTTCCATATGGTTTCACTCATGCGTGGGTTTTCCTCCTTATTAAAAAAAATACTATAATGTCACTGGCTATGGGCCCAATCCTCCAGGCCTTAGTCCCACAGGCTAAGGCTATTTTTCTCTTCTCTACTGTCACGGGGAGATGCCTAACAGTCCCATCCTAGATGCATTTGCCCAGATAAGTAAGTTTGCTTTTGAATCTAGCCCTTGTGAATTCAATAGCATTTATCAGAGGAATTAAATGATTCATGTAGAAAAATATTTGCAGGAATAGATCCTAAAAATGTTACTGGAAACACAAAGAAATATCCAAAGAAAGATGCGAGGGAAAGACTTCTTCCTAGTTCTTTTTAAACTGGCTTTTGAACTGAATTAATTCAGTTGCTAATTATTAGGCAGAGGTCTTAATCTTCTCTGAGCAAATTGCAGTGAATACGCAGTTTCTTGTTTTTAAAGTGTAGCTCTGCTGAAATTTCTCTCCAACACTGATATGTGTGGCTTCAGTAAAATTGATAGGATTAAAGTGAAATCTGCATAAAAGGATTTTGCTGAAATGAAGATTGGCTGTTCAGTGTCCTAAAGGATTGAATTTTGAGTGAGAGCAAAATCAAGTTCACAGAAAACAAGAAATATACAGTCATAGGTAGTTTTTTAATTAATTCTGTCTCTGTAAAATCATTCACTGTTTTTCCTCTCCAGAAATCAATATTCTAAAAAATGCTGCCAGAAAAAACCAACAAATATTAGCTATATAATTCTATTGAAGATATTTCTAAGCTAGATATCAACAAGATGTTTGTGCATGATTTATATTGACTGCCAGTGCTTGGTTTCTCTGCTAACATGAATAGCTGTAAGCAATAAGATGGCCTAGCAAGACTTTTGTTTCCTAATTACTATTTGATTACTTCAACAAGTCATCAAGTGGTATTTTAACATTTGTCTACTATTAAGAGATAGTAAATTATTTGCTGATTATTTGATTGATAATCTTTCAAAAATCACAGGAAATTTATTAGGTAGGAGCATTATATAAAATTTTTCAAACAACTAAATAGTTAATGAGCCTTTTTCTCTCTGCAAAAGGAGCTTTGACACCTTAATCACTTCAGTAATCTCCCAATTCTTGTGGACACCTTTGACAGCTTTACCTCCCACCTGTAATTATTTAAAAAGAAATCAGACAAAACAGTTTGAATAGCAAAATCCCTTATGAGAAGGGAGGAAGATAGAGAGTCCTAAAGTAAAGTTGTCAGTATTTTGAATCGTTTTAAAACCATGGAACGTATGAAACTATGGCCAAATTTCTTCTGATAAAATTAATTTAAAGGAAAAAAAAAGAAAAAAAAGCTTATATTTTAAAGTGTCTGTTTACAAACACCAGTGAAAATTCAAAGAACCCTCATGATACAGAAAAAAGCAAGTGAGAGGGCAGAAAAGAAAGGGTTGCTTCATACTGACTTACCTTGTAGCCAGTGGGTGTGCGAGATCTTCTGGCTGAAGACATTGTTTTTATTAGTGTCAGGTACTTGATTTAAAGTGAGACCTCGTCACCTTCCAGAGAGATATTTTTCCCGGAGTATATGCACGTATCTATTTATCTATTGAGTGTGAGTGTGTATATACACACACCTAGCAGTAGGCCTGGTTAGTGTCGGCTTGACTGAGAAAGGATGTTAGTAATTACCATTTCTCTAAACACTACTTTAGCATGGTTTAGTGTATCAGCTGGCTTCTGCTGCCAGAGTACCCGTGCTGCCTACTGGAAGTGGCTGTAAAGCCAAAAGCCACAGCGAGAGCTGTTTCCATCTCCAAGGAACTCAGTGGATTTGCTGTAGATTCCTGAGAATGGGAATGCGCTTAGCTTTGTTTCAGGGTGTCCGTGGCCAGCGGGGACCATCTTTGGGCAGTGCTGCATGACAAAGCCCAGGACTGGTGTAGGACACAGGCTGGTTGCTGGACTGGTGTGTGCTAGGTGGGAGAGACTGGAATCTTACCCACACCACTTATGCCCACTGAGCCAGAGCAGTTGGTCACAGAGGAGGAATTAAGCTTTGGCTGATGCTGAAAACAGCAATAACAGCAGTTCTGTAGGACCTGGAACTTTCCCCACACCTGCACAGGGATGCTTTTGCAATGGACTTTCTCTGGTTCCCTGTTCCTTACGTGTGAATGTGTTTTCCAAGGGGCACCCTGAAACAAGGAACGCAAGCTGAGAGCTGTTAATCTAGCAACTGATGCTGTAAACTCTTACACAGCTATTTTTCCCTTTTGCAGGCAACATTTCTACTGTTTTACAAACACATCAAGTGAAGTTCTCTTGAATTGACACTAAGACAAAAACCAGCCTGTGTGCATTAGCAGTAGAATGAGTCCATATTAAGAAGAACTTCTGGTATTACATTTTATGAGCCCAGTAAATCAAGAGCATTAAGGAAAAATAGGACATTGCTGTTTTCATGTCGTGTCTGCAAAACAGAAATTTTCTCATGCTACACTGGGAAAAAATAAGTAAATTTCCCCCTCATATTTATTATTTTATAGTTAGATCACTTTTGAATCTCTCCTAGCTCTGAAGAGCTGTTTTTTCTGTTTGAAAAAACAGGTCTGGGGTTTCTGTTTTGTTTCGGGTTGTGGGGGTTTTTTCTAATGTTTGTGTGGTCTCTATAGTACCTTTCCCATGAAAAGGTAAAGCTTGCCTGGTGAGGTGTTACACAACACTCTCCCATGTTCTCTATGTGTGTTGATTTTCTAAAACAGCTCTTGAAACTCTTCTTTATGTGCTTGAGAGGCTTCCATAGTTTATCACCAGCTGGAATGTTATTAATGTTTAATTTTTACCTTGAAGTATTTGTACATCAAATCATTAATCTCTATTGTTCAGTTTTGACTACAGTATTATTAAACAGCCTATTAAGTAAAAAAGAGACCTAGGGAATGTATAAAAAGGCACAGTATTATTCTGATGACAGCTTCCTGGTGGTCCATCATATATAAAACCAGCTATTAGGAATATGTTTCAAACTGGCACTGTAACACATATTTCATAGTTGTTAAATTTAATTGTATAAATAGTCACTGACTGTATTTGGACAGTTTAAAAAAGCGAACGTGTAATATATCACCCCATGAAAAACATTCATGGAACATCCTCAGCAACCACAGCTAGGAGACAACCTTCATTTTTTGTCAATAGTATCTACAGCAATTAGCTCTGATATTGAGCAAAATTAGAATTTGATCCTTCAAGCATTTATACACATGAGTAGTCCCACAGGGACCAATCAATATCCTCTGTAGTCATGGAAATATTCACATGCATATGGTCAATCACAAGTATACATTTTTCAGGAATAGGGTGTTTTTTCTAACAGTGAGCCATTTTTTGTGTTCAGTCCTTCTTTCTCTAAATTTTGGTAGAACAACCCATGTTAGACAGTGTTGGCTTTTGGGCAAATGCAAGATAAATTCTGAGAACACTAAACATATTTTTCTTTTTAGTACAGTGACTGCTCTTAATATGAAACCCTCTATTCACATGAATAACCACCCAGCAGGGTGATACAGAACACAGGATAACTCAGGCATAAAGTGATTTTTCTGTAGCCTACATGGTTCTTTCAATATTGACATGCACTCTGCATACTTTCAGTTGTTTTCTTATAAGTGAAGGTGCATTGGCAAGAGCCAGTGAAATGCACTGCCTTTTGCAGCAGATATTTCTAAGCTGTAATACAGTTGGTACTATTTATTGAATGACTTCCACCAAAGGTAGAAGAAAGATAAAGCTGCTGCTTTCAATTATGTAATCAAGAATGTAGAAAAGCAAAGTTGTAGATCTCATATGGAAATAATTATATCTGATAAACTGTGTCAAACAACAATAGTGTTTGTGCTAATCACATTTTAGAAGGCTGCTATTGCAGTTGATTTTGCTACAAAATGGAAAACAATTAATTATAAATTCTACTGACCTATACCAAACCGTCCTGCTTAATCAACTCAGTTCTAAATCATTGTTGGCTTAGACAGTAATCCAATATGCTAGTTCCACCAGATTCTCTGCCATCACTCGTCAAGAAATCAATATTGAAGCTAAATAAGACTCCTACTAAGGACTCTGCAGTAATGACTGATACCCACCCTGCTATCAAACACTGTGGCTTGCTTTAAACTCATCTGTTGCATTCACCTTTATAAAGATCAAAGCTCCAGCTTTTGGGCCAAGGACTTTTAAAACACTCCCTCTTCATAGATGTTTCAACTCTCTGTGGCAGGTAGGGGATGAGAACTTCCAGCTCTGGATGCTGTTGATAACAGAGCGCTCTGAAAATATGCTTTGGTCGCATCACCACATCAGTTGAGTTGTCTCCCTTCTCTTCTTCCCCTAGGAGGCTGCTCTCCCTGGCCCTGCTCTTCTCCAGTGGGGATCCCCAACCCTGCCTACTTAACCAAAAGGGATCCCTATCCTGCCCACCTGCCCTTCCTGCCCCACACAGGTCAGCCTGCACCATTACCAGCTCCAGAGCAGTAGGCACTGCCACCTGCCCTGCCTTTGCAGGGACAGGCAGCACATGTACAACTACCATGAATAGTCAGTGTGGTGTGGGCTCCACAAATGTCACCAATAATCTCTAAATCAGGCAGCATAGAGAACAGCCTGACTACAAAGCCAGCAAGGAACATACGTGTTTAAA
>NW_005054299.1:8362023-8378589 GCF_000277835.1 Geospiza fortis
ATTGACAGCTAGTGAATTAATCAACATGAATGTACTACTAAGCAAGTAGAAATCAGATGATCTTCATAAATTACAAGAGGAGGTTTCTCTTTCTCATTGCTTCTCCTTGAATGACTGTTTGAGACAGCATGAAACTCTTTGTCTGTTATCCTAATTAGATCCTCTAATCTTATAAAAGATACTACCTCTGAGAGAAAGCCATGTGTATAAAATAAAACCATGCATTTTTGTCCAGTACGGTTAATCAGCAAAATGGTTATACCTTTGTAAATTAATTAAAAACATTCATGGAAGATTAAAGCTAGAAGATATTAATGGCTCAAGATACCAGAATATCACATATTTTCAGTTTACTATTTTAGAAAAAATCAAAAAAGAAAAAGTCTCAACACAGTGATTTTAACTCACATTCTTATTTTCCAGAAATTTTGGTTTTGTTTTTTTTTCCATTACCATTTCCTATAAACAGATAGAAGTAACATACTTACAGTTCAGGAATGTCTTCATTTTTATCCTGGCATTCACATCTGTCCCTGTTTAATGCTCTGCTGGTGGTCTGGCTCCATGGTATGCCCACTGCAATGTTCATCTTAAACAATATTTACATTGATTAGGGACCCCAGTGCACTAGAGGCACTTACTAGAAAATGAACACAATACCCTGGGATAACAGTGAACATCTAACTGTTTTAATTTTCAATTTTTTTCTGAATGTGTTGTTTAAGTGTATAAACACTGTCAAAATGGAAAGGTGGTGGCGAAGGACATTGTGTGAATGTATAATATAAAAATCTGAGTGGAAAATGTGCAGTTGATAAACATGTAAGGAATGGACACAATGATGTATTTTTATTCAAGTTATAATAGTATGTGTTTCAATTCGGAACATTTTCTTCTCTGTGTATGCCCAGTAAAACTCTTTCCTGACACTAAAATCTTATAAGCTTAGTAACATAAAACTGGAGTAGGAAAGCATATTTGTAAAAAAACCCCAACAATGCTATGGCAGGATTCAATATTTTGCCTTACGTATGCCCAGTAAAACTCTTCCTGACACTAAAATCCTATAAGCTTAGTAACATAAAAATGGAGTAGGAAAGCATATTTATAAAAAAACCCCAACAATCCTATGGCAGGATTCAATATTTTGCCTTACATCACATAACATGTTAATGGCAAAACCAAAGTTGAAACCTACCTTTTGTTTTGAATATGAAGATATAGGGATATAAGGGTCTTTTCAGATTAAGGGCCTGAGCTGCTAAATTTGGAAATATTGGTACTATGGAACACCATGACAAAGCTCTGGTGAAAGCAGGTTGAAAAAATCAGAGGGTAGCTTGGGAAAATTGCTTAAAGTAGGTTTAGTGTGGGACCCCAGACCTCCAATTGGGATGATATTCATTAGGTCACTGAAGAATAGGGACCACAGTCCTAGTGAGGAGCAACTGCACAGACTAAGAGGATGCTTGAACAATTGCTGGTTTTGGTCTCCCAAAAATCTAGAATTTTCATATCTGCCAACAGAAAAATTTAAATGTTATTGTGTGGGAGCACTGTTTGGGTGTTCAGATGCACTTGGAGCATAAGCAGAGTAACAATCTGCAAGGAGTCAGGGAGAAGAGATGTCAAATAAGGGGGTGTTGTGAAGCTCAGAACTGGTCAGTGTTCTCCTGACTGGGAACACTGTCAGGAGTTCTCCTCTAACTTCTCTAACTTCAGCCTCTTTTTTCTCCAGTTGCACCCTGCAAGGAGAAGGTAAGTTGGAGGAGCGGATGACAAGGATCATATAGGTCTTTTTCACATTCCAGGTTGCTGAGGGGTTTCATGTGCATACTGAACAGGTCAGTCCTGAGAGCAGCCACTTCTCTGGGACCTCCCAGGCAAGAACAGAGTGTGATCTGAGAGCAAAGGCTGAGGCCACACACTCTGAGCCCCTCACTCCAATCTGAGCTCAAGGAGAACATGTGTTCTCAGTGTGCCATGCCACAGACGTCAGAGAGCTCCAGTAGCTTTAAAGTGGGCATGGAATAAGGAGCTGATCCATCATTGTAGTCAGGGTATCATATATGAGAGATGCTGGTGATATCTAAAAGCATTAGCAAAGTCTGTCTTCTTCCTCTGGCTCAGAATAGCAGTTTCTGTTTTCCTATGAAAAGTTGCTGGAGCAGTTGATGTTCCAGAGAATTTTATTCCCATCAAGACAGACAGTCTCTTCCCAGTTTTCTCCTTGGTTCAGAAACTGTTTGAAGCGAGTAGAAAATTCTTAGCTGAGAACCACGATAGCAGGAAACACACAGTCCTTTTTTAAGACAGCTTACAAATTTGCTTTTATGCATACAAACTATTTGTGTATGTGCTTATACCTGTTCAAATTTGCACAGAAGCTCATCAACATATAACTATCTTAGCAAAGCTCTTGTGCTGATTTATTAGCTGAAGAGTAACATGCATTCTGCTGCTCTTTACTAAAATGTTGTTGATGATGATGGAGAGGGAGATAATCTATTTTCAGCAAAAGATGGAAAAGCACTCCCCTGAAAAATATCCTTTTGAATTAAATTATGCTCTTGTATTTTTTAATCACCAAACCCTGTACATAGCACATGAATGATCCCAAAAACTTAGTCATTAAATGCTGGAAACCAAAAGAAAGTTTACAGGTACAAAATACCACTTTACTGCAGCATATGAGTAAAAAACCATCTATCTGAAAAAGTGATTGATTCTGACATATGTGAATTAGGTATAAGCAAATCAAAAGCAATCCCTCTGAATCTTGTTTTGCAACATGTGTAAAATAATGCAAGCTATATATTTAAGATGCAGCCCAAATTAAATATGGTTGTGTTCAATCTGTCTGTGAAATGAGATCTACTGCTACTTTTTTATGTCACAGAAATTCCCTAGGACTCTTTTATGAACTCCTTCTAGTTCATTTTTTAATATTAAAAGATGGAAAAAGGCCTCTTTCTATTTCGCTGTTCTCTACCAGTGAGTCATGAGTCCCTTGCTGCTCCGAGGGGAAAGTTGTTTTAGTAATTCTGGAAATAAACTTACTGCTGAGTCAGCGTCACAACAGAAAATGACAAGTTTCAAATTAAGAAACACATTAGAAATAAGAAGTAACGGTGTATCTCTCAGCCTCCCCTGTTGGAATTGGCTGGTGTGTCAGGAGCTGATTTAGCAAGTTCCATGTGTATTGGACATGAGAAAGGTATAGAGGCAGGACAAAAAGTCAGGTTCATTTAGTAGGAAAGAGGATAAAAGAAACTGAAGCAAAATGTAGGGTAAAGATGGAAGCGGCCCTAAATATTTTGCTGACCATGGCACTCCACTCCGAAATGCTTAAATGCATTCCTAAAGTAGATCAATATGAAGAGATTTTTGCTTTCAGCTTTCTCTGCTAGGGGTTTTCAAAACAAGCAATTATAATAACATTTCTAAGTCAGTGTATACTTACAGATAAACCACTGGGATTTTGCTACTCTGTTTATCTGGGATTCTAGATTTTACAGAGCAAATAATTGGAAACAAAACATTTCCCAGCAATCAGTCTACTCTTTCTGATTTGCTAAACATGTCCATATGTAGTTATTTCTTGTATTTGGAAGATTGGTAGCAGTTTTAGAGGAGAAATATGCCACAACTGCAAATTCAAGTAGTCATTTGGCAATCATATGGGGAAGCCTTTGCAGTTTGTTTTGGTAAAGGGAACTCAGGAATTTAATGCTACTTATACCTTAATATTGAACAACATTCTAAATGGCATAATTTTAGTCTTTTAGAGTAATACAATCAATTTTTCAAACAGTCCCCAGTACCTTGCTGTGGAGGAGAAAACTGCTGCATTCTTCCCCTCTGCACCTTTGGACCTGCCAATTGTCCACATATCACCTCTGCAGCCACCACTGCAATGGCGCCAACCCTTAATGTTCTCTGAAATCTGAAAGAGATTTTGCTAGTGACTTGTTTTGACAAGATTCAAAGGCTAGTGAAATCTATCTGAATCCTAAGACTGATTTCAATTTAATTTGAATTTGAGTAATTGAAAAAAAAAAGTAGTCTCTGGTAGGCAGAATTTCTTAAAATATTGCAGTTCTCTGATTATAATTGGTGTTTCAGGACAGTGAAACACTCCAAATTTGCATGAAGTCCCTCCTGACTGTACAGAAGCTCTTGACTGGAACCTTTCACTATCTTTATTTCTTTCTTTTCTGTCTTTAAATACCTCACTGAAGAGCAGACCTGAGGCTTACTGGAGTCTTTTAAAAATACATAAATATTTTCCACTAGTAATAACATGGTACTAAATATTGAAATGACTTTGCATTTAAAGTGTCACTGTAACTTAAGCTACAAAATTTTTGCAGAGGAGGAGAAAATATTAGTACTAAATAATATGCTTGCTAAATAATTTTACAGAAAGAGTATTTAAAATTATAGCCTAAAAAACTCAACATTAATATTCCCTGGGACTTTTTACTAGCAAGTGTCACTATGAAAGATAATGAAAAAACTTACTGTTAAACCTCTGAATCCTTTTAGTTTTCTTTCCTTCTCTCGCTGTAGCATGAATATGTGCTGAAAAGTCAGAATTGTGCAGAAGAAAAATATTCCAAGACACTGTAAAAGTGCCTTTCCCTTTCTCTCAGCCCGAGGGAACACTGACTACTTCAATAATCAGTGCAAACTCTTTGCTTATGATTTCTGTTTCCTTTCTCTGTTTCTCCCTCCCTCTCAATTTTTTTCCACCATCGTATGAGTGTTTTCTCAATAAAGGAAGTAGAAGAGCTGCATGACAGCATTTATTGAAAGAAAATACAAAATGTAGTTTAAAAAGAAAATATGAGGCGGGAATTGCAGTCTTAAGAGAGGGGCGGAAAGATGGCAAATGCTACAGGAGAGCAAATTATAAATACTGAGCTTTTGCTCAGCATGAAAAGCAGCACCCATAGAGAACAAATTCCATGCATTTTACCTTCATCCCAACTTCACTGGGGATCAGTGCTCCGACTGGAATAACTGTGAATTATCGTCACTATAATGGAATCCTGCAATTTACCAAAAGGAGCAGGAAAAATGGACTTTCACTAGAACTTTCATACTTTTCACTCAACCTTCACTAGCCAGACATATGGACTATGTTAGCACTTCAGGTTACTGGCCCAAAGTCAACATTGAAAATTAATTTCCCAGAAATACAGAAATTGCCATTTTTCACACCTTAGGTAAGGAAGGCCAAAACAAGTAAAGCTAAAAGTATTCAAATGCTAGTTTTGAATCAGTTGATTTCCTCTGAAATAGTGGCTATACCAGGATGACAGAAATTTTTGTATACAAACCTGGTTATAATTATGGATTTCAAAACAGTATCTAATAAGCCGAGACCCAGACAGCAGTGCACAGCAGTGGAACACGTCCAGTATTCATTAAAGATGTCCAATCTAGAAGTCCAGGGTTTAAAGACAGTTTTCAGACACAATTTTCCCACTTGTCTCAGGAATAAGGTAGAATAGCAAAAACAGAGGTAATAAAACGTGGTCAACCTCAATGACTTGGCATGCATTCTTGGCAATAGCAAAATAGAGACCACAGCTTAGCTCCGAGAGTGAACTTGCAACACCCTGAATTTTGCATCCTTTTCTTTCCTGTGGCTGTTTTTGTTGGACCAAAAAAATAATCCATTTGCCCATATTTTCAAAGATGACACACCAAAACCTCATCTACCATAAAAATACACTTAAATGGACCACTGTCTCTGGGAAATAGCACATTTCTCTCTGGGAATTATTTTGATTCACCAATTATCACAAAAAATGGAAAGACGTATTGATATCCAGTAAAGATGGAAGAAGTATTATGGTGTGGAAGGATAAAATCATGATCCTTTACTTGGCTTTTCTGTTATGGGTTTTGGGCCCATATGAGAACACCTCTGGCTAGGTTGCCTGCAGTGTCTAAACCTGTAAACCCTGGACTCAAAAAAAGGCAAAAAAGGCTCTTGGAGGTAAAAGGTGAAGCCCATTAGTGAATATACAGAGCAGACTTGCAAAGTTCCATATCTGCTATTGCCACAAAGGGGGAACATGTCCCAGTGCTGAAGTGGGAAATATCCGGATTAACTATCCAGCCCATGGTTGCCAAAATGAGAACCAAAAGTGCAGTGTGTGAGTACATCCATACATAATCATCCAGATGAGCTTTTACCTTTGGGTTTCATATTTATAATAACTTGCCCAAATGTCAGTATAATTTACAGTAATAAAGCCATGTGCATATGCTATAATATAGTCTTTCAAAAAAAAAAGGCATCTTGGACACATGACAGTGGTAAACATTACCTCCAAATGGTGCTTATTCGTAGGAAAAAACCCTCTTGTTTTAACAGACAGGCATTTTCTGATGAAAGGGTCTTTTGCAGATGTACCTCTCATTGAAAAATATCCTACTTGGTGCCCGTGAAAAAACCAAGGCTGACTGTTTAGGAGACTGATGTCCCTCTATTACAAATCCGGACTGCAAAAAACACTAAGGAGATTGTGACTTTAAAAGAACGAGTTTCATTGTTTGGCTTCAGCACAGTGCGAGAGGGATGCAGAGGGTGAAATCTCTGGATCATATACCAAAATAAACATTTCAAATCTAATATACACACACAGAGAATTGTTAAAGTGTAACATTCCATAACCTAATATAAATTTTGGTACAACTTAATCTGTTAGAAAGAAAAAAATAATCAACACACTTATAATATGCAATCTTTTAAATTTATTAGAAATATTTCTCTCAATGGAGCAATTTCTGGCTTCTGGAGGTGCACAGGTAATCTGTATCATTCTGAACCATGCCCAGAACCAGGACTGTAGGTCAATACATACTAGTCCTGTGACATGATGGTCTTACTCTTATGCTTGAAGACCAGAGGCCTTTTCCAGTCAGGCACGGCACAGGATTGAGAGCAGAGGCCACGATGATGTGTAGGTGCTGAGAGAATCACTCAGCACCTCAAGAGGTCAGATTGCAGTGCCCTGAAACCAGCACAGCAGGGTGCAACACAGTAAAAATTAGATTTTCCACCCAAAGAAAATTTCAAAAAAAAGAAAAAAAAAAGTGACTCACTTTCACTGAAGTTTAGACATGTCAAGGAACAAAAGCCATTTGGGTCCAAACTAAGCTTCCATGGCAATATCTTGAAATTTTCCCTCAAACGCAGATCAGAATTTAGCCAGGTTTCTGGAGCAAAGCATGAAATCAGTTAAAATAAATAGCTTCCCATTTCCCTCTGTTTCACAACAGCTTCCTTCTTCTTGTGCTGGAGTCCTGGGGACCCAAGGACAACTGGGGCTGCCTGCCTCCTGCTGCGTGCCTGTCCAGCTCTGCCCCTGCGTGGCAAAGGTCCATGAGGATTTGCCAATTTGCTCGCTCTCACAAGATGAATATCTCAATTACAAATTCTCACCAAACAGCTAGAAACCTTTGTTTTTTGTTTCTTGGTGTGTGCTGAAGGAATTTTATGGAAAAAGAGAGAGAGAGAGAGAGAGAGGTGAAGGCAGACCAATGCTTGCAGTTATCAGGCAGGGCTTTGTTGCTGAAATAAGTCCCACTTTTAAAGTGCAGACCTTGTATTTTAACAGCTAGTGAGGGTTTCCTCAAACTGAAAGAAAATCTCCTGGGTATCTTCCAGAAAATTTATTTTTTCTGTCCCTTTTCCATGATCTCCTGAGCTGATTCTCATCAGAGGTAGCAGCAGCCTGCCCTTTCTATTCTTCCAGGTCCTCTGGCATCTGTTCCTCTCCCCCACTGCTGATATACAAGACTGAACTAGTGCATGAGAAGGCAGGGTGTTTGCTTTCAAACAGGAAGAAAAAAGGACAGAGTCCATCTGGGGTACGAATTTAACCATGGGTTCCTTGTATGACTAAGTGCGACACGTGAAGGCAGACCAATGCTTACAGTTATCAGGCAGGGCTTTGTTGCTGAAATAAGTCCCACTTTTAAAGTGCAGACCTTGTATTTTAACAGCTAGTGAGGTTTTCCTCAAACTGAAAGAAAATCTCCTGGGTATCTTCCAGAAAATTTATTTTTTCTGTCCCTTTTCCATGATCTCCTGAGCTGATTCTCATCAGAGGTAGCAGCAGCCTGCCCTTTCTATTCTTCCAGGTCCTCTGGCATCTGTTCCTCTCCCCCACTGCTGATATATAAGACTGAACTAGTGCATGAGAAGGCAGGGTGTTTGCTTTCAAACAGGAAGAAAAAAGGACAGAGTCCATCTGGGGTACGAATTTAACCATGGGTTCCTTGTATGACTAAGTGCGACTATGTACCATCCTAATTTCCCCTTGAAAATCTGACACGGATGGAGGCTGTTGAATACATTCATGCTTGAAGTGAATTTAAGCAACACTGTGCTAAAGGGCAAGGAGTGCTTCATTTCAGAGGGAGGTCAGACTCTCCTGCTATCCCAAGATGTCATAAGGAATGACTAAAAATAACTGCCAGGAGTGGATTCCTCATTTGCTGTGTACCAATTAAGTGGGACTCAGCGTGGCTTAGGTCATGTATAGATGGTGGTAAATGTAAACGCAGCCAGGCTCTTGCATTCCCCCTCCTGAGGAGGCTGAGGAGATGGGCAGCCCCCTCCAGCTGTGCTGTGCATATGCCTCCCTTCACCCTTCCTGCTGCAGATTGATGCTTCCAGTGAGCACTGGTACAGGGATGGATGGCATCCAGAATGACTCATAACAAAGAGCATATGGCAGGACGAGATGTAGCAATCTAACATCTGTTGTACTGCTTATTATTAACATTTCTCACTTCTCTTGGAGCTAGTAACCAAAACCAATAAATATTGTCTTCACAAATCCTACCTGAGGAAATCCCATATCCTCTTGGATTTTTCACCACTAATTGTGTTTGGTGCAAAAGATGAGAATTATTTTATTCTTTAGACATTTTAAACAATCCAAAATTCTCTCATTTGGAGCTGTTTGAACAAGCTACAATGAATAATAACTTCTCTTTTAGTTTATTCATGTCCTAAAGATTTAAATGACTCCTATTCCACATCCCAAGGGCTGAAGTTTTGGTGCTGTTGCACTGAGGTGAAGGAGATGAGTTAAAAACGAACAGGATGAAAAAGCATCTTCCCAAAAAAGTAAACAGAGCATCAGCTCATTGTACAGTCTCCCTTACAGTATGGTAACAGCAGCTGTACCTAACAAAGGAACCATTCCTGAAGGAAGTAAGAACTACTTCTATTTAAATTATTTTTTTCTCAGATAATTTTTTTTTCAGAGAGAAGTGAGACTGCAAGTGCAGACATGTAAAAATGGAAAATCAGCTGATGAAGCAGCATGTCCAGTTTGCAAAAGATTCACTGAGTGACGACATGAAATACAGTGGGCAGCCCCTCACAAGCAGAGATTAAACCATGTATCAAAATTAACACTGACCATAAAAAGGTATCCAAAGAACAGTGTTGTGACTGGATGATCTAAGTTACTCCCTTTCAGCCGAGAGATGGAAATTGTTGCCAACAAAAATGTTAGGATTTGACAAGACTTGGCAAATTGCTGGGATATAAAATCATGTTTTGTGAGTTATAAGGCCTTCCAGGAGATGTGACAAATCCTGAAAAAGGGTGGAAAAGCATGCACAGCCCACAGAAACTTACTCCCTTTTCATGGACCTGCCAAAAGAAAGGAAATATGAAAAAAAAGTGCGCAAGAGACTTGCCAGTGACAGACTTACCATTTCATTTAATAAGCACACTTCATAAAATGTTGAAAAAATTATTGTAATAAAGACTATGCATATTATTATAAACAGTGACTAGCTCAGAAAGCAAAAGTGTTAAATTTTTGCCCTGGAGACAGAGAAAGTATTGATATTGGGCTCAAATGTCCTAACCCAAAGAGTCACACCTAAAAAAGAATTAGAATCCCATTAATGGTTCTCTCTATTATGTATAATTTTCCTCCTTCTCTATCCCTTAAAAACTGATCATTGTTGATATTCCAAATGCTAATGGCAATGGTAGGAGCCATTGACCACCATTGTCCCAACTCCTCCCGGAGTGAATGGAAGCTAGAGGTGGGCAGAGCGGACCTGGAGGAGGAGCAAGAAAATCACTCTCACCTGTGTGAGGTATTGGATGCTGTCCTTCATGTGATCAGTTGTTGTTCATAACAGGCAGGAGTGGGAAAGTGGGAATCAATTTTGTGCAGAGCACGAGTGTGACCGAGGAGAGGAAACAGCCTTTTGTGGAGCCTGTGAGCCACCTGAAGGTTTAAGACAAAACAAGCAGGTTACAGAAGCACAGAATCACAGAATGATGAGGTTGGAAGAGACCTCTAAGATCATCGAGTCCAACCTATGCCCTAAGACCTCAACTAGACTATAGCACCTAGTGCCATGGCCAGTCTTTTCTAAACACATCCAGAGATGGTGATTCTACCACCTCCCTGGGAAGAGCATTACAATACTTTATTATTCTTTCGGTGAAAAGCTTTTTCCTAATATCCAACCTATACCTTCCCTGACGTAGCTGGAGACTGTGTCCTCTTGTTCTGTCAGTTGCTGCCCGATGGAAGAGACCGATCCCCGCCTGTGTACAACCTCCCTTCAGGAAGTTGTAAAGAGCAGTAAGATCAGCTCTAAGCCTCCTTTCCTCCAGGCTAAACAAGCCCAGCTCCCTCAGTTGTTCCTCACAGGGTTTGTGTTCCAAGCCCTTCACCAGCCTTGTTACCCTCCTCTGGACGTGCTCAAGCATCTCAATGTCCTTCCCAAACTGAGGGGCCCAGAACTGGACACATCACCCAAGATGCAGTCTCACCAGCTCTGAGTACAGGGGAAGAATGACCTCCCTGCTTCTGCTGGCTAAAGGTTGTCCCTCTCCCTGACTCCTTGTGTGGGTTATATACTCGTAGTTTTAGCAGGATTTCATCCCAGTTGGTGGCATGAGCAGAGAAGTGAGCCAGTGACCTGGGCTGACCAAACACCCTCTGCAGAGCTGCCCAAGCAGAAGGGAAAGATGACGTGAGCCTTGGGTGGACCCAGAAGCAGTGAGACAGCTCTAAGAAGGGGCTGAATATAAGAAAAACGTTTTGTGGCTGTAGCTTAGTAGACTATGGCAAAGCCTCACAACAGAAACAGAGCCCAAGATCCTCACTTTGGGAATTTAAACCTGAAAGCATGGTACTCAGAGCAATTCTGTCACAGCAAGATGTTGTAGGGGATGTAGCATTGGTTCAGTACCATTTCTAGCAGCTTCCACCATGCTATCCATAATTTCTTTGGGGCTCAAATGCAGCAGAATTTGTCTTAAACAATAAACAAATGTAATGGAACACTTCAAAACTGATCAAGTACAATATTTATTAGCAGAGATTCTGCATTTTAAAAGAGTTTAAGTAAAATGGAACTAATTGCTAAAAAACTTTTCCTTCCTTTGCTTTTTAAAAACTTGTCTCCTTTAATTTCCTGAGATAAAATGTGACGTTTAGAATATAAGGTTGCTCATAATTAAGCATTCTAACATACATAGTGATGGAATTTATTTAAAAATATTGCCCTCTGTGACTGCCTCTTGGGATACACATCCTGTTTTCCAGACAGTAACAGGATGTAGCAGTTGTGCCATTATGATTGGATTAGTGGATTTAATTATGTGAATGACTGTACTAATTTTCCATTTTGATATGCATCATCTCCCTAGTCTCTGATAATGGGGACCTTCCATAATATTATCTGGAGCACACTGGTATCAGAATGAGCCCTCAAGCACAAGTTTAAATTGGACACTTGCAACACGGTTGATGAGCAGCTCAGCATATCCCTTACTCCTAACACTGCCTTCCCAAAAACCTTCACATCTCAGGAGGACACAGGAGAATGTCTTGGACCAAAATACCCACATACACTCATCCTCAGATATTTTCAAACTCTTTTCACTTTATCACTCCAGAACTGGATCCAAAAAAATGACAAAAAATTCTGTAAAACAAATTTTCAAAATCCTTAAAAAAATTTAACAGACTCTCTTCAGGTTTGCCAGGACTCTACTTCCTCTATCAAATGCATTTTGTTCCCTATTTACACTCTAACAACTAAATACACACCTCATCTCAGCTCAGGTTGAATACAATTCAATAGTATTGAATAGTTGCCCTTCCCTTTTCCCCCAAGGGGAATACATATGTAAATATATATATGTGTGTGTGTACAGTAAATATATACTTGTATACACACACTGAGGCAGAGAGAGAAAAATCTTGAAAATTACCTAATTGCTTACATAGTAGCCTGAATTGTCATCTGAGAAATTCCCCTTGTTTCATTTTCCACACACTGTGGCTTGCTGTAGTTTTACAGAACTCAAAATAGTTGCTCAAGATGTGATTATCTTCTTCTAGAAAATAAACAGAAAAATGTGGTCCCACCATTTGCTACCCTAACATCTTCATTTAAACCTAACTGCATTGCATTTCTGAGAAAGACACAATTTTTCTTGAAGAATGTGCCCTTGCATGTCCAAATATGCTCCAACATTCACTTGTACAATCATATACACACAGTTCCCTAGAATATCTGAACCAGGCATGAGCTCCAGAGTAATTGTCTTCTGGCATTAATTTGTTTTTCAGTCAATAATAAATAAGACACAAATTGTGAACTGATGTCATCAGAGTTCAAAAGTTTCACCCCTTCAATTGAGATGTCAGGTCTCTGAGAGAGTCATGATTCAATCTTGCTGCCAGTCATCTCATCACCAGTGAATTTCTATATCCTTCTTTTGACATGTTCAACTCAGAACAAATTATAGAATATACTAAGGTAATGAACATGTGGTATATAATATGTTTTAATATATGAAGGCTTAGCAATTTGAGAACTAGTACTTAGCCTTATTTTGGCTACTTCTGTTTCTTACTATTCTCTCTCAAGGGTTTTAAATAATGTCTGCATGAACTGCAGAAGTATCTGACTTCTCTCTCTCTCCCTCTCTCTCTTTCCAAAATCATATCCTGTCTTAGAGCTGGCAGGAAATTCTTAGAGGAAAAAATAAAGCACATATTTTTAATCTTAACCCAGTACAATTCAGTACACAGTCACACAGTTCTTGTACTGTTCTCAAAATTGCAATTTTTTCATTAGTTATAAAGCAAAAATAAAAAGATCCCATGAAGTTCTTCTCACAGAGTTGGAATGAACAAGTGCCATTATCCTTTCAAAGCATAATGTATTTTTATTGTTGAGATAGGCTCAAAGTATAAAACAAATTGTAAATCCTTGAGTTACTTCTTCTCTCATCATAGACAATTTAGTTTCCAAGCAATAATCAAAGTCAACGAGGACAATCTGATAATTTTGGTTCAGACCTGAACTCCAATATTGGATGTCCTGATGAGCCTCCCTTATCAAGAGCACATCAAATGTGGTTTTAGTACTAGAATTGGCCTTTACCCAAAAGCAGAAACATGTTTTTGTTGTTAAAGCACGGAAACTGCTGGTACAGAGCAGCAGAGATATCCCACTGTTGTGTGGAAGGAGCTACACCAATGAGTACATGAAATACAAGGCTAGGAATTGTCCACTATAGATTTCAGACAGGTAATGGACAGCTGATAGACACGGAACTACAGCTGGGAGAATTTAAAATGAAATGTATAATTTCATACTATGAAAAAGGAGGGGTTTGAGTAAGATTCCTAGATAACCCACCTCAGCACTGAATTCCATCACCTCCTTTGCTTGGTATTCCACCTGTGGTGAAGAGCAGGAGAGGAAGGAACAGGATAACAGGAGGGAAAAGACATCTCTTGTTAGTATCACATAAACTTTTCTTTCAGTATAGCAGAAAATACTCAAAACCATCCTGGGTTTTTGCCCTCCATACAGCTCAAGTACGAAGTTTGGTGAACCCAAGGAATCATCTGCACAAGTTTTCATTAACCATTCCTGTGATGAATGCAACATTTCAGGTTCTTGCTCTCAGCTGTAGCACCCAGCTTTTCTAAATAAATAGGATGCTGCATGTGTCTTGGGCATAGATAGCTAAACCTAGGAGATGTCAGGCTGGTCCTCATAAGCATCACTCATCTCAGTTTCAAATAGTGTTAGAGAAGATCATTGTGTTCAAACTGCAACCAGAAATAGTTCTGTGAGAAAGGCCCATTTAATGGAGGTCTCTGCCTGCAAAAAAAGCCCGTCATGACATTTTCCAAAGTTCTAGTTCTACTGATCCAAAGTAAAGCTACTCTGCTGCACCATCTAGTGACAATGAGAACTGCACTTCAGACAATTGATTTAATTAAAATATTGCCCCTTTCCTCCAGCCTCATCTTTCATTAGTTACAGAGTTAAATCCCAGTGCCTTTGAAGCCACTGGAGACTTCCGGTTATCTTCGGTAGGCTGAGGATGTCATTAGTACTCCTAAAACACTTCCAGTAATGTTGAAGGAAGGAAAAAAATCTCTTAATTCCAGTGATTCTTTCTGGCCATAATACCACCATTCTGTGCAGAAATGATGCTGAAGCTCAAAGTCCTGGTGGAAATACAAACCTTCCCAAAGCTGTGGTTGCTCAAATCTCAGGTTTTTCTTTGGGAGACTCCAAGGCTCATTAACTGCAGTTCATTTTACCCTGGCCATTATATTAGAGGTGATACAAGTTTTGCACTAGGAAGCCTGTTTCTTTTATTGCACTCTCTTTACCATCAAACTGAGACACGCAAAATACTCTCTCTTGGATGGAGGTCTGTGTATTTGTAACTTTGAGACTGAGCTTTCTCAGAATATGCAGTACCCCTAGATAGAGATAATAGCTTTTTTAGAACTTAGTATTTGGCTTAGTTCAATGGAAAGTCCTTGAATTTCTATGGGATTTTTTGTCTGTCAAAGTTATTCCACAGACAGCTGGATTCTCTAGCTTTCTCTGGACATCACATCAGGATAGTTTTGATGATGACAGGGGCATTGGATAAACAGCTAGCTCTGTACAGTTTATATGGCCAATATAATCACAATTAATATCTTTCACTCGATTTTTCTCAGCTTATTGATTATAATAAGCTCATAAAAAGACATAATTTTTAAAATAGCTGGTTCTACAAGTTTCCCCAAGTGCGTAGAAGAGGTGATTTGCAAAAGGGCTGTTTCATGGTTTGCCTAGCACTGTGAGTGACATACGCTGGGGATTGGCTAGGTGGCACTGGTGCATACTTCTGTGGTACCACACAGATGTGACTGTTTCTAATGGGATATTTGTTGGTTGCATTTCCTGGCATGTAATTGTTCATCTGGAACTTGATGGTGCTATTGCTCTGTACTAATTATAGCGCTGGTAAGGAAGAAGGATGCCAATACCTAGTTCTCCTTGAATCTTTCACCCTGAGTTCCCTTGTTTGTAAGCTGGACGTTTGCTACAGGAGGAAAGAAATAACTACTTCAGTTTTTACAAGCTCACTGCTTCAGTCCTGATGGTTTCTATGTCTTTTATACATTTCTAAAGATCCAAAACATTCTGCAAGTTTTGGCTTGGTATTATTTTTCCACACCTGAAGTACAACCGAGAGTAGACAGAGCAGCACTCTTGGCTCTGCGCTCTTGTATGAATATCAAAAGCCAATAGGGAGTACACAAGGTTTCCTTCTTTTGGTTTTTTGTGGGTTTTTATTTGTGTGTGTGGTTTTTTGTTTTTGTTTTTGTTTTTGTTTTTGTTTTTTGGTTTGGTTTTGGTGGTTTATGTTTTTTTGTTGTGTTAGTGTGTTTTGGGGTGGTTTTTTAAATTTATTTGGGTTTTTTTCTAGGAATAGCAGTGAATTTTGTTACATTGGTATCTCAAAGATATTTATTCTCTACAGCTCAAACCTCTTCCATGATATGAAGGAACTGATTTCTCCAATTCAGAGACTGAATCTACCAGCTAAAGCTTTACTGTGCCACAGTGGCAGCTTGTCCTGATATCATAAGGGGCTGATTAGAGCAGTTGGCAGTAATTCCATGGGTCTGTCATGGCCAGGTAAAAGATGAAGATATGTATAACATACCTGCATGCAATGGCATTACTTCTGCTGGGTGTCTCCCCCTCTCACTCTCTGTTGCATCTGTGACCCACAGAAAGGGATTGCCTTTGTGTGCAAGGGTATGGCATGTGCTGGTCTTTGTTCTGAATGCAACGTCTGGGAGCTAGAGGAATATCCATGAATATATAATAACAATAAGCCATCATGCAAATTCAGCAAATGGAGAAAATAGTTAAAGGCAAACCTACATGAGGGATTGATGCTGAATGCAGAACTAACTGCATGGAAAACTACATTCAGGAGGAATCCTTAGACAGGCCTGCAGAATAATTCACTTTCTACTCCTCAAAATAGCATTTGCACTGTTCCCATACACCAGAACTAAATTGAATTTTAAGGAGGTTGGAATTACAGTTCTGTAGGATATACCCCCAAAAGCATGGAGTGATTTTGCATTAACAACAGGACTGAGTGGGAGATGCAGGAAGAAACAGATTCAGCTGCCAGCTTCCTGCTGCCAAAGGGCAGCACAGCTGCCT
>NW_005054299.1:8378599-8381099 GCF_000277835.1 Geospiza fortis
TATTTGGGTATCAGCATTTTGGAAACATGGCACTCATTGACATTGTAGCTCTTGCACACTCAAGTCTCCATGTGGCACCCCTGAGTCCCCTCTCACTCCCTGACTTTGAGCCAGCTGCTGAGCTGGGCTCTGAGGACTCCTGGGAAGTGATGGTGCTATGGCACATGACATGAGAGAGCAGGAAACTCCTCAAAGAAAGTAACCTGACAACAGCACAATCTCATCCCAAAAAGAGTAGCAAAAATGCTGTTCTGTGCCAGCAAAGTAATTATTTGCATATTCAAATATCTCCATTGGTCTAACACTCTCTGGAGTACAGCCCTGCACAGTACACCCACACAGCTATACACTTTTCTCCATGCTCCCAGGTTCTGTGTTTGGAACTCTGTAAAATCCTTTCCTCTGGTTTTGCCAAAGACTGGCTGACTACATGAAGCTGTTTTAAGGTCCTCGTGAGCTGTACTGTTTCTGTCTTTGCATTCCTCTCTGGGTTTCTCCAGCAGTGATAATTTTTGAGGCTGTTTACAGTCCTCCTCTGTACTTCCTTCTTTCAACATCTAGAGGTCAATTCTTGCCCCCAGCCCACAATGCCAATTTCAATCTTCTGTTCCTTAGATTTTGAATAAACAGCTCTGCCTTTTCCCAGACTGTCTCTACACTCTGGGAAACTGTAAAAACTCCTCCAACTTGAAGGAGTCTGCCCATAAGTTTCTGCAGAGGTGCTTCCGCAAAGCTACCTCCTCTTGTCAGTGAGAGTTCATATAGGTAATACAGTGAGAAACCAAGGTGGCTTTTACAGCATTGCCTCTCATGGGACTCTCCTGGTTGTGGTTAAAACCTACAGCTTAAGCCTTTAATTGACTTTGTTGTTTGATTAGCATCAGTGCATCACTCTGACTCATCAGGTGATGTGAATGGAGGAAAATAAAACAAATCCCATTTCTCTTTGGAACATGAAGAATTATTTCCTTCAACCAGAAGGGATTAAGAGTTACCAAAGAATTAATCTCTAAAGGTAATAGTTATTTTCAAATGTTTATACAAATACAAAGGTGGAGGACACACTGTACATATGCAGGCTTTCAAGCGCCTAATTATGAAAATACAACATTACATGCAGAGTAAAAATATGACAAACACAATTGCTCATAACCACCCATCCTTCAGATCCTGTGTAAAATTTTCCAGAGTGTTAAACTTCTTGAAATCAAAGGGAACACATTTTTTGTGTTATGAATTTCTATTTTGTGATAGAAGATGATGTAATAAATCTGGAAAATCAATCCAAGATTCATTGGTATTTGCAGCACCCATGGGAGAGACACCAACCCAGGATAAAGATTACTTAAGACATCTGCTGTGGTATATGGGCATGCCTGATACAAAACTAAATTTTGCCAAGGGATATACTAGATGGACAGAATTTTCTTGCAGGAGCCTATGATCATTAAAGGAAAGCATAAACCCAACCCAGAGCATGCTGCAGCACTCACTCAGGCATGTAGATTGGCAGATGTGATCACTTTATATTCTTTACTGGGACTTACCTCAAGAAGTGCCAAATTTGTTCTAAATTATGCAACAGTTGTGGAACCCCTGCAGGCATTATTACATGATAACTTTAGTTTTTGTGGACAACTGTTTCCAAGTCTTGTTTTCAACTAGTTCAAGAGCTGGACTGTTAGAAATTAGCACTTCCTTTGGACAATCCCCTTTGTAACCGTAGATGCTTCACACTGTGGTTTAGATGCAGTGCTCAGATGCATGAAATGAAGTCTGAAAGAACAAACACTTCAGTATTAAGTAGAATAAAATCAATGTTTTGCCATTAAAAAATTATTTACTTCTGTCTAAGACACTGAATATGTATTGTGTATCAAAATTAATTGTCCCTTAATGGCAATATTATTATGTCTCTTTATGTCAGCAAATCTCAATGTGCAGCATCTCAAAATGCTGCTGTAGATCTGTTGTGCTTTCCTGCTAATTGATAATTCATAGAGCACATTGAAACAATTGGTTCTATGAAAACTCTAAATTGAATATACATAGGAATTTAAAGTGTCTATTAAGACTTACTCTACATTATAAAGAATATGCTCCTTCTTAATTGCCTGTGTATGTTGTGTTCTTTTGTTTTATATTCTAACCAACTCATACGTTCTGCATCATTTGGGTATAAAATAAAACCTGACACTTCAAAGTTGCTTTATTTCTACCACCTAGATGGATGTGCACAACTCCTCTTCAGCTGTAGGAAAAGGCTTCCTTCATCACAGGCACAGGAACCATTCTGTCTGGAAATAGAGTTTAGTTTGCAGAGAACCTCTAACTCCCTTCAAAATCCCTTGCCCAAGTAGAGGTACCTCTTCTGGCCTTCACTGCCCCTACTCTTCCCTGGAGCAGCAGCCATTCAGTTCTGCTGAGCTCCTTGTCCTTCACATATCTCTGCCTGCACATATCACACCTCACATATCTCTGCCTGCACAATTTACTGCTG
>NW_005054299.1:8386099-8399865 GCF_000277835.1 Geospiza fortis
GAAGGTAAAATGAGATTCTATGATTTTCCCAGATCTTGAAGTCTACAGGAAAGTCTGAGGCTGCACTAGGCTCCTGGACTACCTTTTATCTCTGTCAGCTCAAAAGGGATTTGGAATAGGAGTTATCTGAGATTTACAGGAAAAACAGCCTCTGTTATCCTAAATTTGTGTTCTCCCTGTGGTATTACAGTCCCTGAGTTCAATCCTTATTCAAGTCACACAAGTGAAAAGTAAGCCCTGTTTTGAGAGTCATTACAGTAACTCAAAATACACTGAGGTAGAGCGCACCTTTTCATGTACTGACATTCCCTGTTCTATAACTCCACTTACCTCTGCCCTATGATGTTATTTTTTTCTTTTTAATGTAATGTCAGAAGCATTATAGAATGAGAAAAACCAGAGAAGAAAAGTTGCAAAGTTTTTCAGAACCTCAAAGGAAACACGGTATAATAAAAGGATACTGAGCACAAGCAAATATGCAACACGCACGTGTCTACAGTAATGGGACACCTCAGGATCTAATTCTTCAGTCCAAAGAAAAATAATCTGTTTTTTCTTAATGCATTAAGGAGTAAGACATAATAATCACAATAATTCTGAATGTAGAGTAGAAAAATGGGAAGGGTTACCATGATAGGTAAAACATTTCCTCTGTCAGCATTCAGAGAAAATGCTACTGAAAATGTGGAGTATTGGGATGCTGATCCACTGCAGGCACCACCCACAACTGCCTGTGCCTTCACACAAACCCCAGGTGTACATAAGAGCAGTTGCCCATTCTCACAAGAGGTGTGAACATAGCCAGAACCATCTCAGGCACAGACTTCAGCCAGAAGAGGTGGATGCCCCACCAACAGAGGATGTGGAAAACACACCAAACCATGGAGAAGTATCTGCATCCTCAGCTTCAGCTTGCGTGTGGTTAAAATGATCACTTTGGCCTGCCTCAAGATCCAGGACAGAGATGCCAGCTTCATTATGTTTATCTCTTCAGTGTCTGACAAAATAAATTTAATACCTAAATCCACTGTGCCCTACAAACCTTGGAGAATTCCCTAGACAAAACAAGGGGGAGCTCCCACCTTCTGCAATGCATGCAATGCTGCATCTGTAAAATATCTCATCCAGATGGATAAAAAAATTAAAAATTGAGACAGCATGAGTGTAAACATATTCCCATAGCACATGAAGTAGGGACAAGTGGACAAGTACTTGACTATATGAGTTTCACAGCTCACTGGGTGTCATTCCAAAAAGCATCTGTCACCGCCACTGGCAATAAATTTTGAAAACAACTGTACTTTGCTTCTCAGTTTAACAGGATCACACAGCTGCCGACAAACCACCTAAGCTGAGAGACCCAGCAAATGTGTGCCTTACTTCTGCAGATCTTGTCCCTGGTTATATTATCAGTGACAGGAGTGACAATGTTGCTAGGATGGTGTTAGACAGCACCTTCACACACAGACCTGACTTGTCAAGTCAGTACTTTCTGCCTGAACTTTTACACATTTCTATTAAGAGGAATTTTTTCTTTTTTTTTCATACTAAACATGTCTCACTTGAGGTTTGTAAACTTTTATTTATTTCAGTAATTCCAGAAAAGTAAGTAGAGGATTAGAAAATACAATGTGTCTTGCAAGAAAAACAGAAACCGCCTCCATGCTGAGAAGTAGGTAAAGGAGAGATGTTTATAGCAGCTGAAAATCAAAGAGGAGGGGGAGAAGGGCAAAGACAGAGGCCTTCTATGCCACTGGGAATTTGTCTGCAATACCATTGGGATTTGGTCCTACCTGCATATTACTGTCAGATGTGAGAAACTATTGAACTGAGTGCCACATTAATGCATAGCAAGACAGAATCCCATAACATAAATAATGAAAATTTTAAAAGAAAAAGGATGGGGAAAGAGACAAGACACACAGAGGTAGGTTAATTAGCTTGAGTTCAGTAGTCAGAAAAAAAAGCCACATTTCTATTCTCCAGCATTCAATCTTCTGAAATAGGTCATTCTCCTATACAGGCCTGTTTGAGGGCTACCACTGAACTGTGCTGAGGAGCTGTCCCTTAGCCAGAGATAAAGGAAAAAATTAGAATTTAACCATGGACAAAATTACTGATTTAAGCTGTTTAAATCTACTATAAAAACATAATACAAAACTTTTATATTAATTTAAATAGCACCTGAGTTTATCCTTACCAGTGTACCTGCAAAATTATTGCTGAGAAAAAAAGCAAGATAGGTCACTGTTTTTCATAAGAAAATACTTTTAATTAAATCTGAACATTTTTATCCTGAAGACACACTGTCTCCTCAGAAATGGAGTGTTGTTTTTCCTTTCACCTGCTTTGGCTGACAACACCCAGGGCTGCTGGACAAGGAGTGGGCATAGGCAGTAACCTCAGCGTAGGTTTGTCCAAAACAGAAGGGACAATCCAGGCAAGGCTCCTATGGTCCTGTTAACCCATGTATGCCTTTAACTGTCCAACACCCTAATCTATTTTTGCAGTGCTCAGCTCTGGGATGTTTTGGCTCTGAATGTACAGAGACCTACTTTGATGCCTGTGAGTGGGAAGAAAGAAAGGAATTGAGGAGGCAAATGCAGCAATGTGATGGCTTGGGTTGATTCCTACTCAACAGCCCACATTTTCTTGTTGCAAACACTGCTGGTAGGTGACATAGTTAAGGGCTGGGTTGTGGCAGCCCAAGGGCTGTGAAACTGCCCACACACTTGCACACACCTCTGTTTAAAAGATCTGGTTCTGGTGATAATGTTTCTTCTCTTACCCACAGTGTATTCTGGTTTGATCTTGATTTTGGGCCCAGCTCAATCACCTGCTTGAGTGTATCTTCCCAACCACTGTTGTAATAACATCTGTTTCTACCCTACAAATAGGAAAAATATAAAACTTGAATCATCTTTCTACCCTATGAGTCAGAGATACATCTCTTTTTAATACAGAACAGAAAATATACTTGGCTTTGTTCATCACTCTTCTAGGCTGTGAGGCATTATTGCTCGTTTAATATATGTGTATGCTAAGATTAAATCATATATTGGAAATCACAAAGTTTTTTTCTTCCTAGCAGCTGTATAGCAAGTTAACACTTCAGTTTTCCTGAGAGACTGTCTGCATATATTAGTGGTGTTTGGCTAAATTGTGACAGAAAAACTGGGTTAAAAAAGAATAACCTCTGCAGAAATGAAAACAATGTTTGCAATAATTGCCTAATGATGTTATTTTCTGCTTCTGTGCTAGGAATTGTAGCTTGGATTATACAAATGCTTTACAGGGGGGTAGTAAATTGTCCTTCTCTCTATGGATTTACAATATCAATCTTGGTAATTTGTTAGTTACAGTGTATGTAATGTGATATTGTTGCTCATGTTACACAAGAGGATTACACGGCTTACTAAATAAAGCAGTGGTCTTTCCATTAGGGACCGTACTTCCTTCCAGACTGATGCCAAGACAAGTGAAATTAGATTGTTGATCTCAGCCTAGGACCATCTCTGGTGAATACAGACTGAGATTCCCAAACAACCAAATGCACAGAGCCAATCACTCATCCCTCTCATCTTGCTCCTAACACCTGGATTCCAGATTGTTACATTTTGTATTCATCAGCTGTTGAAACACATTGATGTGTGGTTTTCCAGTGCAAGATTTACCTTGTCTCAGATTTGTACCTATGCTCCTGTTAGCTTATTAGAGGCCCATGAAATTCAGATTGTATAAGGGCACATTCCACTAGTCTGTTTGACAGGCTTCAAGTTTGAAAATCCATCCCTATTTCATCTCTGACTTTCAAGATAAGAAGAAGATCCTGTTATTACTGTGTTGGATGTTGATGCAAATCAATGAATAAACAGGAGAAAGAGCTACAAAAATCTGCAGTTTTGTTTGAGTCAAACTTTATTCCTTACAACACTTTTGCTCTTAAAGGCTTTTCTGTGATATTCTGCTGCTCAGCCTAAAATGTTTGATTATTAATTTCCCTTCTCACAGATTAAATCCTTTTCCTCTGTCCATAAAGTTTGTCCTTTTTTATTATTTTCACTTCTCTGTCTATAGTTGTCTTATCTCTCCTCCTTGTGATTAATTGCAATACTGTTTCCTGAGCTCTGGGTAGCATTTCAATATATTTGAGGTGGAGTGGGTCCTACAATCGAACACAATATCCCAGACATAGCTGATTGAAAGAGAATGGCATCTTAAACACCTAGAATAAAATTGTTAATGCTTATTTTATTATTTTCCTCATTCTAAAGCTTTTGAATAAATTTTGTATTGATTAAAAGTGTGGCACTGACTGCTTTAAACCTGCCAGTCTCTGTTTATCTGCATAAAAAGTAAAGCTCAGCATTGCTCTATCAGCCTAGATCAGCCCACAGGGACTTTATCTGTGGCTGAAAGACTTGTATTTGAGTGAAGTCAGCCTAGAAATGGACCCCTTAGCACTGGTGCCTTTTGATAACTCTCAAGCATCTACCAATCCTTTGCATAGCAAACTCAGTGAGGAAATTAATAGTGCTCAGATTTTTCAAAAATTCTTAGGTACTGAAAGACATGGGGCACATTTAGAGCAGGCTGACCTTAAGGTCATTCTAAATCACAAACCCGCCACTTGTTTCTACAGCCAGCCTCTTCCTCTGACTCCCAGCCCTAAGCCTGCATAAGCCCAAGACCCTGGTGTGGTCCCTGTGCTGAGGCCAAGCCCACCCCTGCTTCTGTATCCTCTCCTCCCACTGTGGTGTGGGACATCCAAGCACTGGAAGCACTTTACTACCAGTCCCACAAAATCCCTTTTCCCAATTTAGGACTCACCCCTTCTTTACCTCCTGGAAGGTTTTTGTGGGCCAAACCTGGAAAGGCAGATCAACAGCCCATTCCCCACTTCAGCAGCTTTGCTTGCCACAGACTGCTGGAGGACACTCCTTGGTGAAAAGTCTAATAACAAATGGGGCCTAAAACCAAACAATAGACATTTTGGATGTGATTTGTTGCATTCATTTAAAAACAAAACTCAGCTCCATTCTGCACAGCCTTTTTAAGTTCATACATATTTCTGGGGAATACTCCCCAGAAATATGTATGAACATATGGTTGTGCTCCATGGCACAACCAAAACAGTAAACAAACAAATAAATAACACACAGCCCCAGATATCTTCAGGCTCTACTGAGAGAGGCACAAGAGTACCACTTGCTTGAATAAGTGAGCTTCTTAGATGAGACTGCTGAATTATTGGGAATAGAGCTGTGACTGTCTATTTGTTTTAAGTGGACAATAATGTCTGTTAATCACTAACTTCTGGTTACCACTGACCAAGACTACTTGAACAAATAACCTGGAGGTCCAAGTATCTGCATTCCATTACCAAGCTCCAAAAGCCACTTAATCACTTCACCACGAGCACTGCAGCTGCCTTGCAATGTGGCACAGACGGATCTAATGAGCAGTTTCAACAGCCTTGGTTTGGCTTTGTGCTTTGCAAAAACAAAGGCATGACAATGGGCAAGAGATGGGCAATTTGTGAATGCTTTCTGCATTTTTTTTGTGGCTGCTAAAAGAGAATGAGGATTTTCAGTAGCTGAGATCAGTGGGAGCAATACCAGCCCACTGGGCAGAGGCAGTGCGAGGCTGGGCTGGGGCTCAAGGTCTGTGCTGGTTCATTGTGGCTGCTGTCACCAGATCATCCCTCCCTATGGGCCACAAGGGACAGAGGCCTGCATCTGGAAGGGAGCTGAGGAGCAGCTGGAGATCTGAGATTACAAAACACCATTCCATGCCAAAGGAGAAGGATGCGGTCCTAGTGCTCTTCCACTTCCCTCCTGTCCCCACCTGGAGATTGTCTCCAGAAAGGGGCAGACCCAGCACAGGGCCAGCAACCATGGGTGGCTGCTCTGAGGGGCTCCTGGAGGGAGCTTCATCTGTGCCATGCTGAGTCCCACTGAACCCGTCAGCCAGCAGTCACAGCTCAGAGCCAGCAGAGGTAAACCCCTCTCAGACACCACTGAGTGTCTTTTGGGGATCCCCAAATAAAACAAATGTCAGGGAGACATGGGGCAGGAACCCACTCCCCAGAAATGTCAGCTGGGGTCTGACAGGAGCAATTTCCCACAGTTTATTGCAGACAGAGACCCCACATGCCTGTGTCAGATAGCAGAAAGAAGAGGAGCAAGGTCATCCTGTCATCCTCCTAAAATCAGTTCTGCAAAAGGATTATTGCTTTACGCAGAAGAGATGTGGGAGGGAGAGTGACAGAGCTCGGGAGTTCTGCTCTTTGAGGTTTTACAAGGGAGCAACGAGCCGGTGTAATTACTGGGCTGAAGCTCACTACAGAACTTATAAATTCTTTGTCAGCGCAGTTGACTCCATTCCCAGATTCTTAACTCTAGTTCAGTCTTTCCCCTCCATTCACAGGTACAAATGCCTCTGGCTTTGTGGAAGTGACTAGAACAGAACTGACTTGCTACTTTTTACCCTAAGAAACTGTTGGTACCCTACAGGTAGAAATCAAAAGCATGTCAGTTGAGATTTGGGTAAAGAAGAACTTGTACAGCATTAAGGAGGTTTAAGTGCTCAGATCTGCAAATTAGCCTGGTCTTTGTATTTTTCTTGCTTTACCAAAAAATCTAGGGTGAAACTTGCCATTCTGTGTTATTTCACCATCAATTACATTTACAAACGAGGCTTTGGGCACACACCTCCAGGGTTTTTTTCAAATGGTTTCAAAAGTATGTGCAAAGAATGAGAGAGCAGGTAGTGACCATTTAGAAATCCTTAACAACAAACAGTGTTAAGAAAGTCAGTTTAAATTAGTTGATACAGCACAAAAAATATGCCAGATTTTTTCCTGTGGTGTTTTGGTGATTAATATCTCAGGAGAGGAAACATATGTTACAGTCCAGCCAGTATCATTTAAATAATGCTATGGTATTATCTTGACAATTAATGTTCAAGAAAGCTTACTTACTGTGAATTTATCTACAACTTTGGGTTTTGATAATTGCTTAGTGAAAACTTCTGCACTATGAGATTGGGTTCCATTTTCAAACAAACTGCTGCTCATAATCAAATACAAATTATTACACATGACTTGACAGAAGTTCTCTGTGCATTCCACCAGGATATAAAAAAGGTGATGTCTCCAAGATGGCAAAAATGTTTCTAATGGAGACAAAAAAATATGTCCAAAGGCTCTTTTTTGAGCACCACAGAAAATGAAGCTGCCAAGGCTAGGCAAGTGGGATGGAAAAATCTTTCCCTCCAACACACTTTCTCCTAAAGGCATCAGGAATCATTTTAGTCCATGTATCTCAGGAGACTGACACAAAGTCCCTTTGAATAAAGTGGGGGATTTTTATTAATATCAGCAGGCGTTTGTTGGGGAGCCAAAAGCCTGTGTGAATTAAATCAGTGAGTCAGAAGTGGAAGAAGATGGAGCCAGGCCCAGACTGGACTTTGGGAAGCAACAGAGTATGTTTCAGTCAAAGCAATGAAGGCCAGAGCCCCAGCTTCAGTATCTCCCCCTCTGTAATCCCTTTGTAGGCTGCTGCAGGTGGACATACTAAGGGACTCAGCTGCTAGGGGTGAAAATAGAAGTTCTCCCATTCTAAAAAAACAACTACCAGCCACTCCTGTTTCCCAAACCAGGAGCTACATCAGTGGTTTTCCAGGCTTTGCCATGCTTTATAGATTCAAGTAAAGGCAAAGATGTCTGGAGTCCCAAGAGGGACAATTTTCATGTCACAGGCAGTATCTTATGCTCTATTTCCAGCTAAAACACTCACAAATACTGATTTCTTCCCAATTTTCCAGAGGGAGCACAAGGAAGCATGCCATAGCAACATAATCCTTCATAAAATTAGGCCAATAATAATATTTTTAAAAGTTTTGTCAATGGTTTGTTCATATCTCCTGCAGAAAAAGACAGAGAATGACATATCCCTTATGTCAAAGCCCCCAACAGCAATAAAATCAGCATGAAATACAGGTTGTTTTTAAGGGGGTGTTTTATCAGCCTTCTTCCCTCTGCCTATTTTCCCAGGAGATTACAAAAAAAAAAAAAAAAAAAAACCACAAAGACGTAGAATGAGTGGAGCTGAGGAGAAAAAAAGCAGATCTCCAAGGTATTGGCCATCCCAGCCCTCTGCTCCATGACAGCTCCCACGTTGCCAGGTGAGGCGGTGGGTTCCTCATTGCTCCCCAGCCTGCCTGACACACACATCCAAACACATCAGAGGATTTGGTGGGATGCCATCTCTTGTGTTTGCATGGGACAGGCTGGACCAGGAAGCTCAGCACAAGACAGGAGGTTGAATGCTACCTTCCTGGAGCATGGCACTGTTCACTCACCCCTCCACTATGGAAAGGTAATCAATTCCTGGGAGTCTGCAAGCTCCAAAAGGCAAAGGCTCCCTTTGTCAGAGAGTCAGAGAGACTTCTTTTCTTGACACCATGGAGAAACCAGGTGTAATGATATCATCATGTATAACTGCTATAATAGATGAAACTCAAAAGGCAAACCCAGTTTACTGGTTGCAGGTGCTCTGAAAAGACTTTGGAGCTTTAAGCCACTCTCAAAAATTACTACTGAATTTTTGAAGTGGGGTTATTTTCAGAAACGTAAGTCAAACACACTTGACTAGACGGAGGTAGCAATATAAAATGCATCCTCATTTACATTAGAAAGTAAGTGCTTTCCATAGTGGAAAAATTAAGGAAGTGAAATGTATTGTGTAAAATTACACTTGATTAGGTGAGACAGATCTTTACACTTGCCAACTTTTACATTTTACTCCTGAGATATCCATCTTTACTAGTAACATATTTTATGGGTTTATTAAAAACATCATGTTGTCTTATCCTACTTAACTGCAAATAATTCAAACAGAATGTTGGAAGATTTCCCCTGCAGCTTGTAAGAAAAAAATGATACCTTTCCAAAACTGTTGTTTTAGAAAAAATCCTAAATATTTCAGAAACTAAAATAGTCAAGTAAACTATAGTCAAGTTTCTATAGTCAAGCGAAGTTTAACACACAGTGAAAATACAATTCCTTAATACTTGTGGATCTTCACTTGATAAGTTGTTGTACAACAGCTTCCCTTTTTTCAGTGGGAGTCTCTGGAAAAGCCCTGGCTTTAGAGTGCATTGAATGCCATCTGGCTGCAGAGCCTACCCACAGAGGCAACTCTCATGCCTACAGAGTAGCAGAGAAGTTCAATTCCAATCCAAATATTTTCCCTTTCAGGCAAGGCATGTTAGTTTTTTTTCTAACATAAATAAATAAAAAGCAAACACGTCTGTAAAAGAAATCTCACATCATCAGAATTAGAGCTGCGTAAATGATTGGATCTTTTGGTGTTGTTGAATGAAAATACTAATAGGAATAAAAATAACAATTAATTTTCAGTCTTGCTAAGTTTATTTACTAACTCACTTGTCACACTTATTTTCAGAAGATCAAACCACAAAACATAAAAATTCATTGAAAACCTTGGGTGTTGACCTGCTCCATCCATGACACAGCTACCACAGCCTGTGCTTTTCTTAATAAAGCTCAGAAGAGGCAATCACCAAACCAGGATAATTTTAAATACTGCTGTTGAAAACACCTTTCAGTTGAACTCTGAAACTCTGAGATGTGAGTGCTGTGGTTAATTTCAAGTTTACTGATTGGGAAAGAACTTCTAAATCATGGCATTCATAGGGAAAAAAATCCACTTGAAATGAGTCCAAGACAAATGTTTTTTATATACAGGCTCAAATCTAGATTTTGAAATCATGCAAGACTGTTAAGTCCAATCAGTTATTTCTTCCTCACAAACTCCATTTTCAAGCATAATTTCATTCCCATTTCATAAAAGTTTCCCAACATTCAATGACATTTCTCTCTAAATATATGTTTAGGTCGTATGAAGACAAGTATGGCATTTATAGTTCCATTCAAGATTAACTATATGAAATAATTAATGTACAATGAACAAATGCAACCCCAAAGCTGAAGGTCAGACCCCATTAAACATATCACTCTTCATACTTACAGGAGCCCCTGTTAACTTGTACAGGATATCTGAATTTTTTGCTATCTGGTCCTCACAATGTGGGCTGGGGGTTCTGTGTGTGTTTTAGAAGTTAATCAGCCTTTTGTGGCAGTAACTCTGGAGTAAAAAGTTACCTGGTGTGCCAGGAATGTCCTGTTTTCCTTTGAGAGGAGGCTGCCAAGGTACCGCGTTACCATCGTGCGCCTTTCATAGCCACTCACTGTTATCAGCTTCTCAGTTTCATCTCTTGGATCAGCAGCAATTTCTGAAAAGTATTTGTTTTCTCTGCTAGCCCAGCAAAGGGCTGCCACAGCACGCTGGATTACACCAGCAAACAGGCCCACTGGAGCAGAAAGATGCTCATCCCTCCACAGCCTTCTGCACCCCTGTGTGGGCAGCACTGGGGGTGCATGTCTGGGTCACCCAGGGAGGAGTAGGAAAGCTGGAATACAGCTTTGTGTAGGCTTCATCTGCTGCCATGGACAGTGCCTGTCCTGCAACAGTACTGCCCGTAAACTGCTGCTGTACTGCACTAGGCTGCAGCAGACAGGCTGGCAATATTTTTCCCAGAGAAGGATGATTTCATTGCCTTGTAAAAAAAAAAAGAAATTTCTTCCCTCCACTTTACAAGACAAAGAGCACAGGAGCAGACCAAAAGGACCCTGCATACTTTGTACCAGACTGGGGAAACCTTTCCTGTCACAGCTGCAGAAAAGGACAGCTGAGAACCCACTCACAAGTGCCAGCAGAGAGAGTTGGAGTTGGTTTGGAGAGCAGGATGGAGTCTGGCTTACATTTACTGACATCTGGGGCAACCTCTACAGTGCACTGGCTGCTTGGAGGCTGCTGGCTCTGGGGAGCACCTTCCCCAGGAGCCATGCTGGTGGGCTCACCTCCTCCATACCTGTGCTCTTCACTGTGCCAGAAATCACTCTTCTCCCACCACCTCTTCACTGCCTGAGCCTGGGACACAGACTGAATTAGCAAGAGCACATCTCCACTCCCATTGGGAATCTCACCTATCAGCAGCAGGCAAGACAAATGATGACTTTGCACTTGCAGCTAATTGTTCCGCTGGACAGATTTCTAAGTGAAATCAAAGCCTTAGACTGGGGCATCTCAAGGCCATTGCATGGACTGCTCTAAAACTGAGAAAAATCTTAGGATAGGGCAGCCTCACGAGTTCCCCTTCACCTCAGGAGTGAGTTTAGTGCTACACTCAAAGGTTGTCTCCCCTAGGTCATCCCTCTGTCCTTATCCTTCCCAGCACACACAGAACAAATCATCCTGACACGACCTGTGGCACAGAAGACCACAGCAGGCAAAGAGAAACCTTTTACATTTCCAAGAGCTCCTGCACACAGCACTTCAAAGAAGGTGAAAAACTCTTTGTCCCACACTTTCAGACTGATGGCTGTCACCACTGCGTGCTCTCCGTGCAGAATCAATTAGTAATAGCCAGTCTCTGGTGACTCTGCAGAGGCGGCCTTTCTTCCTCTTCTGAAATGCCATCAAGGTTTCCTCATCAAAGGATTATGCCTATGACAAGAAAGCAAAGTAATTTAATATAAGCTGAAAGGGAAATGGAAAACTCCCCCACCTAAGGCTAAAGCAGGGACTGCTGTATCTGGAAACACCGCTATAATCTACAAAATTATTTCTCGCCTCTGCTTCAGAAAAAAAACACCCAACAAAAAAACCCCCAAACCCTTTAAAAACAGCCCTTCCAGAGCATACATGTATGAGGGGGTAAATTGGCTTAGGACAACCCCATGCCCACAAGCACAAGTCATTCCCTATTTCAGATACAGTTTTGTTATTTGCCCTGTATGGAAAGATGAAAACCACTGTAGACAGAAGTAAGGCCTTCAAACCCTGCTTAGACTCTTGCTAGACCCTCCTTTCAGTTGTTATAAATTAGAAGTCAATGGATCTGTGTACTTTACAGCAGTGAGTTTCTGACCCACTGAGTCTAAAACAGGAAACAGATTTATGAGATAAATGGCCACAAATTTCCTATTATTTGGTACATTTTTTTAACATATGCATTCTTTGGGCAGCATACCACAAGTATTATGTTCTGTCATAAATATTTAGTGAAGCAAACTTTTTAAAATATTATATAATTTGTGGATGACCATGGACTCTTCGGTGTGTGTCCATTCTTTAAATTAGTCTGACTGATGGCTGCATCCCTTTTTCCTTTTTTTCTTCCCTTTTGTGGTCATATATTTTACTTACCAAATTAATTTGTGAGAGCTGGAGGAAAGGTACTGTCTGTGCTTTCCTCACACAGAGCAGATTCCAGAGACATTTTAGTACAATTCAGAAAGAGAGCTTGGCAGGCCCTCCCTGTCACGGTAATTCACATAGGCTTAAGGCTACCCCTCAGACAGAAAAAGAAAACAAATATGAGTGGAGGAGCAATTTTCCTAATTGTTTACACTTTCTGTGAGAACTTATTCACGAAACTTGTGGCACTCTACTTTTTTATATGCTCTCACAGAATAAAGCATTTCAGTAAAGAAAAGAGATGAGGTAGCTGTTTCCAGTTGGGTACTGTTTTCTCATTGTGCCCATGGTTTCAGAGACAAAGAATCTCCCTCTGCCTCCTTTGCTAACCCTGCATGTCATAGGGTTTTGAGGTGACAAAAAGAACAATTAGAACAAAACAGAATCAACAAGTAAATAATCAGCATTAAAAATCTACCCGTCAAAGAAGGAGAAACAAAGCAGAGCAAGCAACTGGAAAGCAGGTAAGAGGTAGCTTTGGCCCTATCAGACAGAAAAACAGACAGAACACTCTTATCCCACATGGCATCACTACCTTCTGGGACATAATTTCACATGGTAAAATGCCAAATTGGGTTTTAAATGCTTTGTCGTTCTGAGGTACTTTATATCAGGCTCTTTCTTTCTTTCTTTCTTTCTTTCTTTCATTCTTTCATTCTTTCTTTTTATTTTTCTTTTTATCAGGACAAGTAATTGTCACTAATCTGGATTCCAAAGAAAAAATTCAAATTCAGCAAAGACTGAGTGTTTTCAGATCTGGATTATCTGGATTCTAAATTAATCCAAAACTTGTATAAATCTTGAATTGAACTTAAGTGAGACTTTAAAGAGTTGTCTTCTCCTCTGTAACGTCTTGGCTCCAGATGAAAGCACCAAATTGTCACCAAGGAATTTCACTTGCCATTACTTCCGCATTAACTATATGCAGAAAATACCAGAAAAACCTAACAAGACAGCCTGAGAAAAGAAATATTTAAAAATTTTTATTTAATTTTGTTCTTTTGCTCTTGATCACATCCACATCAAAATAATGCTGGAGAGTGAAGAGTGCTTTCCCAGTGTGTTCCCAGAGGGATGATTGAGTTGCCTATGGTAAGGGCAAACTTTCTTGGACAAGAGACACAATTTCCTTTGCAGCCTCTACAGAACTACAAAAATGCTCTGCTGGATGCAGGAGCCACCAGCCTTATTGGCTTTCCACTCCAGGAATAAGACGTATTCCTTCAATCAAAAGTTTATGTAACAAATAATAAAACAGCATAAAAATCACATAATGCAGCAGATATAAAACAGTCCCAGGTAGCTGGGTAAAAACTTGAGTAAAGCAGACCTGATTTAGCATCTGTGGGATTTGTAGAAGCAATCAGTCCTTAGGAAATGTATGACTTAAGAGGGCATTAAGGCCTAGTCTAAGAGATG
>NW_005054299.1:8399893-8432750 GCF_000277835.1 Geospiza fortis
ACAAAAGAGGTTGGAAGACAGACTCCATTTGAGGGCAATATGTTATTCCCATCAAACTGTTTCCACTCTGAGTTTTCATACTTGAGAGGTTGGATAAGCCTTGGACAAGCCTCTGACCTTTTAAATGCTTAGCTGAATCTGGAATTCCAAACCTTTTGAAGCTATCCCATCATAAACACTAACATACAAACAGATTCCACATAAATACTAAATGCAAAAGTCATAATTTACAAATATGTCAGTGTGCCAAAGAACACTACTGAAGCTGTACAAAGATGTTTTTTTTACATGCACCACACGCTGAAAAGCAGCTAGACTAGCTCAAGGCAGCTTTTAAAAGTTTTTCACTACAGCATTACTTCAGCAAGTCCCCACAAATACCTGGGTTGTAGTGTGCAAAACTCAGCTGTTCACTTTGCATTAGATTGCACTCCTTCAAGCTTGAGATCCTGAGATGATAGCCTAAACAAATCAGCAGACATCCCCTGAAGTCTGGCTATTTGCCATTTGTATTCAGAAGCTCAGCTATGCTGTCTTTGTGACAGAGACATTACAAGAAAATAATTTGCTTCAGATAATATATATTGTTGTATTCCAGTTCTGCTAAAAGGACTACAGGAATTCAAGGTTACTTACTAGATCCATGTGTAAGATTCATAAGGCTCCTCATTTTTCATGATATCAGCATGAAATTGCATCCCCTCAAACCACTTAAAACTTCCCTGTTCCCTGGAAGCACCAGTGAATACAATTTTACAGGTACACCTTAATTCAAAAGCAGCAACAATAACTGTTTTTATCATTCAACAGAAAGATGCAGGCCACATTTTCCATGTGCTCTTATTATAGAATCTCACCAGAAAAAAAGCAACATACTGGTGTTTGCCATGGCCTGTTTGTGCACATCTTTAAGTTCAAGGACTGCACACAGACTTTCTGCCACAGAGAATCAGTCACATTGTTGACACCCACCCATCTACATTCAAGACATTCTTCAACAGCCACCAGTCAGCCACTTGGAAATGCAGCTCAAGGAACTGCAGTGATTTGGGTAGCAGAAATAATGTGGTTACTGGGAGAAAGTTTGTGGAAATGTATTGGCAAGATTAGTGGAAGAGCATTTCCTATAATTTGCTGACCACCAAATGAAAGATATTGCTCGAGCTGACTTGTAGTCTGTTTGCAGTTCTTTGTACATGTAGTCAGGATAACTGAGCTCGGAAAAACTGGGCACTCAGGGCAGCGTGTCTTTTTCCTAGAAAACTATGGTTGAATGAACAAGATTAATGAAATTCAGATACATACTTTCCAGAACAACTATAACTACCCCATCTGTGCCTCTGCAGTACTCAAAAATACTTTCTATGTTCTCGAGTATTTTGACAGTCTATCTGAGCAAGACTCATTTGGAGCACAGACATAAATAACCTATGAAAGTTTCAGCCATATAATATTCATATGATCCAGGTTGTCTTCTATTTGTTTGAAGGCAAAGAACTATAGTTGATTTCACCTGGAAACAAGTTAATGGGATTTTAGCTAAATAAATATGATTTCTAAGCATATCTTTTTCTTAATTTTCTAAATAAATCAGGGCTCACATGCTGGAGTAATACATGACACAACTCAAGTTTGGCATCTTTCTCTCTGACATCATAACAAACAAATGTGGCTTCTCATGGGGAACCCATACAGCCCATATGATCTCTATTTCTTTAAAGAAAGTGTCAATATATTAATTTGTCTGAGCTACCTGCCAGAATGCTACCCATATTTTTCTCCAACCCAACTCCTGCTTCAAGGGCACAAAGGGTGACTTGGGGGTGCTGCTCTTATTTGCTCCTTCCCAAACTAAGCTCTACCCCGGGCTCTTTCACCAAGTCATTGTAGAAGCCAAAGCGTCACAAGTCAGAGCAAAGCCACAAGTGCTCAGTGGTAGCAAGAGAAAATCACAAGTGGAAGGGGACCCAAAGAATGTCTCTGGTAGGGCAGCCATTAAGCAAGGCTCCTCCTAAGCACGTGTGTACTGCAAACACACATGAGGCTCCAGACTTCAGTAAATGGTTGAACAAGTTTACTGACATGACTCATTCTATTGCTATGTCTAAACCGAATCAATTTTAGCTGCTCAGCTCTGATGAATGTTATGGTCATAGCAACCATAAAAAATAAGAAAGGCACCTGAAAACATTAACAACATGGGAAAAATATGGGGTTTAGCTGAAAATAAACAGAAGAAATTTCAAAACGAAGAGCAAGTTTATTTGCTCTTTTCCAGAAAGATTACCTTCTCTCATAAAAGGATCTTGTTATTAGAGTTCCTTTGCTTCCCCAGCAAAAGTATCGTGGTTCTGTAACACTGTTAGTCTGGTCAAAGGCTATGTGGGCCCCAGAAGCAAGGCAATGACAGTGTTTATGAGAGCTCGAAGCGAGATGAGGATGAGAAAGATGAGGAGAGACAATACTAGTAATCTACAAAATAAAGAGCTAGGCAAGAGGGTAAAATTGCTGAAGGGTAGATAGAGCTAGTAGTGCAGAAACGCCATCAATTTCTTTGTAAGAAAAGGGAGGAGAAAATTGCACATGCTCAAAGAAAAGTCCTTGAAAGTACCTGACAGCCAACTCAGACTGAAGGGGAAATAAAAATTAATTTGGAGAAATTTAGATCCAGCAACATCTTATTCTGTTAACCCCTTTTGCTTAGTAAATTCCCTTCAAAGTGCTTTTCCTGATAAGGAAGTTTAGGGCCTAATCTGACAGGAACTAGGACTAGGATTTTATCCAGGGGGCTCTGCTGCTGAGTTTTTGAGCTGGCTGAAGCCATAGTAGCTGGAAATGCTGAAGTACATCTATGTCTACATTTTATACATTCTTCTACTCTTAGTTTGAAGTCATTGCTGAAGTTCTACACAGGAGGTCACAATTTGGGCATCAAATACAATATTTTCCATCCACCAGCTAGAACCTAACAAACATTGCCTTAAATAAATTTGTGCCCATGCCAAATTCAAAATTAACTTCCCAAGCCAAGCTAGGGTTGATGGGATGGGGCCAAGGGGCCCACAACTCTGCTGTTGAGCTAATGGAGCAGTCTCAAGCTGCCAATCCAACAAGGGAGACTTTTTTATTTAACATATACATTACACAACGTGTGCAATATTTTCCACATTCAATGAGAAGATTTTATTTATAAGCTGCCTGTGTTGAAATGGTCTCTTATTACAAGGAAGCAGCAAGCCAGGTTGAGCCTGGAAATGAACTCTCATTTTCTCCTTCACTGCAACATTCAGTGACATTTTGCTCATTCACGCCAAAAATATTTTACAGATGGTTTTGGACATTTACTGGATATGTAGGGCCTAGAATAATGAATTATATTCCCAAATCTTTTCATCTCATTCAGTCTTCATTACTTAACGGAACAGTCAGTGAGATACAGAGAAGTTTAAGGAATTGCATCTACCTCCAGAAAAAGGACCTATGGTGAAGACATTGACTCATTTTCAGCCAGAAGAGTGTAGTTTTTCTTCATCAACAGTTTCAAATGGATCAACATTTTGCAGATAGATTTCATATATAATTTTCAGTCTTTTCTACTAATGGAAAATTGAGTTAGATACTTCAGAGTTTGAAAGAACAGGCCAAATCTTTGCATCTATGCTGACTGCAATTGATACTTATACAAATAGTAAAAAAAAGGTCCATAATTCTCTCTTCATTCATGGGCCTGGGATAACTTCTCTGAAAATTCCTAGGTCCAGATTCACCCCTGATGTCAGTCAAATTTCTCATCACATGGGAAATTAGTCAGCATCAAAAAGAAGTCAGTGCATGTATGACGTTCTTGTAATGCTGTGTAATAATGATTTATTATGTAAGCCTTTGTGATATCCTGCAAGTATAAATACAATCAAAGTGGCCATTCAATTTCCAGACCCTTGATCTCATGTCAAGTGCTTTTGCTACACCTAAAACATTCAACAGATGGACTTGGGTAACAAATCCCAGAGGAATTTTCTGAATTGTGAATCCTGGTCCCACAGAGGCATCCTCTACCAGCTTTAAATTAAATATATATTCCTTACTGAGAAAAATATTTTCTAACTTCAGTATCTTCTCTGTATTCCCTGTTGTTGGACTTAAATTTCTTCCTGCTTGGAGAGTACTCATAGAACCAAGAACCATTGGTGGCTGTCAACCCCATTTTGGATATCCATCATTACTCATGTATTCCCCGAGGAATTCATTATGTGATTACATAAACCAGTGCATTGTCCAATGTAGAGAGCAGAGACATCTCTGAACAAACCAGTTGTGCTGCAAGCAACATGACTAATTCAGGCTGATAGCTCTAATTCCAGCTCTGGTACAACCTTTTCCACTCCAGGAGAGACCAGATTCCACTCCACTGTTGCAACAGATGTTTGTTTAACAGAGGATGTACATTAACCTTGGCAACTGGTACATAATTATTCAAATACTCTATAAATTAGCACTTTGTTTAACTGCTCTCTCTCTGATCAGGGAACAGAGACTAATTAGGAAAGAGGAACAGTTAGTAGCCAAGGACACTTTTGAAATCAGCCTACAGAGAAAAGAATTTCTTGTCTACATTTAAAAAGTCACACCATAGGCACTTAAAGTTAGAAGAGTGTCAGGGGAGTTTTAAAATGAAAGGCTGTGGAAAGAGCACAAAGATTGGAATGACTCATCCTCTCCTGGGAAAGCAAGAAAAGCTCTCTATCCTTCAAAAAAACCATTATTTATGTCTGATATCAATAAAATTCTAATGGGAAACAATTACTTTTCAATATAATTTCAGTAATAAAATCCTATTTATGCAAAATAGACAAGAAGACCACAAGCAAATACTTCTTTCCATGCAAAAGGTAGAAGTCAGTGCAAGAACTGACCTAGGCTGTCTGGGTTTAAACACTGACACTACAGGGTTTAGGGTCTCTTGGTATTTGAGAAAAGACAGGATGACAACAATATCAATCTGTCAGTGGAGACATGCTGAGTGAGATCTGAGCCACTGGAGGACAGAAAGTACAAAGGAGTGAGGCAATTTGATGGTCTCAAAAAAGCTGGCTGCCAGCTTTTCCAGAAGCATGCTGCGGGAGACATTGCAAAAGGCCTTGCTGAGTCAAATAGACACATCCACAGCCTTTCCTGCATCCACTAGCTGGGTCACCTGGCCATAAAAGGAGACCAGATTGGTCAAACACAACCTACCCCTCCTAAAGCCATGCTGGCTGGGTCTGATACCCTGATCCTGTAAGTGCTGCGTGATGACACTCAGTATAAACGGTTCCATCACCTCACCAGGTACTGAGGTCAGGTTAACCAGCCTGTAATTACCAGGATCCTCATTCCCACCCTTTTTGTGAATGGGTGTCACATTGGCCAGCTTCCAGCCATCTGGAACCTCACCAGTGAGCCAGGACTGCTGATAAATGATGGAGAGTAGGTTCACAAGCTCATCTGCCAGCTCCCTCATCACCCTGGGATGGATCCCATCTGATCCCACAGATTTATGAACCTCCAAGTAGCTCAGCAGTTCTCTGACTGCCTCCTCCTGGATAACAGGGGGACCATTCTGCTCCCTGACACCATCTACCAGCGCAGGAGGATAGATGTCCTGAGGACAAGCCGTCTTCCCACTAAAGACTGGGCCAAAGAAGGTGTTAAGAACTTCTGCCTTCTCCTCATCTGCAGTTACTGAGTTCCCTCCCACATCCAGTAGAGAACAAAGGTTGGTCTTACCCCTCCTTTTCCCATTAATATATTTGTAAAAACATGTTTTATTACCCTTTACAAAAGTTGTCAAAAGAAGTTCGAACTAAGCTATGGCCTCCCTAATTTTTTTCCTACGTGCCCTAGCAAGCCCCTTAAATTCTTCCTGAGAGACCTAACCCTCCTTCCAAAGACGATACATCCTCTTTTTACTCTTAAGTTCCTTTGAAACCTTGTTGCCCATCCAGGCTGGACATTTGCCTTGTTGACTCATCTCACAGCACACAGGAACAGTCTGTTCCTGTGCCCTCAAGATCTCTGTTTTGAAGCACACCCACCTTTCCTCAACTCCTGCATTTTTAAGGGCTGCTTCCCATGGAACTCTCTGAATAAGTCTCCTAAACAGGCCCAAGTCTGCCCTCTGGAAGTCTTGTGTAAAAGTCTTATTGATGTTCCTCCTGATTTCACCCTCTAGATCTAGGGCCTCACACCTGTTCTGAAGTGGCACCTGGGTGGGTGATGGGGGTCAGGAGGAACTTTTATTACCTCCCCAAGTAGGGACCATTTCCACTCCCCTCCAGGACACCAACCAGGTGTCCTCCTGTTGCCTGACACTGGGAAGCATGGGGGTCCTCTGACTCCTGGTGGGCCTCTCTCAAGGATGGCAGGGCAGAACTCCACCCATCTATTTCCCTTTCATTTTCCCTGATACTCCTTAGTCTTTCAACCTCCTCCCTAAGCTCAGCCACCAGCGAAAGGAGATTGTTCACTGGTTCACACTGCAGGCAGGCTTCCCCTGCAATGCCCCCTAGAACTGCTGACAAGCTCAAACACTGCACAGGAATGGGTCTGAATGGACACGTCATTTTTGGAGGGTTCTATTTGGCTACATACACTTTTACTAACTGCAGATTTTGATTGTGTAGAAACCATTACTAACAACAACAACAAGAACAAACAAACAAACGCCACAGAAACCAACTAACCAACCAACCAACCAACAGAAACAAGAGAGGAAAAACCTCACAAGCAGGAGGAAACCTGCAGCTCTGCCTGCTTGCCCTGTCTGCACCGCGCTCTGGTTGCCGCACTCCATCACTCGTGTGGCTAACGAGAACCAAGGGCTGGACAAGTGCTGTTTCCTGCAGTGACTGTATTCTTGAAGCAACTGGTTAGAGAACTGCCAAAAAAAAAAAAAAAGAAAAAATAAACTGCTGGTTGATTAATTTCTCAAGCCAGAAGAGGTTCAAAATGTTACTTTTGAAAATCTTGACCATGATGTATTCACAATCTATCTATTTGGGAGACTTAAGATACCAAACCTGAAACTCTTAACCAGGAACAATTAATTGGTAAGTTAAAAAGAAAGAAGTAAAAAGAACTAACAAAATTACTAACAAGTGGTGTTTTGGTAAAAATACAGGGCTGTCTGCAGATTTTCAAGATTGTGAGATTGAAAAATAGTAGATCTAAGCACCAGAGTAAAGAGGAATATTAGAAACAAGAAGGCATGCTCCAAAACACAGTTTGTACACCATGGAGAAAACCATTAAATAGTTAAATTAAGACATGTCAAAAGTAAAACCAGAGTAAGCAAGGACAAATGTGACTTTGAGAAAGAACTTTCTAAAGTAGTAAAAAGTAACAATAAGAATCTATTTCTAAAACATCACAAGCAGAAAGCCTGCCAGAGAGCCTTTAGTGTGGATAGATAGTCACAGTCTAATAGAGACACTTGCAGAAGTACAGTTACTCAAAAAAACTACTTACCTGTGATTCATTATTGAGAAACTTACAGAGGATTCTTTTTTCTCTGTCTTAAATTGAAAAGTCAGAAGGAAAGAAAGATTTACTGTTTTAATAGGAGCAGGTGACATTTGCCCAGGAGTCCTAAGGAAATTCATGTACAAAACTCTCAAGCTACTGGCTGATACAATTTACAATCTCAACATCTATGACTACCATAGTAAGGGAAGATGGCAAACATGACACTGCTTTACAGCATAGACATCTGAGAAATTTAGGAAAGTACAAATCAGGAAGCCTGTCTTGCCTACTGGGTGACTTGGCAGGGAGCAATTTGGGATTCCAGTTACATACATACAGGGTTAATCTGGGATGTCAATATAGGTGCCTTCAGCATAGGAATGAAATGCAGAACAGATCTGTTCAGATTCTTTGAAAGAGTAAATGAGCTCAAAACTGTGGTGCTCAGTAAAGGCACATGAAGAAAATGGCATTTTAGGAGTTATTAGGAAAGGAACAGAGAAAAAAATACAAACAAAATACACAAATACAAACACAATATTATGCCGTGGTTCAGCACCTCAGCCCACCTGTGTTGTGCACACCTTTAGTTACTGCATCTCAAAGATCATGTGGCTGAGCAGGAAAAGAACAGAGAAAAGCAAGAAGGATGGTCAGCAGTCTGGAGTGACTTCTGGAAGAGAAGAGAGGAAAAGGACTGTGCTCCCTCAGTTTGGAATAAAAATGACGGATGGAAGATATGCTAAAGTCTTCAAACCATGAGTGGAATACAAAGGTTAATACAGATCCATTATTTGTTATTCCTCCTGACACAAGATCCAGGGGATGCCAAAGCAAACTCTCAGGCAGCAGTTATAAAGCAAATAAAAGGAAGAACTTATCCCCCATGGGATTTATCATATATTAATTGCCATCCAGTGGTGTGGAAGGAAGAAGCCTCCAACTATAAATATGTTCAACAAAAATTTGACAAATTAATAATAGAAAATAGAAGTTCACCCAGAGTTATTAAATCCATGGATAAAGACTTTAGTCATGAAGGCCATGGGAGTACTGTAAAAACTGCTGGGGTGTAGAAATTTTCAGTAGAAATACTAAGATTGCATGAATGGAAAATGAAGAGGTATGTCTGTGCCTGGAAGCACCAGAAAGAAGAGCAGAAAAAGGAAGCTATGAATTGTAGGCACTGGTGGCAACCAAACCAGCATATGCTCAAATTCCTGGCACATCTACATGCAGTTTTCCAGGACAGTTGAGGTGAGAAGGCATCTCAGGAAATGATCTAGTGCAGCCCCCTGCTCTAAACAGGGCTACAGCCAGCTGAGTGTTGCATGCTTCCAAGGATGAGGATTCCACAACCCCTCTGTGTGAGCTATTCCAGTGTCCAGTGTTTGATTACTATCACAGGACATGAGTGCTCCTTACATTTAAACAGATTTTTCTGTGTTTCAGCTTGTGCCCATTGCTTCTTGTCCTCAGTGGGCACTACCGAGAAGAGTCTGGTTCCACCTTTTTAACTTCCCCGCACGCACATTGATAAGAGCCCCGTGAGCCTTCGCCAGGCTGAACAGTTCCAGCTCCCTCAGCCTCTCATGAAATGTCTGGTGCTCCAGCTGGCTTTGTGGCACTAATGGCCTCTCCTCTGACCAGGTTTCACATTAAGATTTGCTGTCACATTTCTGCAATGGCACTTCAGCACATACCACCAGTGAATTATCTCTGAATTTGCCTTATTCAGAACTCGGGCCTTTGGCTGGATCCAGTACAGCTGGTTTTAGGTGTCTTCACTGCCCTGCCTGTTTTTCTTCCCCGTTGTCATGCAGACAGTCCCTCTCCCAGCCAAATGGGCATCTCCAGCACAATGTACCCAGTGTGCTGGAGCTTCCCACTTCCCTCAGTGCAAATATAGTTGAATACAGTATGAACAAATTTACATTTGTAAAAGAAAAGGCTTACAGACCTTTTTCTGAAATGGCTCTGAAAAGCTGGTGCCGCCTCCCAAAACACAATGCTACATTCCACAAAATGAAACCAGGGGAGCTCAGTTGACTAAAGCAGAATGGTCTAGTTGTGTTATATTTATTGCAGCCCACACAAGAGCAGCAAATAAAAGACACAGCAAAGTAATGGGGGACTACAACAGAACTTCAACTTCCAGCGACATAGCTGGGAAAGTGGTTCCCTGTTTTTATGCATGCTTCTTTTTATATAACCTTCTTTAGACAGCAAAGGTATCTCAGAATGGTTTATAATTTTATATGGACCCACTGAGGTAAGAACAAAGACTAAATTATTTGCCACATCGTGAAATGAACTTTTTTACACTGGGACAATAGGGAGTTTTAAATTCACACTGCACTTCAGGTATGAGTTATTTAAACTGGGAAAATCTTTTCAAATTTCAGACAGAAAAAAAAAGTGAGATTCATTATATATAGTGCAAAAGCTACCAACTCATATACATGACATCAAGTCGTATATTACAGACATGAAGCTTTTCACATTTTACCGAATGTCATAAGGTTTGCAGTTCCCACATTGTGTTTCAGTATTTCTGCCAAAATTGCCAACAAAGAACGTGTCTTTAACTTCTCTGACCCTATTGTGTCAAAAACATCTCTCATGCACCCCATACTGTATCTTTTAGACCTACTTAGTGTTCATTTCTGAAATTTCAGAAATGCTCAATAGGAAAACCTCAGAACACACAATACAGCTTCTTTACATCTGGTATCGTACATCAAAAATCATGGCCATGAAAAAATGGTCTGCAATTTTTTCCTCACAAATTTAATGAAAGAACTACTAGTATTTCCACCAAAATAAGCTGGATATTGTAAATGGTTAAAAAAAGAAGTAACTGAGTTGATAAAAAAGAAATTACTTTTGCAATTTAACTCTTTGGCAGGCCTTAAATATCTGTCAAGAAAAAAAAGCAGAGCTCATTAATTCTAAATTAATTTGAAATTGAAACTTCATATTGATTAGTGCATTATTCACTCTATAAAATTAGTTTCTGTTTAGATTCTGATTTACAGCCACCTTAAAATGTTTGTCTCCTTACTCATTAGGCATAGCTAAAAAGAAATTATTATTTCAAAGTAAGCATGTAAAAGGTCAGTAATTCTTGTCTGTATCTCAGCTCAACAAAATCAAATATGAAACAAGTGTATCTGCCTCCTATTAATTAGTGCTGTGTATTCCTATTCCTATTTTCTTTTACCAGCCTTATGGATGTTTGAAGAAGAGCTCTGATTATGATCTGGAAAAGATGCTGGAGCATCTTTAGGCAGAACCTTCCCCTGTGATCCTCCAAAAGTGCCATCTAGTCCACGAAAGTATTTATCAACACAAATGCTCCTTTGAGAAGGTAAATGCTTTCCTTTAACTCACAGAATAGGCATGAATTGAGCCACAGGGGCAGGAGAATCCCTTCCAAGGGTGAATTTAACAATAAAGAGGATGCTGAAGATGCATTGCTTGCAAAAGTTAGCGTGACGGAAATAGTTCTCTTTTATTATTGAGAACTATATATCACTGACCAGAGATGAGCAGAAGAATAAAGGATCTGACACAGAAGCTGACACTTGTATTTGAAATGCAAGCAGGTTGACATTTGGTAAACCTCAGCCAGTGGCAGATAGCAAATGGCTGGGATTTACACCTTGACCAGAGACTGTCAATCCTAAGAGCAAAGCTCAGGAGTGCCACAAATTACTGCCTGGGGTGTGCAAACACTGTCAAGCAGATGATGTCCCCATAATCTGTGTGCACTGAAGTCTCCTGTCCAGAACACCATCTCACTGTATCTGACTTCCTGCTTTGCCTCTGCAGCACAGCACCCTGTTGTGGAGGCAGGGTCACAGTCCATCAGCAGCACCTACTGTATTCTATCCTGTTTCAAAAAGAGGATGTACACAAATATCAAATTTCTGCACTATCAAAATAATATTTTACACTTTAACTAGTTATAGCTCAAAAGCAAACCCTTGGCTGGTTCTGTGCAGAGTTGGTGAACATCAAGTAGAGAGGCCATTTAATCACTGACAGCAAATCAAATTCACACAGATTTTCAAATGCAACATATTTACACAACCCGTGTTTTAATTCCTGTTTACACAATAGCCATAGCACTTAAGTTTGCTCATTAACAGAAAGAACTCAAACAAGGCACAAGCACAAATTTCCCACAAAGCTTTCTATTTCCTTTATCACATCACAGTTGCAGTTATACCAAGAGTGAAATTTGTTCTAGAGTCTGTTTCAATGATAAATACCTGGGCATCCAGATTTTATTGTCTTGACTGAATCCTTGATGCTGCCAGGAGCACCCTTTTTGCAGTTTTTCATCAAAAGAGTTGACAACATCATGCTTGATGATGCATGGAAGATATCAGATAGATGAGCTCAACTCTTTGAGAAAGAGATTGGCTTCTCTACAAAGAATTCTTTAACTCCTCAGTAAGGACTAAACCTACTGTGCTAGTTGGCTTTCTAGTGTACAAATAAGTGTACTCTCTTTACCAGTGTCCTTCACACTACCAATGAAAGCTGAACCAACCATTCCTTGGTGTTTAAGATGTCTGTGATTCTTCCATTACTTCCAGAAGTTTGGTTCAAGACCTATCACGAGGATGCAATTACAGAGAATGTACCAATAGTCAAGCTTGTTATTTTTTTTAAAGTTGGATTATAAAATAATTATTATCAATAACCCTACAACAAAGACTGAAGGAAGCAGACAGTTATGGATGTCCAAAATACACAGTGCTGCATTACCTTACAAGTTTGACACGGAAGTCAAGACTAGCTTGTTTTCCATTAGAAGGCTCTCTGGCCATGGGCTAAGGTCTGGTGATACACCAGATTTTTAAAAATAAAAGAAGACCAAAACCTGCCCAGGATTAAAAAAAGGGATCATCACTCAATCAGCCCTAGTGTATTCTTCATGTAAATGAAGATGACTATGCAAATTACTACGAACATCAGCAGGCAAAGAGAAAAAAAGTAGGATTCATCTGATACAGGACAGAAGCAGGATTCCTGGCATCCAAAGGGATGTAAGATTAACTCACTATCTATATTACTTTTCCTATTTCTATCTTATTATTATAAAAGAAATTAGATAATGTTTTTTCTAGATATATCTGACTGAGATCCACAAAGAACCAGGCACCCCTCTGGTGCAGATCATCCTCCGAGACAATAGATATGGCCAGAGAAATTGCTGATGCAGCTGAACTCTGCTGTTGGAGATCACCATGCATTTACCAGAGCTGGAATGATATTGCTTCCACAGTTCATTCTTTTGGTTAAAACATAGAGCTCAGTTATCTTCCCTCTCAGAGCAGGTATGATCTATCTATTAATCTATCTACCTATGAGCAGTATCACATAAGTCAGGAAACTCAGCCTTCCTATCAATTGTATTATGACGTCTGAACAATTTTTCCTCTAGCTTTGAAAAGTAAGAATTATCAATGTGTTAGCAGGTTATGGATTGTGGATGCATGTTTATCCATGACGACCACAGGCTTGAAGAAAGAAAAGTGCAAGCCAGGCTTTGTACCCAACTCTGCTGTGATCAGCCACAGTAGACCAAAGAGACCAAAGACCAAAAGTCCATCCCAGTACCTCCTCATACCCTTAAATACAGCTAGTAGAGATGCTTAAGAGGAGAGTTCAAAACATAGGCAAGAACACAATGAAGCTTTGTCCAATTTACTAGATTCTGGTGAAGTTTAGCGATTACCCAGTCTACTGGTATTTTTGTTTTTGTTTTTGTTTTTTTTTGCTGCATGCAATATAACCTAGTTTCTTAAAGAGTCTTTGCCAAACACACCTTGGAAAATGCTTTTTCTGAAATAGGAGTTCAAATTGTTTAACCTCTTTACTCGGTCACCTAGATGGATAGATAGGATTAAAATGCCTTTCCCTGTGAAGCATCTTTGAGATATTCCAGGCCAAGTCTCCATACAAATGTACAGTATTAGATTATTAGTATATTTTTGATAGGGCTTCTGTCTTTCATTTTATCCTGAAGTCAGTAAGCGCAGTACTTCTCATATTCCATTGTGTGGTTTGCTTTGTCAGACTAAACCTGATATCTGCTTCCCTACTAATATCATCACACTGTCTGAATGTATTTTGAGAGCTTACGATACTTGGCAAGGAGTGGGTTTGCTTTTGTTGTTGTTGGGTCAGAAAGCAGTACATTTAATTTAAACGTTAGCACAAGATGGGATTTATCTGATCAAGAACTCATGCAATAATAGAAAGGGGTATATTTCCTTTAAAAAACAGGGACCCCTTGATATCTTTTCAATGCCAAAGGTTTTCATCTGTTTGAATGACAGCCACATACTCTCATTACACTGACTTAAACCAATAACAAGAGCAGGGAAGCTGGACAAGGATGCAAAAGCAGATTTTTTTGGCAGCTGTCTGTAATACATTTGGACTTGTGAATGAAAGATGGTGACATGCCTCCAGCAACCCAAAAGCCTTTTATCAGGCAAAAATATCCTTAAAACATATTTGCAGAACAGTGTTAAAATAATTTAAAATTATTGATGCATTTTTACTGGAAGGTGCAAATAGGAATTTAAGCCTTTCCTTGTCAATGATACTGTTTAATGGAGCATGTCCATGAGGAGTCAGCTGCTGTGCTCGGTAGCCTTGAGCAGCCCAGCCCAAAGCAACATTTCCAAGCTAGATGCCCATCACCCAGACAGCAGCACGGCTTCCCCCAGCCTTGCGTGTCACCAAGCCCAGGCCGGAGCAGATGGCACAGCTGGGGCTACAGGGCACTGCTCCTGGATCAGCACCACTCCTGTGCTTCCCAAAGTGGGGCCAGAGCTGATGGCACAGGCTGGGAGTACAGGGCACTGCTCCTGGATCAGCACTGCTCCTGTGCTTCCCAAAGTGGGGCCAGAGCCAATGGTGTGGGCTGCGGGTACAAGGCACAGCTCCTGGATCAGCGCTGCTCCTGTGCTTCCCAAAGTGGGGCCAGAGCCAATGGCACAGGCTGGGAGTACAGGGCACTGCTCCCGGATCAGCGCTGCTCCTGTGCTTCCCAAAGTGGGGTCCCACCTCTCCTCTCCATCTGATTGCATCTGACGTTTCCGTTCAGTGAAAGAATGAATGCAGGAACTTCACCAAAAGTTTGAACCTTGCAACAATTTAATTAGTGGTGACAGTAGCATCTGGGGTTTCCAGAGCATATACCCCAACATAGTCACCTATTTCTGCAAAAAGCCACCATCCTTGAATTAAAACTTTTATGTTTAATGCTCACCTTTACAATAGCACCGTGTCTGACACAGCTACCTGGGCATAGCTTGCTCTTTTGAAAGAAATATTTTAAGTATGTATTTCTGTCTTTCATGTTTTTCTCTCCTCCCCTTAGGGTAATGGCATATGTTGACTCTCCTAAGCTTTAACAGCAATGTTATATATATTGAGATTCTATCTGGACAAGATATGAATGGAAATATTATACACAGCTAAATGAGAAAACACTGATTTTTGTGTGAGTCCCCAAAGGCCTACTTTTTCTGTTTGTTTTACTTTTCATAAAATTTATTTTGGCTGTAGCCAGATTGATGGTGATTATATTTGAAATCCCTCCCACAAATCTGTCACATAAATACACCATTAATTTAGGATCTTTAAAATTATTTGGATAATGAATTAATTTTCTTATTCATTAGCAGATACTGGTCATTGCTATAAGAGGAGCAAACAATCTGAAACATTCCTCGTGTTAGCAGACCTTAGGTGCCAGGGTTTGCTACTGCTTCAAATACATTCATACTAGTTAGAAACCTACACAGCTTCAAGAAAAAAAAATTTTGAAAAAAACACCTCAAGCAATATCAGATGTCTTACTAGCCTAAACTATGCAACCTGAGCAATGGCCAAATTTGCGGGTTCTCCTTTTGCCAAATAACAGCAACAAAAGCCAACAAAACCCTCACCCTTAAACAGATTTTTGAAGTTTGATACAAAGTAAATCCTGAGCTTCATCGGCGTTTCTGCTGATAATACTGGTAGATTTGATATCTTTCAGCAAAATTGAAAAAAAAAAAAAGAAAAAAAGGCAGAAAGAAAAAGCTGCAGTGAAGGGAGCAGGAAGTGCCCACTGCGGGGTCTGTGGTCCACACAGCTTTTATTTCATGGAGACACACAGACAGCCTATTCCCTGGTGACGGCTCTCTGCGCTTTCCAATCCTGCACAGGATTTCCTTCTGTCTGAAAGTGTAAGAGTCGCTCCAGTAAACACTCTGCATATGTGTTCCAGCTGCTGCACTCATTCTGCCAGCACAGCCCAGTGACAAGAAAAGTATTATTTCCTACTAAAACCTTCTAATCACCAGACCATGCCATTTTCATCTGGCTGTTCCAGGCATCGAGAACTTGCATGGCTTTTGGTAACCTAATCATGATTAAGAAATTAGCTTTTGCATCCCAGCACAGTGACCCTCATCTCAGGATTCTGCAAGCTGAACTTGCGAGCAGGCTGGGCTGTGCTGAGAGCTCAGTTTCCAGGAAAGCTTGCACTGATTAATATAGACTCCAGAACCTATATTATTGAAAACACTGATACATATGCAAATGCATGTAAATACACACATCCATGCACACTATATATTTGTATTAATATTATATATAACACATACACACGTGTTTAAAAGAAATTACCATCTGTACAATTTGCTGATGTCCCTATTTGTTTTGGCAGGGTCTTGCCTTTACAGGAAGAGGGTTTTTTTTGTTGCAAAGCCCTGCACAGCTTTGCCATTCCTTTCTAGAACAACTGCATGGAACACGATGGAGAGAAACATTCTCAACCTGCAGTAAAGAAAATAAGACTTAAGAACAAGCTTAAGACATATCCTATTACTAGCATAACAATGACTTTTTTCAAAACTGGACTATCCTCTCCCTAGGGACATTTTAGCAGATTTTTTTAACCCTTTCTTTAGAGGAATTGTGGCAATTGTTAAAGACTAATTCCTCAAATATTTTTCGAAGAATACATTTTGTTTAGTACTAATACTTTTTTCCTTTTTAGGGAACCACTGTCAACAGCTCTGCTCTGCTGCAGTTCCATAAATCTTCTGGAAAAACAAAATAAAATACAAGTCCAACTCTCATCAGTTTTCATTTTTAGGTTTATAATTTTAACCTTCTTCTTTAACGAAACAAAATCCTCACAGTCTCCCCCCTGCACTCACAACAGGAAGTTTTTAATTGTTCAACCCATGTGTACTCAAACAAGACTGACAGGAGAACCCTGATTGTTCAAATGGAAATTGGAGCATGGTAATTACACACTCAAAACTGACTTCAAATAAAGGGCAAAGCTTTTTCTATACAGCACAAAATATGCAAACCTAAGTTCAAACAAGGGCCAATTCGGCAAAATACTCCTTTCTATACAGCTTAGAGCAATTTTGGGATGAGGAAGATATTTTAACTCTCATATTTACATTTTGATGACTATTTTAATGTATTAATATACATAAAGTAGACCAAGGAAAAGCAAACATTTCCAGACCTGTAAATATGATGAACGTACTTCCAACATTTATGTTGGCACCAGATTTCTCCACTTAGTGACACATTAACACAAAGCTTTGCATTTAAAAAATTCACACAATTATGTTTTTCTAAAAAATTATATCTTTCCATAACCCATTTCATATGAAAATATCCGTGTTTTATGCCCTTCCTTTAAAACCAATCAAAATATTTTACTAGGTTGATGGAGTAGCTTGGCAATTTGGCATCTATGTCTGCATGGCCATTGAGGAACAGAGTTCAATTCCCAGCTCTACGAGCTGAAACAGATGTAGAAACCACAGCACTGATCTTCACATGCTGTAGGAAGGAACTGTCTCCTTTGGAAGAACTGCATTCCTTGAGAGCAGAGTGCCAGGTGAGGGTACTGAAATGAGCTAGGGTTGTGAATCCCCAGATAATGGGATCCAGGGAAGACTTACCTGCTATGGATAGGCACTGTGTTATCATATGCCATGAGCCTTTTTATCCAACTGTACTGCAGGGATCAACTTATCCATGATCTATGATTAAGTATATGATCTATGCTTAAAGTACAGAAAACAAATATATAAGGAGGAAAAAAGCAAAACCACAAAGAACTCCTTGCAACATTTTGCTTATTAAAAATAACTCCTTTAGGGTGTCTTTAATGAGGAAAACTTGACACAAATAAGGCTCTTTGAATGTCTGTTGGTGATGTTATAACCACATTAATATTCACACATAGTGCATTCACCAGTTTGTCTATTCCTCTTAATATTGTTTGAATTCCTTTTTGGTAAGCCTCTCCAGACAGTGCGCATCAAAGGGATTATTGCACTTAGTGGGTGATTAAAGCCACTTGCCCTTCAGTCTCATGCCTGCAATGCCACTTTAGGCACACAATAATAACCCTGAAATGACTAGCTGTCATGTCTCATTGCTTAATTATATTGTCATGAAGGTGCCCTCCTCAGAAACCTCCTTAGAAAATCCAAAAGAAACACACTCTAGCAGTAGTTTTCTTTTCTTCAAAGGTTTTTACAATTATTATTATTATCTCTTAAAAACTTAAAGAAAACACCAATAGTCTTAAACAAGCAAATCCATAGAGCTGCGAGTCCAAAGAGTCCCAGACCTCAAGACTGACGTGAAATATCTCACAAGAGATGGAAATCCTGTCCTGGCAGGAATCCACTAAGGCAAACAGCAGCTCAGTGGTTATTACAGCCTGTAATACCTGTTGTTTAGCAGTAATTTTCAAGGGAATTAATTTCAGTTCAAATGAAATGTCCAGGGACTTTCCACACACCTTGAGTCATTGGCTGCCAAATTGCCCCAAGAGGGACAATGGGAGACTCTCAGGCCCAGCCTACAAGTTTCTTGGTGTCCAGAGCTGTTCACTGAGTTTGGTTCAAATCCAACATGACCTTTGTAGCACTGCAAGGGCAGCCTCAGACATTCCCTGAATAAGCAGAAGACCCACACCTTTTTCTTCATGTGGAAGCACTATGAAAGAGACTATTATTATTTAAATTCTCCCCAAACATGGCTGTGTACAAGTCGGCAATTGCTCTTTTTCATTATGTTTTTCCTCAGGAGTAGATGATGTTGAAGCCATTCCTAGTTGCATTATTCACAGATGTTACCATGGGGAGAAAAGGGATTATGCCTACGGAGCTTAACACAGATTTCTAACAATGCTCACAGCCCTCCTTTGCCATCCAAGGGGCACGATGGAAGGCAGGCCATATGGGGCAGTCTCCTCCCATGCATGGAGCTAGGTCTGAGAATTATTTCATCCTTTTTGTGCTTTTTTGCACATTTATACACATGCACATGCAGAATTGTTGCTCATTTTCAATAAATATGACCAAGACCAGTTCCATTAAAAAATTGCTACAGGCAACAGCGTAAGGGCAGAAACCACTCTGCAATGCATTAATCATGAAATTTTAAGAGTTTGACAGCTGTTCATGACAAAACATTGAAGAGTTGTACAGAGCTGTGATTTGATAGCTTCGTATTATGACAAGCTAGTCCTGTCTGTTCGTGTTTCAGTGATTAACTCCCATCACTCTGTCTAGCTTTGTGCAGTAAGAGCAGTTTCAGAGGTGGAAACTTTGCCCTTCTGCTACTTAGAGCAGCTATGATGTGTCTGAGTCTGTCATGACAGCATCAGCAAGAGACAAATCTGGGAGTACAGCTTAGGCTAGATAAGCCTCTAGGAACACTGCAAGAGAGCACAGACCCACAGATCTACTCCTCTCATCAATTTTCACTTGCACACTGGTAGCAATGAAATTCATGTGCATCCTTGACCAAGTATTCCCCACTGTCACAGCACCATGGATGTGGCTTTTGCAAGACGCTACCTCCACCTCCAGCTCTGATGTCAAACCAACTGCATTTATAGCAACTATTAAGCTGCTAATGCAAAGTACATGACACATACACAAGCAAGCAATATTATGCTAAAAATACCTATCAAAGTTTCAAATAATGTCTTGCAGTTCAGCATTTTGAAGTGCATAGCTGACTTTCAGAATAACTGAAATTTTCATCTGGAAAGAAAATGATCCTGTTCTTTGTAATTTCCATATGTGGCTTCAATCCAGTCCATTACAATTCAGTTCACTGACTCCAACAGTAAAGAAAACAACCATTAGCTAGCAACCTATAGAGATTTCCTTTCTTCTCATGGTCCAGAGCCTTTAATCTCTTAGCAAGCACAAGTGGCTGCTGAAGTGCATTTGTTCAGGGCTCAGTTTAAAATATGAATTAACAGAGTTGTCATACTGCCATAAATGAAGATGTTTAACATTATCCCTGAACATTACAGCTAGTCTACAGTAGATTAAATCCATTGAAAACCCAGCTACACATATTTATTCTAGTTGGGTGTCTAGTAAGGTGTCCTCACTAGAACAATGAGACAATTTAGCCATAACTACCTCATAGCAGTTACTGTAATTAGGAGACCTCCTATAATAGTACAGAGCAGCAACAGTTAATGGAGTTATTTTTTTTTGTTAAAGGCAAGCATTACCTCAAGAGGGAATAGGGTTCTTCTTTTAGAAAAATGACTTTTAAATAACATCCTAAAAAGCTAGCAGGTCATTACTCATTTTCAATAATGACAACAGGTAATTTATTGTCATGCACATGCCACGCAGTTAAGAAAGGGGTCAGCTCTAGGTGTGTTAGCAGCAGGAGTTCTCAAAATAGATGTGCAAGGAACAGTCACACTAATCTAAAAGTTAGGTCAGATTTTCTATACTTTATTTTGAATCAATTTATTCCCTGACAGAAATAATGAAACTTACAATGAAAAATATCCAAAGAATCAGGTTAAATTTTTGAAAGATGCTAAAAATTGAGAGCATTCAATTGGCAATGAATTAACATAGTCAGATTATCAGATTTGGGGTCAGATTCTCCAAAAACAACAACAACAACAAAGGCTATTTGAGGTGTCTTGGATAATTTGATAATTTCCACAAAGGCAGAACCCTGTAAAAGTGATTGTTTCAGAAAATGTACCTGTTCATTCATATGCTGATGTGTTCTAAGTCCACAGACAGGTATGTGAGTGGTGACATCCATGTAGTCATCAACCCTCAGCAGATTCCAGCACCATTTTTACAGCCAGTATCTGCAGGTTTCCTGGATGCTGGGAAAGAAGTCTCTCTTAACTACAATATTGAACAGAAAACATATAATGTGGTCAATTTTTTTGTTTTCAAGAACAACTATTACATGATGTTCTGTTATCACCAATACTGAATTGCCTTTTAGCTCAGACTAGAGCATAAATTGTCTGAAAATCCATCCATCTGAAGAAAAATGCGTAGAGTTTTCATTATTATCAGGAACACTATCAGGGGAACAAATCTGTATGATACCTGGTGGAAGTCTGTTGCCAGGGTTCCCCCAAGCTCTCCCTTAACCTGCAAACACCACCTGGGATGCGTAAGAAGCTGATACTTGCTGCTTTCATAACTTCACTGGCTTGGTGACATGTTATGAATAGGAGAAATATTAGGAATGATTTTAAGCATTCCTTCCCTGATGCTCCAAATCCCTTGTTTACTTTATTGCCTGAGAGCTGTCAGATTGGCCCCTCAGCTGACAAGTCTTGAAGTTGAGTGAAGCTGTCAAACAATGATTTGCAGTAGGCAGCCGCCTCCAAAGGGTTTCTGTACACAGGAATTCGAAGAGAAACAGTGATAACCTTTCAAACTCCCCTAGCTCTCTGCTGTTTGACATGCACAGAGTTTGAAGCAATGCCATTTAACACAAAAACATCAAACTGAAAGTAATTACTCAGCTGCACGGGAAGAGGTAGGAAAATACTTTGCTTTTCTTAAACAAGATTCCAGGTGGTGCTGATCTTGAACCTCAGAAAGCTTTATCAAAAATTATCAGCCTGGAAAAATACAGCCATAGGAAAGCTGCTATTGCAAAACCAATATGATTACCGAAGTCAGTCCAAATTATTAAATTCAAACCCAAGTATGAACTAATGCAAAAGTTTGAATTTGAGTCTGAAATTTTGATAAGTTCAAGCTCTCTCTCTTTCAGTGTATAAACCTAGAGAACAGTGACAGTTTTGACAATTGCTATTTACCCAGAAAGAAAGTTTACAACTTGATTTGGAAATTTCCACGATTTGTCATCCAGGAGGGGTCCTTTGGGTTCCTCCCTGGAAGTTGCAGAGACTATTTCAGTACTGAACTCTGTTCTTTAAGCAGCGACTTTAAGAGGAGCCTGAAGTTCAATGAGTATTTCAGGAAAGTGCATACACTTTTCAATAATAAATCCATCATTAAACTTCTTGGCCTCGTGGCCTGCGTCTCTTAACACCTTGTGCCATTTGTAGGCATTCTGAAAGGCTGTGGAAGGATGCTGTTGGCTGATGGGGCTGCACTACCAACTCCAGATTTACAGAAAAACAGAAATATTTTTTTTTAGTAAAATGATCAACTTGATACATAAATGCTGAATGAATATCAAAAGAAACCAATTCATTTTGCAATGAAGCACATATTTTTTTTAAATGAAAGAAAGCAAAATATATTTCTGTATTTATATTTAGACTTACATAAAATTGTGTCATACAAGTATGGCATGAGTACATATGACTTTCTAATAATTTGGAAAGACAGAAGTGTTTTCTAGTTTTTTAGATTGCTGTACCTTTCTTTTCTGATTTAATAGTTAATCTGATATGCTCATTATTTATATTTTCTGTAGAAATTTCACAAAAATCAGCTTTGAAGGTAATTCCTCTTTTATTAATTAAATCATCAGTCAAACCTTTCCTGACTTCCTCCCTCAAGTCATAAGAAAAAGAGCAAAATTCCCTGTTTCATTATTCTCTTTTAAATCAGTCCAACAGAAGGAAATGAAATTTTCAAAGGGATTGCATGGAGGCTGCAGAGCGGGGACTGGCAGGGTCCGTTTGCTCTCCAGCCCTGATATCCTCTGTGGCCTTTGGCAAGGCACCCAGCCACTTTCCACTTCAGTCTCCCTGGAGGGAAAAAAGGATTTAGGTAGCCTTATACAGGTCAGCTATGAGAGCCTTGTTCTTGTGTTTCCTACAGTACTTATATGAGTCCCACTCACTTTGAAAGAGGTTTCTGGCACCACTTGGTACTACACAGTCGCCAATACTAAACCCTAACCCTTCACAGGAGGAAATTGCTCCTGTGATTAAACCTGCTCCGAGCAGAATGCACTGTGTGAGAGCTGAGTGGTGACCTTAGATGGGGGAAAAGGTGCAAGAAAAACTGGCAAATGCTGGGCTTCAGTCAGGTCAGCTAGCAACAGCCTGCAAACTACTCCAGGATTACACTGAGACAAGAATGCAGAGCACTCACTACTTCCTGACACTGCAAAAAGAAAAAAAAATTAGCAAAAGGCAGCCAAACAAAGCAAAGCACCTGCAGCATGAATTTCTGGGCTTTGGCATGAGAATCAGATCATGTTGCTTATAGGACAATAATTAGGAAGGGAGTTTCTAGGCCCATAATTAAAGAGTTAAGAGCTTACCAGCCCTGAGTTGCAGATGTATTACGTGCCATAAATGGTGTCAAGAAAAGTTCAGGAGAGTTGTGAAGAAATCCTGCCAAAACTCATGCCCAAACACATTTAATAACAAAATATGTGTACATGACAAGCATGTCTGACAGTTCAGTTTTCTAGACACTACATGGTGTTTTGAAGAAACATTAGATGTTGATGGATCTGCTTTTTACATTTAATGGTGCAAACCAAAAGGAAAAAGGAGATAAACATTGTATAACCTAATTAATGCATTAGTGTAGCTTCTTCCTCATAAACCTTGGCAGCAAACCCTTTTACTTTTGACAAAGAGCTATTTTGATCCTGTTGCAAGGAGTCCTGCTTGCTTGGTGAAAAGTAATAATATTCTTTTCAGTTCTGGATACTTTCCTGCCCTCTTCTCCAGCTTCATATTTGCTACTTGTTGAAACAAGTGATATTCTTTCAGTCCAGAGGCTATAACTGAGTTTGCTAAAAATATCACATGGTTCATGCACTTCATGCCAAATGGTTAGGGGTGATGATAAAGCAGAGGAAACCCACGCCTGCCAAGGCTTTGCACCCACTCAGGAACTCCGTGAGATGTGTCTGGGGGTGGGAACACCGAGATACTCCATTTTTGCAGAGGCTGGATGGAGGATCAGGGTCCAGCAAAACAAGGCAGCCAGATCCCACACCGGCAGATAGGAGACTGCCTTCTGCTTTGCATCTCCCTGAGGGTGTCTTGTGATAAAAGCTTCTCCTTCTTGCTGTGGGAGTTAACATTTGAAGTCCTGATTCTGAGTCTTTAGGCACGTGCTGAACTTTTTCTTCCTGTCTGCAGTCCCAGGAAAGTCAGTAAGACAGCTTGAAATATGTACAGCCTGTATAGCTTTGCAGGACCAGGGCCCAGTACAAACTAGCCTGTGCCATTTCGTTTTGTACTGTATGCAATCCCAGAGCTTAATACCACAGGGCACATACCATATACAGAATACATTTTGCATTCCCAACTGTAGTAATTAATTAGAAGCCAGTAAAGCTACATGTGTGATTTAGGAATGGCAAAAGCAGCTCTGGGAAAAGGTTAACATCAAGAGCACCCTAAGGAGGCTAACAGGATGGAGTTGCAAGCATATTTTCTCAAGAAAAGCAATTAAAAATGACATGATGTTAGAATAAGTCAGTCCAGAAAGAATAACAGAACATTCACCTGCAAGTAATCTCAGGAGACTGGTCAAGGCTTGGAGAAAAAAAGCGCTCTCACAAATTGCTCAGTGTTTAACTTGAGGTCCATTTGTTAATTTTGTAAACACTGCTGCTTCCGTTTTGCACTGACATGCTATTGACAGTGAGACTCGAACCCCACCAGGGAGGAAATATCAGGTTTCAGGCAGCTTCGGGACACTTCTCAAGTCTATCTGCACCTGAAGGGCTTTGGCAATAGTTCCTGACAGAATGGTGCAATTCGGGCTCCATGTGAATGAAAACTGCCTCACAGTTCAGGTCTGCGTTCAGGGTCATGGCACAGCCAGCTCAGGTGAGGCTGCTCTTCCTTTCACCAGCCTTTACCCAAGAGATTTCTTTTGCCCTACACCAGCCATACTGCAGCACCAGCTGACAGCAGATTCCTGCTTTCCAGCCACGTTTGCCCCGGTGTGGATACAGCCAGAAGGGCTGGGAGACCTTCCTGTGGAACTAGGTCTGGCTTCTTCAGCCCAGCCACCCTGCACGCTGCCCTGTCCTGCTGCCAGCCATCCCAGTTGGTTTCTCAGCATGATTTCACTCATTGCATATCCCATTGTGTCTTTAATAAGATGGATCTACTCTGGCAGTAGGGTGCTCATCACTCACTCCTTGTTCTGACCTAAATGGTTTCAAACAGAAGGTCCAGTGCCATGATTTTTTAACATCTTTCCTGCTGGAGGATTAGATGCAAATTGCTCAGGATTTGAAAAATGAAATTCCACATATATGATACTGGAAACCATAGGCCTATACCATATTAAAAAGGCAGGCAGGAAGGCACCTTAGGCAACTACTTATTTAGTAATATATATACTAAATAAAGAAGAAACTGTCTTCAGACAGTTTCTGGGGCACTGGGCATCCTGATCATCACATCTGATTACACATAGAAACAATTCTCATGTTCATATGAAACACAGGTTCTTGTTAACTTTGTTCTACGAGTTTCATATGCTAACTTTGAAGGTTGAAGTATTTTGTTTTAAAAGAGTATAGATAGCAACTTGACAAGTGATTTGAAATCCATCAACCCATCAGCAACTATCACGTCCTGGTGAGCATCACAAACCAGGAGGAAGCTCCTGAAGGTGTCCCATCACTGTTAATGGGGTTGTTCGTAACTGAGGTGCCCCAGGCAGCTGTGGGTGAGGGGCAGCTTGCTGTGGGTGAAAAGGAGCACCCAAGAAGCACAGGTAGGTCTGGGACATGGCAGAGCTGTAGTGCAGCCAGCAGAGCTCCTGCAGACGCAGCTGGTGGTCTCCAACCACTCTCAATCAAGTCAAGGCACTGCCATGCTGGCTGCCCAAAGCCACCCACGGCATTTGTCACCTCCACACAGAGCAAGGACACTCTTTGAAGACCATAACTAAAGGCTTTTCTATGGGTTTTCAGCTCAAGAAAGGGAGACTGGCCACGGCTGAGTTGTGCATGAGAATGCATCTATGCTGTAAAAACCCTTGAGGTCTATTTCTGAAGGTAATTCAAATGGCTGCATTTTCATTCCAATTCCCATTTTTAAGACACCCACCTCTTTTCCTTTTTCTTTTTTTTTTAAGCTTTCCTGCTTTCTTTATTTATACCTCAGGTACATGTGGTATGAAGGACTAATCTTAAACATTTACAGCCTGAGGTTGGTTTGCGGTATTTATTTCAACTTATTATATATTATAGTATGTTTTTGATTATATATGACAATCAATTTGCTAGAATTTATAGCTCTCTGACTAATATGCTTTCATGATGTACTTGCCCTTAATTTGTGGATTTTATGGAGAGTTTATTGAGGCTGGATTTCCCAGTTCTTTTCCCACTTGCTCTTTCTCTTCAAATTTCAATTTGTGTAAATGCATGACAGAGGGGGAAAGAGAGAATATGAAAGTTTAACAGTCACAAAACATGACAGATAGTTTGTATCAGAGAATAAAGCTCCCAGAGCAGTTCCACAGCAGCCTTTCCTGGGCTTGGTGACCATTTGGTGGAGATCCTGTCTACCTTTGAATTTGGTCCCTCAGGAAAAAAAAAAAAAAAAAAAAAAAAAAAAAAAAAAAAAAAGACCATATGCAGGGCCCAAGATGGGAATTGTACCCATCATCAGCAGGGAAAAGGAGATCAAGTATTAGGGTGGGCCCAGCCTGGCACAGACTGGGACACAGGCAGGTTTACCCCTTTTTTGGCAGAGCACACTCAGCAGCAGCATCCATCCTCCCCATCCCCATGCTTTCCCACTACAGCCAGCTCCCCATCTCTGTGCAAACATCCCTTCTGCCTTGGCCATATATGCTGACATCCATGAGAGACATATAGGAACAAAAGAAAGAACCTGGACTTGCAGCCCAGGCCTGAATTTTTTAAGTTCTTCCCAAACACTAAACACCTTCTAATTTAAACCCCCTGATTATGTGATTTAGACAGTTCCTGAGAAGTATTTGTCTGATTTTTCAGACCAGATAAAAAATGTTTCAGGTCCTCTGCAAACAGGATTTGACACAGTGCTGAAAGGTAAGAAGTCAGAGGAAAGGGGGGCTCAGCTCAGCACCTCAGCTCAGATAACTAACGCACAAAGCACAGCAAATAGGCCACAAGTACAGGCAGATTGTGGCAAGGAGGAGGCAAGAAACCTACTGTGAACAGAGCAGGGACCTCAATCAGTCCTTCCCCAGGCAGTGATTACGGCAGCAGTGACTGAAAAGCGTGTAACAGCCGTGGCATCTGAGTCTGCCCAGACTACCTTCCTGGGCAGGTAACTTCGCAGGGGCTGTCTGGTATGAGATTAAGCTGGACACATCAAAGAAACATCAAGGCAGGTAGAGCTGTGAGCTGGAGGGAGAGGATGACATAAGAGACACCTGATACAAGAGGAGATGAGACCTACTGGGGCCTGAGGCTGAGCTCTGATGCACTGCCAGAGGGTCAGGGGATAGAGAGAAACCAGACGGAGCAGGCAAGATGTATCTCCTACTCACCAGCGCAGGAGGGGCTGCATCAGGATAGCTGTGGAGAGCAGACCTTGACTTTGCTCTTCCTTCTCATCTCTTCAAAGATGGTTGCTTCATATGGCCTCAGGCAACTGGGGAGCTGTACCCAAACTGGCAAAAGCAGAAAAAAGAGGACAAACATTCAGAAAAGGGAAAATGTAAGCACTTAGGAGCCCAAGTTTCATTAAAATTTAATGGGGCTGAAGAGTCTTTGTGACTGAAATGCTTATACCATAGGTATTTTCTGACCTTTGAGAGCGCTCAAAATCCAAAGCAACCTAAAATTTAGCAAAGAAAACCAGACTTGTTATAGATCTAAGAGAAGGAGCCTCTAGGGTATAAAAATACCTTAAGAGAAAAGATACACAACGTTTTTTAAAACTCTCCATAGATTTTTCAGTTAATTTCTACTCAAATCTAACACATCTCTGCAGTTTTTTGCAATGGCACCATTGCTGTTAAATACAATGGGGCTTTTCCCATAGCCTTGTCACTGCTTACTCTCCTCACCCAGACTCCCTCTCTTTTCAGGGTAATTCTGGTTTGAGATGCTGGTCTTCCCATTTAAACAACAGGAGCCATCTGAGAAATTCAGATTTGTTATTAGTCTAATTCAAGATTCATCACCTACTGCCTTTGGAGAGCGAGGAGGGCTCAGCAGCCACATGGGGGAATTTCCAGGGTTGTCCACATATTGTTAAATGCCTTTTGGGCACACAACATGACAGGGACAGGGAAATTATGCAGTTGCTGCCTTATCTCATGAACCTTGCTTTTCCTTTTCTGATATCCTCACTGAAAAGATTACACAAAATTACTCGACTGCCCAAAGACTGTAAAGTGCTTTACTTTGCTCAGAAGAGGGATTACGTGTATTTCACCTTACGACGCTACAGATCTCACGACACCACAAACTGGGTGAATATTTTGGGACATCTGCACTTCTGAGCTCCTTCCTCAAGCTATTCCTCATTATTTACTGCTAACTAATGAGCAGTCAGGTGGCTGATTCTTTTAACAGAGGGCACCGTTTAGACTGCTGTATACCCTCGAGCACCATTTACCATCTCACACTTTGGTCTGGGCTTTTCATTTAAGCAAATATCTCCCTTCCTTGAAACACTGCTGGATATAACAGATAGAGAGGCAGCCATGTACCAAAATAGACGTATTTCTAAACATTTCCAGCTGCCTTTAGGGCCCATATAGTATATGAGGTGAGATACTGTGAGGTTTCACCACACAGTAAAGAGCAGCCAAAGGGCATTTTCTAAACTTTTTTTTCCTACTGTCTTCCATTTGATGAAAGACTTGTGGTTAAACCTTTATCTTCTATAAACATTTAAAAGTAGGTTACCTTTTATTTTCACGTCTCACTTTTGTTTCATTAGAAGACAGGTTTTACTGCAGTAATTCAGGTGATTGATACCTTGGATCACCTTCAGAAAATAGATGTTAATGATCTGTATCTGTGTCTGCATTCCAGCACAGATGTGAGCACAGATGTATTTGCATGCAAGATGCCCATGAAGCAGAGTTTCTTTCCAATGGCATTTTTTCTTTACTTTTACATAAGGCAGTTCCCATGCACATGGCATGGAAATCTCTAGGAACAGTATTTTTGTTGGATTGCTCACACTCTCTTCTCCTCATCCTGCACCTCAGCAAGTACCTCCATGCCATCCAGGTTTACTGATTTTTGTGAACAGCAGACCACTATTGATTCTGTGGCAAACATATGGATGTGGTTCATCACCAAGAGGGTACTCAAATAAATTTAAAAAAACAAAGCTCTTTTTCCTTTGCTTCCTTTGATGGGCTTGGCCATCTCAGCTGGTATTCCTAAATTCTCTCTGAAAATTCCAGTCACTGAGGAAAAAAAGGGACAACAGAGAGCCTGCAGTTAAGCAACCATCTTCTGTCATCTTAAGTGGCTATTGCAACTAGGTGCACTTCCAACCCTTGTTGCAAAACAGCTCAAGCCTGGATGGTGACTTGCAGTCGCTGTGCCATCACCAACCATGGCTGCATGGCACATCCAGCAGAGACCACGGGAGAATTTTAAATGTTTACTATTAATAACACTCACCCTGTCTCCCAGTGAAGAAACTGTGCAGCAGCTGCTGTCACTGAACTCTGAATATACAGGTTGAACAGGAAGGTGGCACTAAAATTTAAGTAATACCTAAAATGTTTCCAAAAGTCAACACTGAAAAAGGCTGCACCTCTAAACGAACCTTGATTCTTCAATGGAGTGATAGTTAACAATTTAATAGTAAACTGTTAAGAAAACTGAAGCTCACACAGGAAAGCTGGAATTATTAAAAGAGCTCAGAAAGCTACAACAACTATTAAATCTCCCTTGTCCTTAATGTTTGGGGTTTTTTTTCCTTAGCAACCAGACTCAAAATTCAAAAGATGCCAGAAAAGTATGAACTTATTTTAAATGAGCTGTGGAAATCTCCCGCTGTCCTGTGTCTCTCTGTCTGAAGCTATGACCTTCCTGTTCTAGTGTCATATGTCTGATCATATAAAGAAATAATACATAGTAGCACTTCTTACATTTTACATAATAATTCATTAAAAATGCTTCATATTCTATTTCACTTATTTAATTCAGTCATTAAATTTGAGTCCAAACAAAAAATCTTTTAAAAAGGGGTTTTTTTAAGCTTGAGAGTTTTTATACAACAACAAAACAATGAGAAGTTGACCTGGAGAAAACAGTTGTTGGTGCAGATGAGAAAAATTACATTATTTATCTGTTAAAGAGAGATTTCTACGAAAAGCATGAAGCTTAGAGAAATGCAGGTATAATGGAACATCTAAAATACACTTTAAATTTGAACAAATCAGCTGGGAGAGTTAAGAAAAATGAGGGAAAATCCCCCAACTAGCTAAAACACCCCAAATACCCAAATCTTCTTGAAACAGATCTGTGGAATGAATTGTTGCTTTTGTTTACTAAACTCAAATACTTCTCTTAAAATAAAAAAAAATCTTGTAATAGGAGAGTAATTTCCTAAAAGAGGTAATTCAGTCTGCCACAATGTTAAAAGGAGATTCTGTTTTGAATGTATCCTTAGAACTGCGAAAAGCAGACAAGCTCTTCATTCTCAGTAAATCTCATCTCCTTTACAAATATTCCCTCCAGTGAATAATAATGCCAGAATAACGCAAACAAATGGGTGAATCACGATCAGAAAATACAGGGAAAAGAAAAGAAAACAGACAAAATTTAACCCCAAGACACAAGAGACAGGTGCTTCTGCAAATGAGGTCTGGGATTTCAAACATTAGTCCCAAAAGCAGCGCTGGGAACTTAGGCTGTGATTAATTAAGGGCACTTCACTCTCCTGAACTTTATTTGCAAGGTCTTTAAAAGGGCTCTGGAGGCAGATACAGATTTCTCTACTGAAAGAAAAGGAAGCTGCAGATTCTCTCCCTGCTACTGTTTAACTTCATCAATTCACAATCTGTAGTTACTGAATGTTCAACTCATCAGCAGACCCAGCCAGGAGGGGCTACAGCCCATTCAGTTAAAAGCAGTGTGGGCTGTGGGATGTATAGAATCAATCTTATTTTGGGCCTTGGAACCTTACTGTAGTTTATAAACTGTCTTGGCAGAAATCATATACTCCAGAACAAAACTGTCAAGACCTTTTTCATAATGAAGGAGAAATCTTGCTATTTCAGGAGGAAGAACACCCATCAAGAATAGCATGGATGGTGAGACATAAGAAATGAAACAAAATAAGCCTGGCTATTTTGGTTTCTTTATTCTGGCAATGTCTTTTTATCTGAGATGAGAGAGTTTGAAAATAATAAAACAAAAGGGGGAAAAAAAAAGGAAAAAAGGAAAAGAGCTACCCAGTGATCCATATCATTCAGCAACGAGAGAAACAAAAGTGCTGCTAGTCAAATTTATGAGCCTTGAGAGATCTTGGCTGAAGTCAATAGAGAAATACTTCCATTAAACACCCCCCTCTCCCCAGCTAATCCCTAACTCCTTCCCTCCCACACTTAAGGAATGAACTCAAAATATCCATGTTTTACTGTAAGCACAAAGTTTCTCACTCTCTCTTTTGGTGCTGATAACTGATATCACCCTCAGACAGTGCAGCTGAATATAAAAAGATAAGTACTGGCAGCTTTCAGACTCGCCCTTTCATCGGAAACTCGATGGGAAGAGGGAAGCAAGCTGCTATTCCTAATCTACCTGGAGGAGAATTTTCACTGGAGCCCAAGTCTCTGGAGAACAGCTCACAGCAGCTCTAATCACAACAAGGCCCAGGCAGCCATTACTTGATTTAACACACATTTAACACACACACATCTTGTGCAGGTGCCGAGGTATGGGAACACTTGTGAGATTATTAGAGCAAAATGTGGGGAGAGAGTAAAATGGCTGCGAGCAGGGATGCATCCTGACAGTGGATTCCTGACCAGGAAAGAAAAAGTCTGACCCAGCCAGGAAAGAAAAAGGGTTTTTTTACCCTCTTTACCCAGTAAAGCCATACTCTTTTCATGCAATTCAAGCCCAAAATGTCCTTTTATACATGCTTGGCTCTGTATAGGTTTATAACACTTCCTAAACTGCTTTTTTCCTCTTCTGCCTTCAGATCTAAGACTCCTGCCTATCAGTTCTTCAGGAAGATTAGCAGAGCTAGCCTCTGCAAAGAATAAGATGGGTAAATGAAACTGTGCACTGAACTGGGCTTATAGCCTGATATGTACTTTGCTTATAAAACAGAAAAAACACTGTTAATCTCATTTACTTTCTATTGATGCCAACGTTTTTTAAAAAAATCTCCTACTGAGTGCAGAACCTGCTTCCTATTGAAATTCATGTCACAAACAGAAATTATACATTTCTGTTTGTATCTAGATTTTATCTTATGCTGGAACTTACACTTTTGTACTGTTCTGAGCACAAAAGCCTCTGACATAGTAGCTGTCAAATAGACAATATCACCCATTCCTTGTGCATACACATAGAAATACAAAAAAAAGGTAAAAATAATGGGCTTGTCTGGTCATTACTTGAAACTTTTAGTTTTGCATCAGTGACTCCCAGGGATGTTCACTTCCACAGTGAACCCAGTCCTGACAAATGTCCAATTTCTGATGTCAAGTCATTAATCAAAACTAAAAAGCAGAGTTTTTTCCAAAAATAATTGGCTTCTATCTGGAGTCATGTTAGATCTTCTTTAACAGAGAGTCTTTCAGCTTCCTAGTTGTCATCAATCTCCTTCAGAAACATCTCTTCAAAGAACCATTTTACTAAAATATTGAAGTCTTCATCTCTCACTGTTGCTGATCTTTGCTGGCTTCATAGTAACTAGGAATTAATTCCTTCCTATCCGTGTAAGGAAGGGAAAGATTTTGCATTTTTTGCACACAGAGAAGGGAGGCTGTCACCCATGAGCTGGAAAAGCTGTTGGCAGCGGCAAAGCCAAGTGAAGGCTCCTTGCTGCCAGCAGGAAAATTAAAGTGTTAACATTAGTTCTGTCATAAGGTATTAAACCAATTCCTTGTTT
>NW_005054299.1:8432760-8447001 GCF_000277835.1 Geospiza fortis
CTGAAAGGCCAAATCAATTCAATTATTAGGCATGAGAAAAATCAGTACAGCACCGAACAGGTTGCAGGGAAGAAAAGCCCTGCCATACCTTGCTTCCCTCCTGTAACAAACTATTAACTTGCTAAGGAAAAGGCAGGAGTTGCAACTGAGGAGATGACCCAAGTCCAGAGAGGCAAAACTGTATTCCCACCTTGGAGCCAGGTCTGATGAAGTAAACCTCCAAAACCATGCCACTCCTCCCCTTTAGCAACAGCCCTGAACTGCACCCTACACTATTACACATTTCAGATCATCCCCACTGAAAGCTGCAGCACAAAAATCCAAATGTTGAAGTCATATTACATGAGCCCTTTCCTTGTCATTGTCATCACATTTAGATGAGGTGCCCCAAGATACCGTTCCTGTGATTCTGAATTTTTTCTTGGGTAGGGGTGAACAGTGCTCACGCTCATTTTGGTTAGCAGAAGACCAGGGACAACAGAGAACCAACCTGCCAAGAAAAACCTCCTTTGTAAAAGATCAGCTGAGCATTTCCTGCTCCTGCCAGAGCCTAAACAGTTGCCTGAGAAGGCAAAGTCACGCTGGCTGCAAGGAAACATTGACATTGCTCAGGTGAGACCCCAGCCTTGGCACTACGTGAATGTCCCACCACCTTGGGGCTGCTCTAGAGAACACTGAAGGCAAGGGGTACTGCAGCTGCAAGTTAAATGCAAACTGTTTTCTGATTTTCTAATCAAGATAGCTTAAAGTAATGAACAGTTCACTAAAATTCCTAGCACAGCTTTCCCAATTAATTATTGATTATTGCACATAAAGTTTTATACAGCAATGCATGGTGGTCCCACAAAGCAATATTTATGTTTTAACACAGACTTAAACATTTGGGCTAGGAAAATTTTGTCTCATTTTGAGTCACATTTTGAAGACTTATGCACCAGCTTTCTCCCTGGAAAAAACCATACAGAAGTGGAGTCATTAGTTACATTCTTTGCAAGTGTTTGATTTCCACTTCTCTCTACCTGCCGAGGCAAGCACACGAGTTTTCACATTGCTGAATGAAACCACTTGACATAAGCCTTCCTGGCAAAACTCCATCCACATATGAATAAAAAGCTCGGTCTCATTATAAAGGAAAAAAATAACACTGATTTTTGAGCGATTAGTAGTATACACTCCATTAAAAAGCATGAGTTCAGATTACATTTGTGAGACACTGCATCTGCAGGGTAACAAGGGACACCAGACTGCAATTGTATTTTAAATCCTAACAGCACCTTTGAAAACTTTGAGGGCTCTTCTTGTTGACCCTGGGCAGCATCAGAGGCCGAAAGGGCTCTGACATTTCCACATATACTACCTCAAGGAAAACAACACTTTCAGTCCTGCCTATCTGCTCTGCTCTGCAACAGCTCATCCTCAGAAAGGGGCTGTTTAATCAGTATTTGTCAAGCCCTAACCTCCTGCAACAGGGGCCCAATCAGGTACCCAAACAGGTACAATCAAAATAATGCATTAGTACATCTAGACAAATGAGTTCCTCCTTTTTCTTCAGCAGTGTCATCTTGGCTTGTACACTCCCTTCAGAGATGTTAACAACTGGCAGTTCTGCTCAGGGAGATCACTGATCTAATTTATTTTTCCTTCCCCCTTCAGGGAATGCTATCACAATGCTCTAAGATCATTGCCTTGTACATCTCACTCCCCTCCCCTGATGAAATGGCTCTGAAATGTCACCACCTGATCTGTGGGGGAGGCTGCACCCTCACCAGCCCTTCCATTAACTATTCCTGCTGACAGCTCGCTGTTTCTTCAGTGAGCTGTCTCTGCTTACCCAAGGGCTGCTTCCACAGGACCTTCATCACTGGCTTTTAACAGCCTTGTAATCACAGCTCACAACATATTGGTTGATAAACTCCTGTTTTATCAGTATTTTATCCTCAACACTAGCTTTTCCATGATGTTGCTCAGCCTTAACTCAGAGGCATATTTCCATGCCATGTCTCAATGCATCTAGGGCTTAGCAGCAACAGATGTGTTTGGGAACCTCAACAGCCCCACCCCTGAGGCCTCAGAGGATGCTATTTCTTCTCCTCATTTTTGAGGCGTTTGAAAGGCTTTCACAAGATGGAAAGAAACTTTACAGGTTTGTGCTTGTTCTCAGTGTATGTTTGTTCAGCATCAGCTTCTTGTAAATGGCTGATTTGGGGCTGTGTTTAAACTGGAAAACATCTCAGAACAGTTGGATGGAAAACATCTTACCAGCAAATGCAGTCACCTGCAGGAGGAGCTGCTCTCTGGGGCCACCACACCAGCCTTTCCTAGCAGGATAACGTTGATGTTGTCTGAAAAACCAAAATACACCAGAAAATAAAAGGAAGCCTGTGTTTGCTATTGTTCCTATGCACCATGGCAATTTTCTGTGGCATGCAATACTTCCCACCCTTGTGTTCGTGTGTTCTTCCACACTGCCCCCTCTCTTCAGCATGATTTGTCTACTTCAGCTCAGAGAAGTAACATTTAAAAACCTAAATATTAAATTTCTCTTCCTTCCCCAGTGTAATTTTCTGCCTTCAGGCACGCTGTGGGTATGGTCTCCCACAGCAGCACCTTTGTACCACGCCTTGGCTCTCCAGCTCATGGATCATTTTGTGGATGGGAATCACCAGATAATCACGGGATAAGCCTTTGGCAGAGCTGTTGGGCATCATCTCCTTTGATGGAACAGAGGACTGGTGGCTTTGCAGCTCTCCTCCTGATGAGGTACAGCTTTTCTATTTCTCACACTAGCACTAGAAAACTGATAGCTTGCATGCCAGTGGAAAAACTATCCCTTCCAAGATAACCTTTTCTCCATCTTCATTCAGAGTATTTCCTTCAAAGATCAATTGACAAAACCAGATTGTCTTAGCCTATGAGATGTTCACCAGACCTTACTCCTGCATACGCCTTATCATGCCTGATTTTGCATTCTGCCATCCTTATCTCCAATTTTACCATGGCAAATACACACTAGAGTATTTACATATTGACATACTAGCCTTTTATGTTCCAAGATAAAAATAATTAACTTCTTCAGGATTATGCATTCATTCTCCTTTTCTCTTATCCCCATAAATATGTAGTCAGATTCTGCATCACAGAAAGAAAAGCTCTTGCACTTTAATAAAAAAATTTAAAATTCTTCAAAATTATACCTAAAACCCCCCCAACTGCACACTACAGAGTAATTTAGGCACTTGTTCATTAATCTCTTGCTGCTTATTAAAGGGCATCATGAGTTTAAAAAAATTGATCATTGAAAACAATGCATTTATATAAATACAGAGTATGAAATGACTAAAAGTAGGGACATTAAAGGTATTCATTGTTATTTCACATTTCTATATTTAGTCACTCTTACTAATTCATGAAAGCTGAGAGAATATTCCTATATAAAATATTCATATGTCTATATATGCATGTATTGATGTATATATGCATGTATGTATGTATAAAAGATAAGCATAATGCAATGAAGACTACACCTATAAAAAACTTGGCAGCTGTAGAAGGCAGGTGTTTTCCATGGCTCTCTGTGAAAGAGCACACTGCTGTTAACAATGCTGTGAAAGACTGCCTGTAGACCAGAAACATATGCATCAACAGAAGATTACAGCCATGACAGACCTGCAGGTATATGGGTAAAAACACAAGGCTAAATATTAGTGCACTCAATGCACTCAATCCTACATCTAAGAGCATCTTTGAACAAAGAAGTTGCTGTCTAGAATGATATACACACCAGCAACGTGGGAGCTGCAAACATTGCTACTTCCGCTCTGGAATTAAATCAAAGGCAAAGGGCCAGATTCCTAAAAGGCAACGTTCAGTCTCCCACTTTTCCTCTTAGGTTACATCCAAGAGAAAGTGAGGCACAGGATCACATTCTGGTCTTCCAGCTGTATGAAAGGCTCCATTGAAATCAATGTGTAAAACTCAGCAGTTCCCCACCATGTAATTTTCTATATAACATTTGTGCCATTTCCCACTGGAATTAACAGTAACCCTGGAAATCTCCTGAATCTGAGGCTTGCACTGCAGAGAGGATGCACAGCTGCAGAGGGAGCAGGGGGAGAGGGAAGTCTTGTCATAGCCAGCACTCCCCTGGCACAGAGCCCTGCCTTATGCCCGCTTGGTGGTGCTGGCTGCAGCACTTTCTGATCTGGGAGCAGAGTATGCCACTTGTACCTTGCTGAAGTAGCCTGATAAACTGTGGTACTTTGCACATTTCACCCACACCAGAGAATTGGGCAGTAATCTTATCAGGGAAACACAATCCTAGAAAAGCAGTTCAGCCTCACAAGCCAGGCTGCCCTGTCTCCCCAGGCTCAGCTCTGCCCTCCAAAGCCAGTCACTGCTCCTACCTAAGCTTAGCCCTGCCTTTTTATAGTCAAGGATAACATACTCCACATCAGAAATTATGTACAATATGCCCGGCTTTCCAAGTCTGTAAGCCAGCAATAGCATTTTCTACCAGTAACTGTTGCTTTTCCTGAAAAATGATAATATTTTTGAGCTATTTTAAAAAATTAAATAATCGGGCTCCTTCTACCAAAGCTAAAAGCACCTCCCTCAGGAAACTCTTTTAAACCCAAGAAAACAGCAAATGCAAGATATTTTCTGGTGAGTGGGTTGTATTTATGGTTCTAGCAATTTGACCAACAACTAGAGATGGCAGCCATGTCATAACCCTCATAGTTTCCTTCTGTTTACCTGCATAGGCTCTAATCACAAATGCAGCATCTGTTGATACTCTGGCATGACTGGCAAGACACCAAAATAACCATGTTCTGCATAACAAACCGTTGTGGTTTTCATCCCTCTCCTGGTCTCTCTGCTCCAGCACACAAAGCCGCAGCAAACTCTGCCTGCCTGCCAGGGTGTGAGTGAGATCAGAACATGTCCTTTCAAGGGTGTGATAGAAACCAGAATTGCATGATTATGGTGTGCTTTCAAAAGTATGTCTTTGGGCAATTTTCAGTTCCTGCATGAAAAGAGTAGGATTAGACGATAAAAACTAAACCACAACCAGAGCAGCAGAGTCAAATACCAAGCCTTTTTGGGCACAAACTCAGAAGCACTCAGAGAGAACACTGGCTACTCCCTTCAGATTTCTGAAATGCGTCTTTTGAAGCACTTCTTTAAGCATGGTTTTGTTTACAGGTTTGGCAGGAGCCAGAGCCACCCTTGCAATGTGTTGTAGGTATGCAGGGAGTGACTGCCTGGCTCCCACGGGGTCTGCAATCGGAGCAGAGGCAGCAGGAAAGGAGAGCAGTGGGAAGAAGCAGCCGAGGTCTGCAGCTAAAGTGACTTTCTTAAGAGTGCAACCAGGCCAGAGCTCAAAGGAAATCACATCACCATAGTGGAGTTTTTTTACTCTAGCTTTTCCGGAGTTCATGGCCAAAAGCAATGTCAGCGCTGCTCAGACTCTCAGTCTCCTTTTTCCTTCTTCCTTTCCCTTCCCTTGCCTTCTCCCTGTTCTGTACATCTGACATTTCACAGCAGGTGAAGGTGAAGGGGCTCCCAGCCCCCGGGGCTCAGCTAAGATTTCCACCTCTGGGCTTGGCCCCATTGCCCAGCCCTTCTGCCCCTCCTCCTCCCTGGAGGTGGGATCAAGGAGAGACCTCCTGAGGCTGGAACTCCATCCTGAGAGCTCGCTGCAGTGCCAGAGATGCCCGTGTGCACAGCAAACCTGCAGGTGCCAGCTCCACTGTCACCAGCCACCTCACAGGTCCTGAGGAACAGGGAATACAAAGCTGCCAGGTTACCAAAATGCTGAGGGAGTACAGGGATGCAGACACAGACATGCTTAACGTGCTGATTAAGGTCAGTACAGTTAACTGAAGAGCAATGACAAAGGATGCTGTCATATTCATGTATTTTCAATTTATGACTCACTCAAGTTTTTTTTTCCTTCTCAAACCTTTTAAGTTTCAAAAGGAAAATAAAAAGCAAAGCAGCTCCCCCAGGGGAGAACAAAGTACAGGGTAATGATCAAGAAAATAATGTGCTTTCCTGTTGCTGAAAAATATCTTAAACATTTGGATTACTTCCATTTCTCCTCAAAATTAATGCAGACACTGCTGACCATTTCCCTTTTATACAGATTAGCTTTTTCCAGGAAGCATTTTTTCCCCCCCAACACACTCCTTTCCTTCCTGAAGAAAGCTGGCTCATGCTAGAGGATGTTTCTGTCAGAATTAAGTCAGAGGGTTATTTTTAAGAGAAAAACCTTATGTAGAAAGTGATTTTCTAAGATTCATGAAGACAGTAGCTTGGGAAAAAAACCCCCAAATCTAAAAACCCCTTTCTTCATTATTATTTTTTTAATATGGGTTTTATTTCATGAAGGACGGGGTTTTTTAAAGCTTCAAATAAATGTAATTGCATGTCCTCATCCCACTTAGAAAATGTTTCTACCAAGTATTGAACAATATTTTGATAAGACAACAGTAAATACGAGCAGCAAGTAACTCCCATCATTGTCAAGGACTTTGTCACATGCACTGGGTGTGTTGGTCCTGCTTCAGACTGAGATTTCCCACATTTGCTTTTGGTAAAACCAGAATAGGAGCACAAACCAATCTGTGCAGGCTTGACTGAACTTGCTGGCCCTATTTCTTTGTGTCTTTCACAATGTCACTACCAGAATGAGCTCAGCCAAACTTGGCGCAGTGGGTAATAGCAGCAATAGTATTCAATAAAGGAAACATAGGAAATAACCTGAAAATTGAGATCTATATAACTCATGATGATGTAAAATCAAATATATCTCCTGGGAACACCCTGGACTAAAGCACAGGCACCTGCTTTACATAGAGGGATTAAAAGGGTAACACAAATCTTGGGAACAGATTTTATATCTAGAAATTGCAATTAATAAAGGCACATTGCACATGAATTAAAGAGACATAAATAACTATTACATGCAAACATTTATAAGACCTACTGCAGCAAAACAGAGGGTTTCTGGCTGCGTGTCATTGTTAAGCTTTCCTTGACTTTACCAGAGGAAGATCATATCCTAAATTTAAGTTAAATTTTAATTGGTGAAATTATCCTAGGGGAAAAGAGGCTCTTGAGGACGAGGGAGGGGCACTGAGAGAGCTGGGACAACTCTGTGACATGATTTCCAAATTAAAAATACTATTTTTCTAAAACCTGAAACACAGCTGAAAATTCAGCCCTGAAGTTTAAGGAAATCACCCCTGTATCCACCAAACTGCTGAAAGGCTACAGCTCCCAGGCAAGGCTAGAGGTCCTTCTTTTTCCCTGTAATTGATGCAGTCTTGTTTCCTCACTTCACTGCTAGGCCCAAAACAAGAAGCCCCACCCTCACAAGGAACAGGGTGGTCTCGAGAGTGAATCTCTTGCTTGCCAGTTAAAGTAACAAAATCTGATTCACTTGTTCAGCTATGACCAAAATCTTTAACCAATTAGCAAACAGCCCCATGTAGCAGTCTTTTAGCATGATATTTACTCCATTCCTTGCTAGTTATTTTCAGGCACGACAAAACTTACCTCTTAGGAACTCTTTGCCCAGAAACTTGCCACAAAAACACGCCTGGTGTAGCTTGAAGAGGAAGAAGTCTGTCAGGCTCTTCTAAGTACCTAAAGAAAGTTGGAACAAGCAGTGAGTCAGTGTGGGACAGCTCTGCTTTCTGCTCCTTATACTCTGTCTTTGCTGCAGAGAAAATTTATAGCCTTCAGTTCCTGAACTAACACCTTTGCTGCTAATCACATTCACCGGTGATACGATATAGCTGTAAAAATAATGTCCAACTGACACTGCCCTGGTTTGGTATTTCTTACCCAAGTAAAGCATGTGATGCAAAAATCACATTTCCTTGCATGCTTCAGAGGTCCATGAGTGTCTGTGTGCACACACATCCACAGGCACAACTGTGCATGGGGGCCATCTGTCACAATCAGTTTCTTAAACTTAAAAACATTATTAACTCAGAGACAGGAAGGAGCCTCAGGAGCAAGGGGGGAAAAGTTGCTAAGATAATTGTTTTACTCTAAATACCCTGACAATCTCTCCTTCTTTGGTATTTTTTAATAATTTAGAAGTACAGAACATGACAAGGCAACTTGCATGACCAGTGTCACCGGTTTAGAGTTTCTCCAAGCAGCTGAATTTATAATGCTGTAGGGTAGAATAACTTCATGTTTTATGCTTAGCTTATAACTATGGAAAATCCTTTATAAGCATACTTCCTCCTAGCACACAGTATCTATCCAATCTATCCTGAAGCTGGAACAGTGACCCATATTCTTCCTTTCAAAAATGGCAAAAGTCCAAAGACTTTTCCACTCCTACAGTTTTGGGGTCTGGTTCAGTCTTGAGTTTAGGAGCTAATTTCTCTTAAGCTTACCACCAAACTATTAGAGATTCTCAGAGAAAAGATTCTTGTGAACAAGATTCATTGTCATGAACCATTTACTTGCCTGCTAAATTTGTTACAAATGTGGGTGGGAAAAGGCTGTATCACCAGTACAAGGCATGGCAAAGTTTTAATCCAGCACCAAGCTCTACAACAGTGTGTGTGGATCCATTCCATGGCTCCAGTCAAGTTAAAGGCACCTTCCAAAGACAAGGAGAGTGGAGAAAGAAAACAAGAAAAAAAGTTTATTTATCCAGCATGTGAGCAAGTCACAGCAGGACTGCACAAACACACCAGATGACACAGTCAGCAGGGAAGGAAATACCTAGAGTATAGTCCTTGGTGAGCCAAGATTATCCATTAATCTAAGATTGTGGAAAACAGAAAATATGATCACAACCCCTACTTGAAAGGAGGGCAAAAATCCTGAACTCTGGTAATTCCACCCTGTTCAGTGAACCTTTATTTCTTCACTTAAATCAATGAAAAAATAAGAAAGTTTGCTGCTGGTGTCTGTTTGTCTGCCCTTAATCAAAGACATTGAGTGGATTTCTTAATGGTATTTCGTAAACACTGCAGTGAAACAGCAGTAAATTAGATCTCAAGCAGTCAGAAACCTGATTAGCAGTTACAGATCTTTATGCCCATATTTTGCATCCTTTCACTTAAAAAATATCCCAACAGTTTCTTCCACCATCCTGGAATCTTCTCCATTTATTATGCTAAAATTAATATTAAAATTTATAAAATCCAAGGGGTCACATATCTATCTGTCTTAAAGTTTTACTAAGACGTTAATGATTTTAATTTTCAGACCTGAAAAGGAAGTCTTAGTGCATTATTAAGATTAAAGAATCAGTACAGTTTTTCCACAACAGGCTTTTGTTATTGAAATAGCATCTACTGCACAGTAACCCGTCCCTGAATCCAGACTGAGCTTGTGAGCAGCTGAACCAGGTGGGATTGGAGATGCTTTGCACATTTCCAGCGAACAATTCATACTTTTTAGGGTTGGGCTCTTATATTTGAACAATTTCTAGACAATTGGAAGTTAGGTAAATATCATTCATACATAGAATTGAGCTGTGGGCCTCATTCCAGGATACTGCAACAGGAACCCCTCTAGCTGTCTTGAAAATTTTGAAGAGGCTTTCATTACAGGATGGTCCCATTTGATGGAAGACATTTATCTTATGATCAATGTGTGATTATGCTCAATGTTAAATAACCATTTCTTCTGCAGAAACTCTGAAAGGCGACATAGTGTATAAATGTTTCATACAGCATACTTCCCTGAATTGCACTGAAGAAAAAATATTTCTTTCAAGAAATGCATGTTGGATTTTATTTAGCTTTAAATTGTAAAATTAAGAATATTTATTAATCTTAATATCAGAGCAAGAAAAGTTGTTTAAATATTTATCTTTCAAATATTTTAATCACTGTATTAGTCACAATACCATTTTTCATGGTTTAATGTTTCCAAATGTAATGATTTTTAGTTGTCTCAAGTTCTCACAATGTTTAACCTCACAACACTGTGTCAGTTAAGATTTCTTTGGGATTGACATTAATGATGTGGACTGAAATTAAAAAAAACAGGAGGATTAGACATCTAATAGGATTTTGAACAAAAAGGGGTTGTGGGTCTTTCCAGGAGAGATAATAAAGAATAAATTAATATAGATAAGGGGATTCACACATATCAGTAAAAATATTCTGGAAAAAAAATCTTACATAAAAACACATTCCTATTCATAGCCAGATATATTTTGTGTTTTATGTAGTTTTGTAATTTTCACTCTTTCTTATAACCTCTTTGGAAGCTGTAGCAACAGCAGCTAAAACAATTAAAGTTCAGTATGAGCTCCTCCCATCTGGCACTGGAGCCAAACTCTGGTCTTAGTGACATGGCTACATGGTTTGTGTAAGTCTATGGGAATTTTATGGGGAAAATGCTAAATTTTCTGGTTTTACAAGGCAAGCTGAGAGCAGAATTTGGCCCCACACAGGTTTGGTGTATAACAGCTAGAGTCTACCCGAGTGCATTGCTGCTGCTGGTACCAACATGCACCCTCCTCTGCCTCTATGTTTTTGACATCCTTCAGTGTCACACCACAAGGCTCCCTCAGAGCTCCCAGCAGAAAGCTTTTTCATTCAGGTTGAGGGGGACAAACTCAGCCCTCTGTCCTCAAAGGAGACAGGATAATGCCCTAATGCTGCAATCCCTCACCTTCAGGTCGCTCCATTATTTAGTCAATTTTATTTTACTTATTTATTTAGACTGATTGACTGCCACCTTAAAGGCATTGAGTTGAAGGCCCCATTTACTATAAGTCACTTTTTCAAAATTTAGAGGAGTCTCCCGAACAAGCTGCTTATACCATTATTATTACAATAAATTCCAAAACCACTAAGTCCAGCAAGGAAACAAAAGGAAAGGAAAGGCAAACAATATTTTGTTAAAATTGACTGCACTAAGAAGAGCATTTTTACAAGTAATACAAAAAGCAATGAGAAGGTTCTCACCAGATTTTGCTGAAATATCTCTGGGGAAAATCCATTAGAAATACATTTGCAATCAGTCCAGTGTCAAATTTCTACTGTAAATACAGCAATTAAGAAGGTCAAGTTACCCGAGGTTGTGTAAGAGTGAAATGAGCAGTTCAAAAGGAATTTATGTTGTGAGTATTTTGTATACAATTTATGTCTTTTACTCTCTCTTAAAAGACATCACACGTTTTCTTATATGATACAGGACATTACCTTCACAGTAACAGGCTACTGAAATAACAATGCATCACTGCCTTCCTTAGCTCCATGCAAACTCTTTTGAATTGTGCTTGAATCCCATGCACTGATTAGCTGGGAGCTGAACTCATGCCAATAAGACAATGGCTGTAAATTGCTGGATGAGTGTAAATGACACCCATGCCACTGGTGGAGCAGAGAAAAATATGTAACTTGAGATTATGAAGTGTCCTGCTGTGACATAAATGGAGTGGAAAGGCACTTAGTCCAGAGAGGACCATAAATGGTTTAAAGCTAAAAAATGCCCAAGTAATGTGTATGGGTAAAAAGTGATTAAGGAGGTGACAAAAGTGAAGGTGGCTATCTAACCTCTAGTGCTCTGGGGTTTCATAACCAGGCTTCATCTGCACAGGGCTGTGATGCACAGCCACAGCTGTGCTGAGACATGTATTTGGGGAACTGCACAGTGAATGGGAACTATGAACTCACCTCAACTTAGGCCTTCTCCCTGATACACCAGAAAGTTTTTCTGACCCAAGATCAGTTCATCACACTCTACCAGTGGAGAAGATGCTGCTAACATACAGTGTCTCTGGCACAGAGAGCCAACATGGCCAGTTCTTGGCTTGTGTGCAGCGCTGGAAGCAGTGCTTGTGTGCACATACATGAGTCAGGAGAGGCAGCATCTCACACCAGGGACAGCTCTGCTGTGGAACAGCCCCAGAACTGCAGCAGAGCTGTTTCTCCAGGCAGCAAATGGCAGCCAGTGCATAAACAGGCGATGCTCTGTCCCTTTCAAAAGAAACACATGGGAGAGGATCAGCAGCTGGGTGAAAAACAATTAGGCCAGAGACATGAAGAAAATAAAGAGCCTGAAAAAGTTGGCTTTAGGAAAACAGAAATGGAACACAAAACTATACAGGGAGGGGAAAAGCAAACAGCTTGCAGCCATCATGAAGACACAAGTCAGAAATTTTCAGGGGAAAATGGTAACCAGCCTCAAATGACAGCCTCCAAAGACAAGGTGCCTGCAGAGACCACAGAATGAAGGAGACAGTGAAACTCCCATCTGTTCCCTCCATGCACAGCCCCCAGGGTCAAAGGACTTTTGATGTTTTTGCACAGAAGCACAAAGAGCATAGCAATGTCTCCTGCAGATGTTTTATTTACCTGTTCTCCACCATAGTGTCTTCAAAGCATTTCATGGCTGTTCCAAGTTTATTCTTCCAGTGCTTCTCTGGAGGCAACACAGCAGTGTTATTGCCATCCTGCAGGAAGGAAGACAGAGAGGGAAAATGTTACTTGCCCACACATCATAGGATGCCTGATGCAGAGCAAGGAAGTGAGCTCAGGTTTCCTATGTCTCCCCTTCATTTCCTGCTTCGTCCTTTTCTACTTCTCTCTCATCCCTTGTGAATGGGCGATGATTGGAAATGTGCCACTTCTCTGCTCAGAAATGCAACAATCATGAGGGGAAACAGAGAGAGACACAGATGAGTCCAGTTCCAAGGACTCAAGGGTTCTTGGGTGAAGGAAGAGACGAGATCCTTGACTCCATGATCAGAAGGCTTGATTTATTATTTTATGATATATATGTACTACATTATAACTATCTACAAAGAAAAGGCAGGAGAGCTTTTCAGAAGCTTGCTAAGCTAAGAATAGAAAAGTAAAGAATAATAACAAACACCGCTCTCTCAGACTGTGTCTGAGAGAGCTCCATTCTGGATTGGCCATTATTTCTAAACATCCAAGCTGGGCCAATCCAGATGGACCTGTAGCATTTTACAGCAGCAGATAACCTATTATTTACATTTGTTTCTGAGGCCACAGCTTCTCAGAAGGAAAAAATCCTAAAGAAAGGATTTTAGTGAAAAGGATGTCTGTGACAAAATCCATGACTAAAGGAACTTGAGACTGCTTTAGCAGAGCTTACTAGGAGTCATAAGAGCCATGATTCATTTTGGAGAGGGAACAACTTCAACCAAAAAGACCCCAAACCTTAGCATCAAGTCAACAGTAAATCAGAGGTAAATAAGTAAAAATATATAGAAAACAAATTATGTTAAAGAGGAATAGATAGTAACTGGTAATAACTCAAATTTATAAAATGAAAAATTAGATAAATGGGACCTGTCTTATGACTCTCTGTAGATCTAGCCTTATGGTCTTGAGGGGAAATACAATCTTGTGGCTGACTCCTCACAAAACTGTAAGAAATTAACTTCAAGTTGTCTTACTCCTTTCCATTCCCTTCAGTCACACAAATGCCCTTCTCCATAGAAAGATCACATGCAGGTTCAAGAAAATCATGAAACTCAGGAAGTTAACGATTCTTGTAATGCATTTCTACTGCTTTAATTTTGCTGAGGCAAAGAAAAAAATATCACAACTCCTTTGCTTCCTCAGAAATGAATCCTGCTGACTACTAGCAAGTCTGTCATCCCCACTGGCTTTAAACATTATCCACATTGTTCTGTATTGCTATACGTAACCTTTTGCTTCCCAAACTTATGCCCATATGCTTAGATGCTAAACTTTCCTTCAAACTCATTATACAGGCAAACAGTGCAGGAGATGAAAGTAACATCTTAATTAGCAGTGTCACTGACACATTTCATACTAGAAAATCTTCCACTGAACCAAAGATTTCCCATATGCTTCTTTACGTTGATTTGCACCTGTTATCAATTCTGTGCCAGCAGAAACACCTGAAAAGAGCATGAAGAAAAAATGTAGGGTTTCTGGTAGTACCAAAACCTTTGACAGCATGTCACAGAGACTACGAGCTGCCAACCACCCAGGGACAGGTTTCAGCATCCTCTCACAAACCCAAGGCAACCTCTTGCAGGCCAAATAGATGAAGCCTGACCAACACTGTTCCAGTCTTTCTCTTGAGAAAGAAAATATCAGATCTGAGTGTCTCCAGAGAGAGTAAGGCTAGTGGGGCACTGCTGTTAACCAAAGGATGCTGTAGTTAAATATTGAATTGACCTAAAACTCAATGGCTCAAGGCTCAGCAAATACCAATCCCTCGTGATCTGCCTTCTGCAGAAAGAGTTCT
>NW_005054299.1:8450016-8452025 GCF_000277835.1 Geospiza fortis
TTTTTAATCTCCTCTGAATCCATTCGAACTTTATCCAATAAGTGTCAGTAAGCAATAGTCACATTGAATAAAAGCAGAATTAGCAAACCCTCTAATTCCAAAGTGTTTAGCTTTGGAGCGCAAGAAGTTAAACACTCTCCTGCAACACATTGTAAACATGTCAATGTGTTTAACATCTCAAATGTGTTCTGTTCCCTTGTGCATGTGTTTAGAAATGAAACAGGTTATGATATTTAACTAGTGAATGGATATATGCGCTCATTCCTACCAACACTTTTTAAACACTTGCGGACACTTAAAATTATGATGTGTTTAAGATTTGAACATGTATGCTTTTCTACACTCCTATTCCAATGTTTGATGCATTTATTTAGAATAGCAAGATTTTACTAGGCTAGCAAAACATACCATTTCTAATTAGCAATGCTCGATTTTTCTTCTATAATTTCTTCAGACTTCTCAAAACTAGAAAACAATCAGGTGAGGTTTTAACAAAGCGTGAAGAGATTTTCCCCACAAGAACTGTGCTCAGCTGAAGCTGATCTTATTTGTGAGGTGCACAAGTAGCTAAAACATTTCAAATGTACTTCCTTTCTCAAAGAAAGAACTCTGAACTACATGGGAAACACAGGAAGTTTCCAATTGGAAAGAAAAAAAGCCAGAGGAGAACATCTGCAAACATTTTTAAGGAGGTTTTTTTTATTATGTGCTCTATAGTTGGATAAAAGCATACATTATCTGGAAGTCATAGAATGGTTTGTGTTGGAAGGGATCTTAGAGATCATCTCATTCCAAACCCCCTGGCATGGGCAGGGTTGCTCAAGTAAACTGACTACACTGCTCACTCACCCACATACGGGGCTGCTCAGAGAGAAAGTGGCACAGCCTTGTCCGTCTTTGACTCCTGCTGTACCTGAACTCTGCTCACAGGTCTAGCTATGATCAGGCTGCTTCTAACCCTCCAAACCATGAAGCAGCTGCTAACAGCTGTCATCAAAAAAAACCCAAAAAAAAACCAAACAAACCAAATGTCAGCAATAAAATTCTATCTATCATTCCTCCAAATTAGCTTAACCTAAGGCCAAGCACAGGCAATGCTCAGTGCTTACACCCATGACATGCTATTTCAGGACTTGTAAATGCAAAAATGGGGGTTTTTAAGTGTGATAATTCGAATTTCCCTGTAAAATCCAATTGTAGCGGTTGTCAACCATTTCCATACCATGATCCTGCTACAACAAAAGAACAATTTATGCCCCCACTCTTGCCCACTGCCCCCATCTTTCACCCTTAAAACTGTCCACAGGAAAAAGAAGGCTATTTGGGATTTCCTGAAATATCTTTGTAAGACAGAAACACAGTATTTAAAGTCCCTCCAGGATGAGGAAAAGACACATTACAAACTATCAAATAGAGGCAAAATTACCTAAGTTCTTACAGGTATCTAATGTGTCTGTCTTGATTCTTTCTCTTTCAAGAACCAATAAACATGGATAACTCAGAAAGCTGGGGGGCTATTCTGAATTTTGTTTGACAGCCAGCCATACCAACTTAATTCATCCATCTTTGCATTCCAGTTGTGCCAGTAAGCTCAGAAACCCCTGTATTGTTTTGCTAGAAGCTGTACAAGGCTCTGGAAAGAATTTGCATCCACCAAGGGGTCAAAAGAGAGACATAGCATACCAGCTCTTCCAGTTCCCCCTGCAGGCCAAGGGAAGTGGAGCTCAGCTCATTCCTGACTTTTTGTGCCAAGCAGCCTCCACAGAGCCACCCTGAAGAAGGGGAAAGGTCAGGAAATTTACAAATGGGAAAGAAAAACAAAAGCTGTGTAGATGTGGCACCTAGGAACACTGTTCAGGGGTGGACTTAGCAGTGCTGGGTTAATGGCTGGACTTTGTGATCCTTGAGGTCTTTTGCAACCTAAATTATTCTAAGATTCTGTGACTCCAAAGTACTCACTTGTATCAGCCTGTGAAATGCTTGACCCCACTTCTGAGACATCAGCAGGA
>NW_005054299.1:8452035-8487379 GCF_000277835.1 Geospiza fortis
TGAATTTCACTCTTCCCTCCTGGGTGACTGCCCAGCCTTGGCACAAACAGACCTTCTGGAGCTCTTCATCCGGTGTCCTGTCCTGCAGAGAGGAAACCATGCAGGACATGCAGGATCTTGCCATGCTTGTCCCTGGACAAGCAGCAGCATAGAGCTTTCCACAAATACAGTTTTTATTGGCAAGAAAATAAGGGTGATGAAGTTTGGTCATACTGTAGGGTACACAAGCTTACTGTGGACCAGTGTCCAAAGGCACTTTCTGAAAGTTTTCAGCCTTCACTGAAGCACCAGCAATGTAAAAGCTCAGTGCTGGAGTTGTTTAAGATTTGAATGCCAGCTGCATTTTTATTGGCCGTCTGTGACTTCAAAGGGCTTTTCCTCCACTAATGTCCAGACAGGTAGGCTGCCCTAAAATCTCTCTGCCATGTTGACTTACAGATTTTGAACTGATTTTATCTGCAGGCTTATGCCTGAAAATGAACATTAAACATATTGGGGCAGAAATGAATTTCAGCATCTTGCAGTCCAGCTACAGTCCTGACACTTAATCAGCCAGGGGACAGTTCATCTGAAAACATGGAGCAAAGATGTTCTTTGTACTCATACAAACCTTCATTGCTTATACTTTAATCCCCAGACTTTAGGACAAAAACTTCAGAAAAGCAGATACACTGCTGCTTTGCCAAGTTTTTATTAGTAAGGATAAGGAACAATGAGGAAATTCAGTTGGATGCTTAATGCATTTTTCAGTTTCAACAACCAGATCTTTACTACTCCATTTTATAAGAGTATCCAAAGCCCTCACCCCAGCTCAGGACCCCATCTGACTAGCTGCTGCTTTGGTGTAAAAAGGGACAGGCCTTAGTACAGTACAGACTACTCTGTAGTCTGAGGGGCAGAACTATTCAGTGGAATGTTTCAGATACCACCTGCCCATATGGGCACATCCACAGTACTGTAAGGAAAATGTTGGGGCTAATACCATATGACAACAGCCATCTTTCTGCATGAAAATGGATGGATTATTTAATTGAGACACATGGGGCAATTTTCCATCTGGTTCCTGAGTGTTGTTCTTTGGACATCTCTAAACCCTGTTCCACTCTATGATATGAACAAGTTGCAAGGCTCCAATGTGCTGCAGATACACTGACAGGTATGACTGAATTTATAAAGCCTGATTGTGAGGTACTGCTGACCACAGGGAGATTCACTGAAATGTTGGCAGTGCAGGCAAAGATACTATAAAGATAAAAGATACCTATTTCTAAATGAAAACTTAAAAATCAATGAGTTTCTCTCATTGATTTTTCTCAATGGTAATCAACCTGGCTTACTTCACAAACCCTACCAGTAGAATATTAGATTTATCTAATTATTAGATATCTTAAGTACAAAAATTCAATGCTGTTGTCTGAAATAAGTGAGCCATTCTATTGAAACCAAAAACAAGCTAGGGCAAATTTAGCCACTGTTATGCTTCAATATCTTTGCTTTTGATACTCACAGAAAACTGAAGGTAAACTTTTCAAATTCATTTCAAGACATACTTGCTGTACTTGACTTTAAGGAGCATTACAGATATTTCAGGGATTTCTTCTCAGCTGTTCAGGAGGTTTGATAGTTGTGTGTTCAAGATGACTGACAGACCTCATATATTCAACAATAGTCCTAGAGACACTCACATTTCTTCCTGACCACACAAAGAATCTTGCCAAAGAACACCTGTTCAAAAAGAGGGAAGACCAAGATCCCCTTCACCTAGCCAGGGAGGGAATTTTTTTAAGCAAGGCACGCGCCAAAGTAATAACAGTAAAGCTAATTTTCAGCTGGGAGAGGGAAGACGAAAAGCGGGGCTCTAGCACATTTGGGGCAAATCTCTTTTACTGTCTGCTTGTCATCACATGGGTTTTATGCTGGAAACAGAAACAAACACCCTGTCAAAATGCTTCAGGCATCTGTTACTTACACAGATCTCTCTGACAGGTGAAATAACAGAAGTCAAAGAGGGGGGAAAACAGCAACACATATTTATTAATGACATAAAAAATTTTAAAATTTTAAGCGGCTTAATAAGAACATATTTTCAGGATATTGCTCTCTGAAAACAAATAGCTTGACTTGTAGGTAAAGCCATGTTGAGAATCAATAAGCCAGGAAAGCAGGTCTGAGGGCAGCCCAGGGTACCTGCCTGGGCTTTGGAGTAGGAAAGCCTTTGAAGTTGCAGACGGCCAATAAAAACACAGCTGGCATGCAAGGCTCACACATCTCCAGCATAGGTTTTATGTCAGTAATGTTTAAGCTGCAGTTGACTAACCTGAGAATACTCAGTCAGTTCTTACACATACACAACTAACAGTCAGGCTGGAAGCCCCTTTGATGCCCACAACCTAAACAGAAATGTTCTTGTGCAATTGATGCCTTCAAGCTAAGTGGAATTGACCATCCTTGCCATCTCCCTGCTTACCAGTGCTTTTCAAAGTGTCCAATTTTGGTCTTGCTGAGTATACAGTTATGAGTCAACTACAATCTGCATTAAATTTGCAAAATATACTTTATAACTCTCTCATTAAAATGACATGGGAAATTTTCTCACTTCTTTTTTTTTCTGACGAGACCACTTTTATATATGACACATTTGAAGTATATTTCTATTTTGGATCCGATTTTACCACATAATGATCAGATAAACAGTTCTCTAAAAATTACTAACTGCAATCCCTATGCCTATTTTAATAAATTTCTTCAGACATACACATTCTCAAAGGAAAGAAATAGATACTTCTTCAGCATCCCAATGGTAGAGTGGCCTTCCTAGGAAAACGGAACCAGACCAGTAAAATAACAGCATCTGCTATTTTGACTTTCATCTTAACATGTACAAATTTCAGGGTTTCCAGCTGATCTGACAGAACACTTCCTGTTCAGGAAATAAACGTGTCAAATGATTTCTTGATTTAAAGTGATGGATCACAGTAGCTCTCTGTACTGCAGGGGTGCTATTCTCATAAAACATATGCAACCTTTATTACTAAAATGAAGGGGAATTACTCCAATATCACTTAGGGCAATTTCCTCAGCAGTCGCCACATATCTCCAATGTCACAAATCCCAAAAGGAGTAGGAGGGGAGTGGGAGCTGGAGGTAGCTTGAATCCTCTGCTTAGTCTGGTGTGGAGGGAAAAGGGAGAACACTATGACATGTCTGTGATTTGCAGTTTAATTTAAAAGAAGAAAGTGAAACTCTTTTTTGAATAAATGGAACACAGTTGAAGTTTAAGTTCCTTCATGAAGTATGGGACATCTATTTTCCAAATCGCTTTGATGCTTAAAAAGTTCAACACAAACCTTCTGTGGTGGTAAATGAGGGTAGTTGCAGATCTTTCACACAATGTGATCTGAATTGTCTAAAGAAAAGGGGGAAAACACAGTCTTTTTAATAATATAACTCAGGGTAAGGAACTAGATGCATTATATATGATCAAGAAAAGGAAAATGGCAATTTGGAAAAGTTCTAAGCAGAGGACAGAGTACTGAGTAATGACTTACATAGCTAAGCAAGGTATCAAAGCAAGGCTTGGTCTAGTAAGCAGCATTCAGGAGGAATAGCAAGAGCTTCCTTTCCACAGTTTATAGCAAAAGCTGTACTGGGATATCCTTACCATTATGATAGCCTCATTACTTGGCAGCTGGAAACAGATAGCAAAGAATACGAAAAGATTACAAAAAAAATTCCAAGAATGTTGTAATACATAAAATTTTAAAAGAAGATGAGACATATCTCAGAAGTATTAAGAATGCCACATGCACCCCAGAGCCAAAGGCTGATGGAGCTCCATTGAAAGTAGAAAGCTATGTCACTTACCAGACATTGGCATAATAAAATTCCAGACTTGATATGGGAGTTGAAGTCAAGTTGTATGACGACCTGTCTCTCACACATTCCTGTGGATCAGGAGATCACAGTGAAAACTACTTCTATTGCCAGGAAACAGCTCTTTGCAACCTCCTCCAAAAAGCAAGAGCAGCACTTCTACCAAGAGCAAACCAAAATAACCGAAGGGTCAGTTCTCTAAGTCCTCACTCACAGCAAAAATACAGAGAGGTTCAGGGAAGTGTAACAGTGGGGGCAAAGATGAATCACAGCCTCAGGAAAACAAATTTCTTCTTTTAAAAACCTGCTTTTCCCTCGGTAACCAAAGCCAATCCACAGCATTCACTGAAGAGACCAAAGTACCCCTGAGATATCCTCATCTACTCTTTGCAATTTCTTTCATGTACCAACAGGACATGCAGCAATGGAAAGGATCTCACTTTATCTTATTGCCTTGCAACATCAATACCAAATACTAAATGGAAGTGCTGCCATCCCTTCTGTCTGGGTTCTCCTCCACACCAGAAGAACCAGGCTGTTTGTTCACACACAACTGCCAAAGCCATCTGCTCATAGTCTGATCCTACAGCTTACCCATGTTTCTGAAATAAACCTGAATTTAAAATGTGAATCTTACTGTTGAATGCCTGACATGAGCATGCACAAACTTACATGAGGACAACCCAGGCCACAGTTCATCTTTATTTTCAGTGTTTGCCCAGATATCATCACACAACTGCAACTGTAAACCATCTTTTCTAATTTCTGTGCAGTGAGTACAGCTTGCAGCCTACTTGATGGTAACAGAAACCTAAAATGACAGAGCCACTCAGTACCAGCTATATGGAAAGAGGGAAATACTTAAGTTAGAAGGACATTCTTGCGTAAAAACTAGCAAATCCACTGGGAATTTGGTTTGGGACTCCTTCTCCTACAGCTGCATCTAAAATTGCAAGATGTTGAAAAGCTGAGCAAGCTACCAAAGGAAAAGTAGAGGTGACCCTTTTCTCTTGAAGGAGAAGGCAGTAGAAAAAGAAAGCTTACATTAGGAAAGAGTAAATTTATCCTAAAATGTCTCTAGTAGACTGGCTTTGAAAGGTATCAATTACAAGTAAAAAGTGGGGAGGCTTTTTATTGCTGTTTTGGAAAAATATCAGCTTTGAAGAAATTGGTGTGCATGAGGATATTGCCTTAATGCAGAAGGCAAGAATAAATGACTATTCCAAAAATTATTGCATGGAAGTCTACCAGGCTATTAAATAATCTATCATTTTATACCATTTAGACATATATTTATTAGAAGACAAGACTAGACAAAGTAGACATCAAATTACTTTTCAAAGAGAAAACCCCAAGGAAAATATCATGTTCTAGAAGCTGGAGGTGGAATGAATTGCATTTTAGATTCCTACTGATATTGTTTCCATGCTTTGACCGACTGAAATCAGAGGCGCTTGGGACTAGACACTGAACAGCACCTCTGAGAAACTTTTAATTAAATGCAGAACACCAAAGGGATTTGTCCACAAGGCAGTGGCAAAACCAGGTGTAGAATCCAGACCATGTTTCAGTTCTCCCTGCTTTGCAACGAGCCACGCTGTCAGTATCAGCAACTGGCTTTTTAAGAAGTATCAGATTTCATACTAGGGAGAAAGCACCGAGAAGTGCTTTTCTTGAGAAAGGTAGGGAAAAGAACCCAGTCTGCCAACAAGTCTATTTTAGCAAGGAGACACATTACCGTGTTGTGAATAGGAGGCTAATGTACAAATGACAGGACACCTACAAACTACAGCTCCTCTTTCCATGAAACATGAAACTTGGCTTAATTTCCTCTCTCATAATGAGCATTAAAAGCCTTAAGGTTGCACTTGTACCTTAAGCAGAATTGCACTTTTAATTTTAGCAAATCCAAATGTTCCCTCTCATTGATATCCCTGATGCCATAAGAGTATGAATTATTGATATTGCTTGACTTTAATAGTGTATGCTGGTGTGGAAATGGATAGCAGACCCAAATCACAGCCTACAACTAAATTACGAAGGTCATCTAAAAGAATGCTGAGCAACTAAAGTCTGCTTCCCCAGATCAAAAGAAGGTCTGCAAATTTTCTGTTGAGTTATTCTTTCCTCTATTATTTATTAGTCATACACAGCTGAGGAAGGTTTGAAATAAAATACTGGAATCTGAAATGCATTCCAGGAAAAAGGCTTGCTGTCATCAGCACATGCTATTGGTTACAGTATTTTGTAAGGAACTGTAATTTTTAGTGACAAGCATTTACTTATGTCACAGATTTCAAACCAGCTTCTTGCAAAATAGACCAAAGCAATCTCCAAGCAGCACAGCTAATTTCAGGTTTACTAGACAAAACCACAAAACATAGCTGAAGATAATGACCAAATGGCCATTTAGTACTGAAATGACTGATTTCTCAGAGATCCTTACAATTAAGGATCATATTCAATAGCTTACAACACCATTTATGATATCTGAGAAAAAGTAGCATCTGTAGCACAGCTAGAGCAGCTGTGTTGGAAAATCAATCATTGCCTGGCAACTGAGCAACTGATTTTCCATCAATCAGTACATGAGGCATTCTGTTAGGTTTATAAAAGACATAAATTTGTTGCAGTATCTGCAAATGCAATAAGTGGGTTAGAAATGTAAGAGCGATAGATAAAAGACAGGTATAAAGCAGCTATCAGGCTTAATATGAAAAGAGCTGTATTTATGCATGCTGTAAATACAATATTATGGTAATAAACAGATGAACTGCTCAGTGTGATTAGCTCTGACAACAGATCGAGCCAAGAGTAATCCAGAAAGTAGGACTTTTTCCACCATAGCAAACATTTTGTGCTACATAACTCTAATTTTTTGTTTTTGATAAAACGGCCACTCATGGAAACAGTTACTCCCAATTGTGCCAAGAACTCATAAATCCCTGCAAATTCCTGCAGCTTAGGCCTTTTTTTCTAGAATTTTATTGGCTTAGCTGAGCCCATCAGTAATACTGCAAATCTTATCATTCTGTTGAGATTACCCCACTTCTATAATAACGTCTCCAAGCTCATTTTTAAGGGACAATAAAGATTGTAACCATTCTTCTAACTCTAACATAAAAGAAGAAGCAAGGGTGGGGGAGTTATAACAGAAATTGTACAAGTTAGTACTAAAGCTATGACATTTTAATACTCATAAAACATAAGCCTGTTGCCTGATGTCAAGCCCCAGCAAGGGACTGAGATGCATTTGTGTGTAAAGTGATCACTATAGCTCGTCACGTTACTCAACAGACCCGCAACAGTCAACAGCCCAAGCTGGCAACCCTTGAGAAGTTGATATCCTCCCCCTTTGGATACTGCTGCCTCCATTTAGACATGGCCATCTGGAGGGCAAAAGCCTCTTCATACAGCATTCCCATAATGTGTTAGGAAACTCTATTTCTCCCAGCTCTGTTTTATCCAGCAGTACATCTTATGACCCCAGTACCCCCAGCCTCTGTGCCCATCAAACATCCCCCAACAGCACCAAACTGGACCAGAACTGTGGGATATAGCACAAGTGGCACTAACAGGAAGAGCCACCCAACACACATGAAGATTTGTGTATTTCCTTAAGTATGCCTGACCAAAGAAAAGCTACAATGGTTTTAGATAAATGTAGAGAGGACAACCAATGGTTGGCATCCACAAAGAGCAAGGTATTTGGTTATCTGTGCAGTCAGGCAATTGTAGCCAAAAGGACAAGGCAGGCGTGAGAAATATATCACAAAGTTACCACATGGCAGGCTATGGCCAATCATTATTATTAACTTAGTTCTTAATCAGTTTAATTGATAAAGCCTTTCCCAAAGCAATTTTCCTCCATGTCTGAGAGATACTCAAAGAATAGCACAGAGGTAGTTTTCTGTGTGAGTGATTTTGGCATTTTGATACAGATCCTGGTAGATCTACCGGTCGCCATATTCTATAGTGGGTACTAAAATACTGCAGGGGCAAGAGACTACAATGATATACAGAAAAAGAAGAAGAAGAAAAAAAAGTAAGTCTGGTAAAATGCAGCTTATTCTTTATATGATCCCCAGCTGTGAAATCCAACCCCATGGTGCCACCATATACAATCCTGTAAAAGCACAAAGACTGAAAGTTTCTGATTTAGCCATACTGATCCAGGTAGCATGCCAGCAGTAAAGAGAAGCCTTTCGCCTTTCTCTTGCTTTTTTTTTTTTTTTTTTTGACATTCTCAGGTGCTGCCTTCTAAAACTTGTAAAAGTATATGTATTGAAGACACTGCATAACTGAATGGTCCTTTATGAAACAGCCCCTAGAAAAATCTCAGACACTTGAAATAAAAGCAATTTAATTGACAACTATGAATTCAAAAAAATTCATGGTACTTTAACCCTCATGACCACCTTCTCCCCATCCCCCAAACATTTTCAGGAATGTTAACAATCTTTTTTTTCCCTTCATTTTATCAAAATTTTTTCTGGTTCTAGTAGCTGTTTTTCTACATATTTGGCTTTGACCACCATCTATTACTTTGAAAAATGTGCAAACAGGACTCAGAATCTTTGAAGCTGCGAGTAAATTTTTCTAGTAAAAAAGAAATGTTAGGCTTAGAATGCCAAACAGGATTCAAACTTTCCACTAACTAAAGACTTCCAGCTAGCACCAGGTTTTCAGACCAAAAGATAAAATTAAGTTGCAATATATTTGTGAATACTTATAAACTCTAGAAATCTTTGATATTAGTTCCTACAGAAACAGACAAGAAAATACAGAGGCACAGTTTAATTACCTGTCAGGAACTAAATAAAAGATTTGTTTTATTGAATACTCCCTGTGTGTAATATAACTATGGAAACAAGTCTGAAATCCAATTGACTTTTTATTTATAGGCTCCTAAAGAGCTATTAAAACATAAAAGTGAACTACTTAAAACCTGTTTGAAGTTTTATTCTTCTTTAATGTATTTTTCACCTGTTTGATGATTGTTTATATGTTGTAGCACGATGAACTGTGACCTTTTTTGCCATTTCATCATGTTGAAGATTTTGCTATATTTAAGTCAAAACATAGCAATTTTTGCCACAAAAATAAACTGCTGTAAGAAATCTGACCATGGCAAAAATATGTTCTAAGCCAACAGTGACAAAGCTCTTCACATTCCTTTCCAAGGTCTCAGTTTGGCTCCACTGCAGATGCAGAGAACAGGGCGCTTGCTGCACTGAGAATCATCTAAACAAAGTAGTCAGATTAAAAAAGCAGTAAGAAACTGCACTACTGGTGCAGATGTGGCAAATGGAAGCCTGGAAAGATGTGTGACTTGCATGATAGTTCTTCAGGAAGCATAAGGCAAAGGCAGGAATGGAACTCTCTACGGACACACTGGTAAACAAATAATTAGCCAAAATTTACGTTTCTATTTCTGATGTGCACCAGCTGATAATCTAAAAGTAATAGTCTCCCTGAATAAACATTGTGGAATGACGTTGTGATATCCAAAAATTTGAATTGCATTCTTACAGAAGATCAAATCTTCATAGAGAAGATTATCTCAGGCCTCACCTTAGGCACACTTCTAAATTTAACCCCAGTAGTTCTGGTCATCTGAAATAGATGGATGCCTTGGCTCTCTAGAGGATCAGAATATAGGTTTTTAATTGTAAATTGCCTTATTTATTCATTTCTGACCAATTCTACCTGTTCAAAATCAGCTGAACAGACAACACAAACTTACAAGACAGCAAGCCACTATGCCTTGGTTATTATTCAAGCACTATTACCATTCACTACTACTGACAATCCCAATACTTAGGATAGGCTCATTGGTGAATATCTGGTCACAGGTGTTCACCCATGGGGGGCAGAGGAAGCTAGTTCAAAGTGTTTTATTTTAGTTAGTCCCATGCCTTAGAAATACTCTGGTATTTCACATACTAGCAAAATGTAATAACAAAGAAGTAGCGCTTTTATCATTAACGTGTTAGTTTATCCTAGCAGGTGAAAAATGCCATTGAACTACACTATCCTTCCCTCAAGTATGGACTAGATACCTATACAAGGAGTACTTGGGCAGCTGTACATTCCAGATGATGCACTAAAATACATGGGCCTCAACAGGTCACTTCTCTGAGCAGGGAGGCTGCACTAGACATTTTCCAGTGGTGCCTTCCAACCTTATTGATGCTGTGATGACACCTCCTCACTAAGGTCAGTTACAGGACATGTCAGCCCTAACCCAGCTCCCTGCCCTGGCCTTCCACAGAACTTGAATTGTGTTTGGGATTTCCCGTTCATCTCCTCAAAGGGTTTCCGAAAAACCTCAGGTGTGTATCCCTTCTCTCATACAATGGAGGTCTCCATAAGGCAGAGTTTGCCTCCTCAGGAGACAGAAGTCTTCTTAGAGATGGGTTGAGCCAATGGAATGAACTCCCATGGGAAAGATAAACCTATTTCCTGACTTAGCTCTACCATCTTCTGGCTCCAAGTGCAAGACATTTCTTCTGCCTTGTGTTCTCCAGCAGAAATAAAAAGCAACACGTACACACGCAAAACCAAATCCAATCTGACAGATGAATGTACCAAAACATAATGCCCTATCTTCATTCCCATCCTATCCTATTTTCTTTGCTTCTGACAGAGGGTGAGTACAGACACATGATGGATTCCAATCCTTAGAACTATTGGTAAGCACCCAAACTGAGACACCTGGAGCACACCCTCACACCCTGCAGTGAATCAAGGTGTGTGCTCTAAGGAATTATGTACACTAGAACTTGCAACCTGCCTGGCACTTACAGAAAGCCATCAATAAATAACAACAAGGATTGTTTGATCATGGTACAGTCTTTTCTCTCTCCTAGCCTGAGGAGCTGGGAACAATGAAGTCAATTGTACACCAGGTGGTCCTGAAGCTTTCCTCTAATTATAGTAATGTGTATACAAAATAGAACAACATAAAACATGCTTGGAAAAAAATTGTTTTATACACACTTATCTGCTTGTATGGTTTGACTTCACTTCCAATTCTTCAGTTTATTGTACAGAGAGGAGCAGGTGGGTCAAAGACATGTTTCTGACTGTGCAAGCTCAGCTTTAACACTACTAGCCCCAGATCTTACAGTTTGGAGTGAGATATGCAGGGACATTTCTGTTAATTCTTCCTGTTTGAGCAGACCTTTCTCAGTATGTCCCAAAGCCCCCTGAGAGCCACAAGTGTTTGTAATACCCTTTCTTGCTACTGAAAACTATAGATAGCTTACTACTCAAGTTCTAGAAGATTTTTGCCATTCATGTTCTGTACTCAGCTTGGCTTCTAAGCTTTGCCTTGGGTACTGAGAAAAATTGAGGCATTGGCAGTGGCAGTCACAAGACTTTGACAGTGGCATGTGTTCTCAGGGGCTCTTGATGATTAACTTGTTCCTCCTTCTAGCTGCCTAAATACATTATTCTGACATACCCTGCCCAGCTGCATCTACACCTGAAGGCCTGGATTGAACATAGACAGTCTTTTCCAGTAAGGAGAGGGAATTTCAGTGTTTTCTAGGATGCTAACTCAATGTATTTGTGCTTCTAAAGAGTGTTCTGTGCATATAGACTGAGGGGGGTTGTTGGCTGGAAAACACTGCCCACAGTTTTGGAAGCTCTGCATTAGTTGTCTAGGACAATGCAGGGTTGAGTATCATATTAATCCCTAGGAAATTACCTCAAGCAATTATCTAATTAGGTAGAGTTCTCTCTCTCCCTTTTCCCCCTTCTATCCCTTCTCTACCGCCATCCTAGCTGTCATCTCATTTGTAACCATCACCCAAGAGGCATATACAATGAGAAGGTCTCTGGCCAAGTCTCGCACTGGTTATATACAAATGACAGATTTGAAACACGTTACAAAATTCCTTCATTCCTACATTCCTAAGATAGCCCAAACTACTCAGCCCTGTTATGTGAAATCTGTTTTCTGCTGTGAAGATGAGAGAGCCATTCAGCTTGCAGAAACTGCTGAACAAAATGTTTGGAAATGTTACACGCATATGCAAATACACTCGCTCTGCTTAGGTGGAGGTGCTCCCTGTAGCACCACTGATTATCAGATTATCTAGAAGACATTGCATTTTTAATTTAGCTCCATTTTTTATAAGCTGTGCTAATAAAATCTGCACCCCACGGAAACCCCCTGCTCATTAGCTATTACCCACCCTCAGGCAGCACAAGTCTGTTTACATTACAAATAAAAGATAAAATATGCTCATTGCCAGCTTTCCCCTTCCCGAGGGACACTTGTCATGAATCTATCCTGCAAAACTATCTCTTCACTACTCTCCCCTGACTTCCCCTTGCCCCAGGACACTTTGCCTTCATTTATCTCTTTCGGACTTAACAAACCACTACAACTACCTTAGATCAATTTCTCAAATCACAGTTTAATTATTTAGAAGGAAGTGAGCTTTTGCTCTCCATTAAAACAACAATCCCTACCCCCAAGGAACAACATTAAATCATTGTTTAATCCTTATTACTGCCTTAGGCCTCCCTTGGTACTGCAGTGTTGTTGAAACTTCATTTCAATATTTACCACTTAGATCACTTAAGGGCTGTCAGCTTTAATAAAATTTTATCAATTGGATACTTATATTATTCAGAGTTTCATAAAAATAACAAGACCTGCCTTGGTATTTCACTCATATATGGGCTAATTCCTTTGACTGCTAAGGGATTTCATTTTATTAGCATTTAAACATAATATGAGTGATTTTTTAAAGTGATCTATATTGGATGAAGTTAGTGAACAACACCATACTAAGTTACATGAATTTTTATGTATGTACCACTAGCTTTACAACTGCAATACACACAAATAAACCAACAAGGCAGATATCACTGTGCAGGCTCCTAAAAAGCCTGATCTTTAAAGAGATTTATCTATCTCAAATCTTCTCTGCAGTGTATAGAGTAGTGACAACTCTCTGTGGTAGGCATACAATAAAGATATCCCACATTCTTGGTTTTCAGAGACTTTTGCTGTCAAAAAACATGTTAAGATTTCCCACATTCAATAAAACAAAGCAAAATTTGACAGGAAGTATACCAGCTCAATCACTAGGCTACTAACAATACAGTATTACTGCATGTTCCCTCTCAAACTAGAAGAGTCAACAACGCCATACCTGAAAAAGGCATTTCCAGAGATTTTGGCTATTTGGCTGTACTAATTCTAGCTGGAACAGACAATTTCTGTGTACTCCTCCAATTCCTTGGTCAACAGAGGTTTCTGGAATCATCCAGATAGAACTGCAGCGCAAGGACTTCCAAAACTTCTCTGGTAAGTGCAGTTTGTCACTGCATCACTAATAATACCATGCCCTGTTTAAATCTAGAAGCTACAGTTACTGTGGTCTCAGGTCTGCAGTAGGTTCCTCTGATACCAAAATCTCTAAGATAGATCCTACTTTGACAGCTACTACTGGCAGATCAAGTGCTATGTTTTTCAGACGATTGACTTTGCAAAGACTTCTCAGGCACAACTTCTTTATCATATGGTAGAACTGCATTCTTTCTGTTAGAAGAAGGGACAATGTTTTCCCCAAGTGGATGTGAATTTATACTTTAGGGGCAAGGATACTGCACTTCACAAATGACTCATGCACTGCAAGTCTGAGAAATTTGCACAAAAGGGAGAAAAAATACATCAAATATGTCAGTGAAAAGGGCAAAAAATCTACATGTTTAAAAAAAAATTGCTTATTTTTCAAAATAAGATTTATAGACCAACTAACATTCATAGGACTATCCATGTCTATCCATTCTGCCTTTGCATGAAAACAAATCCCATTCCACACTCCATGTTTGCTTTTAAACTTGTATCTCCTTACCATTGTGACCATCACCCTCTTAGTCCTATTTTTAATAGGGTCTCTTCTAGCAGCAGACTTTTTTTCCTTTGGTTTTCAATGTTTGACCTTCATCAAATTTCTTTTGAAAATATCAAATTACTTGTTTCTTGCAGAAAATTCTGGCTCTTCCATCAGTTTTAAACCTCTCTGACTGCAGAGTTTAAGTACTTATAAAATCTAGGTACAACTTTGGAAAAAAAAGAAAAGGTGAAGGACTTAGAAGATCGTGATTCAATTTAAATAATTAATCATACATGGAGGGCGCTGAGTGTGAACATGTCACTTATTTAGAGGTCTGGATGTTAAGTCACTTTTGGATATAGGATTCTCAACAGCTTTCCTATATGTAATCAGAAATAATTACTCAGAAATTGCATGAAAGTGGACCAGACTGAATAGGAAAAATCTCTTCCTCTGGAATAACAACAGGTACTGCATTTTAAATTGAGACTTGGACACCCTGCTTTAACCTGTATCCACTTTGGAACACACACTAAGGTGCAAAAGTCAACTGACTGCTTGCAAATCCTCTAACACTACTTAGCTCCTGTGAGCAAGGCTGGATTTTCATATTAAACATGATGAGAAAAGTATATTAAAACAGAAAACAAGGAACTACTCAAATTACACTTCTTCAGATTCAGTACTGTTTCCAAAAAAAGTTTTGTCAATTATAAGTGATCAATGCTGATACACACATATTCCTGACACTCAAGTGTGTAGGCCTTCAATATCTTGCCAAAAATGGTGATTGCCATTTTTAAAATTATAAGAAAACAGTACTTGAAAAACTTCACTAGTTTAGCTTAGATAGTAGGGCTAGTTAGCACCCACGATCACGATCTCCAGGAGAGTCAGGTGGAAATTCTGCCATCAGCTTCAGCTGGAGTCAGGTTGCATCTATAAATTGTTTGGATGTATATTACCACTTATTTTAATGGCAGTAGTAGGAAAAGGCTGGAGTTGTAGATCAGGACCCTCAACATACTCAAACCAATTCAACAAAAAGTCAAAGAGCTTCCAGTCTACAAATAAGCCATAACAAGGCAACTGAGGGCCACAACCAAGAACAGTGTTATATGCAGTGGTCATAGTAACCTGACTGCCTAGTGCTTGATTATAATTAAAGGACACCAAGAAAGGCTTTATTTTAAGTGGGGCCTAATAATTAACATTGAAGTTGAAAGAGTAGTAAAGCAGGGAGCATGACAATTAAACATGCCTGAGAATATAAATATATGGATACGAAGTGGAGAGTGAATGTTGCCAATTTTCAAGTCAATTTTCCTAGAGAAAGCTCTAGTGGGGCAGACAAAAAACAGAGCTTATAAAAGAACCTGGTTGCAACCTTAGCCACAGAGTCTTGACCACAGCTTCATAATAAAATTACTAGTATATTAAGCATGTGAATGTGGGGTGATACAGAGAAGAAGATGGGGCCCCCATAGCTGGCTGGCAAGCCAACTCTGATTTAACTAAAAGCAGATGGTTTTCAAGAACGAATAGGTGCAACTTGCTCTTTTATGCAAGTCACGCTCAATTCACAACCATTTTCTTAGATGTACACCTTCAGCACAGGAGTTCATGTGGCCTAAATTGAATGTAATAATCCAGATGGGAGTATAGCTATTCTGCATCCTTTCAACTGGAGGGTCATGTTACGCAGCCCTCCTGTTTAAAAGCATATAAAAACCCAAGCTATTCAGCGTGCAGCTGAGAGTGCAAAGGCTTTAATCTTTACATTATCCATATGAATGCACTTTCTATTTTTGTTTATTGTGCCACACAAACCTAATTGCTGCTGCTTTAGAGCCAGCAATCCCTAAAGGGCAACAAATTACCTCAGACTTTGGTAACGCCGAGTTTCACTTTTTGGTCATCAGCTCTAACTTAACCCAGGCCAACCCTGGCCAAAAGCTGTCACCGGCTGGTGGGGTATGTATAGCCCGTGGTCTGAACCCACCTGCACATATGAAATGAAGACAAAGGAATGCTCACAAAGAGGAGCATGATCAGTTGGCTGAACTGCAGCATAAGCAGGGAAATTGAACTGTACCCATGTCTAAGGAGGATCCCTGTAGGCAGATGTGGATTGAAGAGCTGCCCTCATTCACTAAAATATTATTTAGTTGGCAAAGCATTTCAGAAACCTCCAAACTCAGCCCCTTACTAAAGGGCAAAGCTCCACCAATACCACTGATTGGTGACCTGAATTCCTTAAGTACTACTTTCTTAAGAGGATTTGTGAATTTTCAAGCACTTTTTAATATTTTCATATGAAATCTTCTCGATTAATTGATAGGTTTTAAGAAATGTCTTCAGAAGGACGGGTGGAAACCTGGATAATCTTTTCTGTTTGCTAGCTTCCCACTTTTTATTTTGTCCTCTTGAGTTAGATTGAAATATGTCAAATTGTGCGAGCAGTTACCTTATGGAGCTTCTTACTCACAGAATGTATCTTTTGTTACACATGGAGGTGTTAATCCCCAGGTAATCAAAAGCTGAATTAGTTCATAATGAAGGTGAAAGACTCTGGTTTATGTTGCTGCTGAGCATTATAGGTTTTCTTGTTTTATTTTATTCAAAGAACTATAGGGTGTTAACAACTTCTGCAATAAATCAAATAAAAGTAATATAAAACAAGGCCTACCAGTAGCTCCATCCTCAGTTTTCCCTGCAGAAGGAAAGGCAGCTTGGCATCATCACAGGCACATTGCTAAACACTGAAGCATGAAAGAAGCACAGGAACTTTTACCCTTGGGCCTCCTGAGCCTTGCCTTCTTGTCTAAATCTTTGCAACCAAACAAGCTGTTTAGCCATTTGCCATGATAAAAAGCTGCATAGCTCTGGAAAAAGAGTTCAAGAAATCACTCAAGCAATGCAAAAATAGTTCACCTGTGGTGTGACTCTTGCCTGACATGTCCTCCATGTCTATGAATCAATTCAAACTTGTGACTGATTACAACAGCCCAAAATGATACTGTTCATTCAAATTTTTGTTCAAAGTAGATGATGATCTTATATGTTCATAACTTCATGTTCATCAGCTCCACATATAATTACCGAAAAGATCAAAGATAACCAGTGCTGATTTCCCTTAAAGATTTATCATTTTTACTTGAAAATTATACCAATTCTATAATTTTAATAAAACTTGCACATAATTTTTTCCCCCAGCACTCATTCAAGGATGGAAATCTTGAAGATTTCCATACAGATGGAAATTTGAGATATACAGAAAGTGGCCAAACACACGGAAGTTACCCAGGAAGGAGTTTGAGCCTAAGTCTCTTCAGTAGAATCTCTGCCTCACCACATCCTCAACTTGCAAATACTTTCTACTCTTTTTACAGTTAGCACTGCAGCATCAACTCTCCAAGCCATGTGTTCACTGAGTTCACCCACTGACTTCCAAAGGATTAATTCTGTTTATTTTCATTTCTCTGTACTTGAAAGCAAACTGATCATGAATAAATAAAATATTGTACAATTTCTGCAGCATTTGTGAAACAGCAGAAATACACATTGTTCTTACTGTTCAATCCAATAGTAATCAGCAATAGAAAGACACAAAATAATGCCTTTAAAGTGATGTTTCTCTTTGGTCACCCATTTTCAACAATAAAAATAGGAAATCCTACATTCAGGTTCAAATCTGCAGAAACAATCCTTCAATCATTGCAGGCATCAGATTTCCAAATTTTAAAAGAATGAGATACACAGTACACAACTAAGGACTCTAGGCAGTGACTCACATTTGAACAGTTACATCATGAAGATGGTTCTACATTTCCCCAAGAAAGAAAAGTTCTGTTTGGATCAGTCTTCTTTTAAAAGGCAGATGACAATCAAATGCAATGCAATTTGTATTATAAAGTGATCAGAATAAAACAAGGGAAAGATAAATCAAAATGCACAACCCAAAATCTGTTTATGTTATTTGGAGACACTGTGGATTTGTCAGTTACTGTAGAAGAATTTTATGAAGATATAATTAAACTCCAAAATCAAATCACTTTTCCCCCCTCTCATTATATACAGGCTGCTTTATAACAAGGCATATTAGGAATACTTACCTTACTTGTATGAGAAAAAAAAAAATCCTGTTTACTTTTATTATCAAGCAACATATTAAGAACCCCAGCCTGTGAGTGCCACACCACTTTTTAAAGAAACTAATTGCAAGCCACTTTCAATATTTCTTCTGTTTTTAATTTAATACCCTCAGAGATACATAATTGGGCTGGAAGGGAGAGTATTCACTGAAGTCATGAATTTGCTGTATAAATACAAACAAGAAGGAAAGCTAATACAGTAAGGGACTGTGGGATTAATTTTGAAATTGTCTGATTAGTGGATTGCTGCCCGTCAATAATTGCCTTAGATGTTCCCAAGGCCCCGTCTTTATTGGAGTCTGGCAAGTGCATCTGCCCACAGATTCCGTCAATCAGGCCTTGCAGCTGGGAGGGTCTTCAGAGAGAACACAATTGTAAGTCTGCTGGGGCACGTTGTTAGACAAAGCAATATATACCAGGCATGATGAACAGTCAATCTCTGTGCCATTGACAACATTCTACTTGCTCATTGCTATAAGCTCCTTCAAGAATTATTTTCAAAAAGTACTGTTTGAGTGAAATAATACCAAAGGTGTTTCTGCAGGATACAGCAAGAACATTGGACACACCTAAATTACACAGTAAACTTGAGCCTCATGCCTTCTCCCACTCCTTTTTAAAAATTTTTGCTGTTGAGATGATCTTTGCTCCCTTAGGATGCTACTAGAGAAGTATGGAAGTATGCAACACTGGCATTTTGCAAGTGCTGAAGCCACTGCATGGATAAAAGAAAAATTTATAAAATCATACAGAGAATCTAAAGTCCATCATGCTAAGGTGCACCTTCATTTGAACAATTCTTTAAATAAGTAATTTCCATAAATATTTCTACGTAAAACAAAACCTAAAAAATTGTCTCTGTTTTCTGCACCAGTATAAAACTATGAACATGTTACCCTCAATGAAATGAAATATGAAAAAATATTATTTGGCCTGTTGGTCTGCAGAGTGAAATTTTTCTGACCAAAACCATCCTATTTCTAAGATCACAAAAATACATATTTTTAAAACTCTGTATAGCTTGTTTCTTGCATGTCCATTCCTAGATATGTCTGTCCTGCCAACATTTAGCCAGAAATACACAAAATAGATTCATCAATGAGCATAGTTTACAAACAGAAATAAAATAATGGAACACAGATGGCATATATATTTATATTTTTGCTATTCAATGAATACATTAGATGTTAATTTTTAGCTACACTTGTATGTTTTTGAAGTCATAAAAAGGAGCTCCTGGAATGCTGTAATTGCTTACATGTAAAACAAAGTCTCCCTCCATTTTATTATGACCAGCAAAGCTTCAGTTTGAAATGCAGATCAACAACACTAATGTTGTAATCAACACTAATTTTACAGCCCATATCATTAGCTTCTGTGGATTTGACAAGGGAGCTGATACTCCCAAAACACAGCATCACCTGCACAGAGACTCACCACCTTTGTGCAAATTCCATTTGAAAACCCACAGTCCTCTTTGGGTCCAACTGAAATCCCAGTTCACTGCCAGTGGGCCTATGGCTGGTTGGGGGTTTCCCCCATTTCTTTCTTATGCACAGGCTACAGTCATTAGCTTCTGTTGGGTAACATTTCCAAATGGGTTTTAAAAAGGGGCTCAATAATCTTACAAAAGGGATCCTGTACTGAGACGCCTGTGGTGGATTCAGATGGAGCCCACTGGAACTGGATGGACTCAAGACTACTGTCCTACCTTCTGCTCTTACACAGGCTTTAGTCTCTTGTTAAAGAACAGTGCAGGAAAGGGCAGACATTAGAAACCTCTGGGAAAAGACTTTCCTTCATGCTGCAAGGGAGCTAGAGAAAATACAATTTATCCTTAACCTTGACCTCTAGTTATGCTATGGATAGGCACTAAGCCATTGCCTTGCCTCAGATGATGTCACGTAACACTTCCTCTGTGGAACCCATGGCTTGTTTCATGCAGAGAATGGACACTCCTCTGATCCTTTATTAACTTTTTCCACATTTGAAAATCATACAGTATCACAAAGTTCTCCTTGAATAGACAGGCTGTGGAGCACTATGCCTTCCCACACAGTTGTGATCCAATAGCCACTAAATCAGTTAATACTGTAACTGTCACCCCTATTATATGGGAAGTGTTCTAATATTTCTCACAACAAACCCAGACACAAGTTACACTTAAAGGACATAGAACATATGCTGAAATAATGAAATTGTACTTACATTTGAAAACAAAGCTCTGCAGCACTCTGGTTTCCCTCGATGTGAATAACTCACTGCAGATCAGCATTAGGAAAAAAAAAGACAAGGGAAAAAAAAGACCGGCGAAGAGAAATTTCAATAAACCAGTGATATTCTGGTTCGACAAAAACAAGAGGGAAGACTTGAGGACGCCACTCCTCTCTCAACTGAAAAGCTGTTTCAGAGGTTTTAACAAGGGAACCCTGGTTTTGGAGATGACCTTAACCTCCACTCCCATAGTTGGGCATTTTCTTACTGTCATTTTGCTAGTCTCTAAAAAGGGCCAGATTGTCACACAAGGTACACTGGTTCCCAAAAAAACCACACTGCTGCAACTTGATCCAAGTGAGAAGCTTACTGCTCTGAAACATTGGAAACAACTGTGCCAAAGACTGTCAAGGACTTCCAACTGCCAAGGCAGACATTTTCCTTTCCTGTCATTTTGAATGACACAAACATCTTTTTATAAGTTTAATGAATGTCACAAAATTTGAAATTCACTTTATAAGCTTTGCCAACCCTCCTTCTTTTCCATGAAGAGTGACCATGTATCATCAGACACAAAAAACTAAAACTCCATCAACAGCAAACATGTTTCTTTTCTTTCAGTTCTTACATTATGACTAATTTTGTGTCCCAGAAAACACAAGGCCTCATAAAACACACTGAAGATTAACACGTCTGGGCTACTTTGGACCAATTCTAAACTGGACAGCCCATAAGAGACAACACCTTGAGAACAGGCTTAAATTTAAAACTGAGTAACTATCTCACACAAAGATCACACCAGGAAAGATTGTATTTCAGGCAAGCAAAGAGGCTAACAAGCATATGCTTACATAAAAAGTTAATCATCAGTACAGATCTGAAACCACTGAGGCTGTGTGCTCTTGGAAAAAAATTCTAGCCAGTATACAAATAGCAGGATTTTCTGCTATTTTCAGCTTTTAACTGGCTCTGCATCTACCCACCCCATGCACTAAAAATAGCCACACAGTAATTTCAAGGGATTGAAGAAAGCTATGACAAAACAGTCTTTCAAGGACTCTTGCTGATGGGTATAAATGATAAAAATTCTGTTGGTTGCCTCTGTTATATGTCGATGGACAACACATATGTCGCACATGACAGCTGCACTCTCTCCCCCAGAAGTGCTGATGAGCAAGGACTGATCTACTCCTAATAAACTAGCTAGAAACAGCAACACTGGCAAATGAGATGCAAATAAATTAAGTGAACATACTTTGTGTTTCTCCCTCTTGAATCCAGTTAGTTCCACACTACTCTTTAGTTACAATATGCACTGATATGAGATATGCAATTTCCACTAGCTATAACAAATAGTTATGCTTATTTTTTACCTTCATGGGAGGTACAGGAAGCAAGAGACAACCAGGCTCAGATTCCACAACTACTACATTATCATTACATTACTGCCATTTGCATTTCATCATCTTAACTTCATTCCCATAAGACCATTTATATCTTGCAGGATGTTCTTTCCCAAATCCCTCCATTTCCTGCCCCTCCCTCTTCTTTTCACACAAAAAAGCAATCACGGTTCCATACAGCCTCTGGTATGCGGCAGTTTCCACTCTCTGCCAAGATATTCCACACATTTAATTCTGAGGTGAAAGTACTTTCCTAAGATTTCACTTCTATTCAGTCTTTGTAAATGACCCTCAAGCATAACATTTCTTCTCAAGACATTATTTCCACATACCTCATTGTGAGTCAGATGCAAAAAATTCTCTGCTTGACCACAAATAAAGGCAGTCTTTCCTAGAAATATGAATGTTATTGAGATATGATAATGCAAAACTCCAGTTAAGCTGATTGTATACTGAAAACACTTTTTATTTAGTAACATACAAGTGTAGCAGGATAAATGGATCTGTAAGATAAGGAAAAACAACACTCCGATTCACTTTTCTGAGGTGCTGGTCTCCCGATTATTACTAAAAGACAATGTCTCAACAATTAAAAACCTGAATTCAAGCAGATTTAATAAAGCTAAAGAAGTCATTCAGTTTACTAAATGCTCATTTCTTTGTTGTTTCTTCTGGAGAGCAAGAGAGGGAGACAAACCAAAAATTTCTAATGATAACAATTGGGCTGCTGTGTTGAACATGCCTTAGTGTTTTTCAATTCTAGAAGCTGAATAAGGTAAAAGCTCTATCTAGTGAAACAAGGGGCAAGGTGATCAATTTCAAACGTGGCAGCTCCTAGTCAGGGACAGAAAGCATGTGAGATGAGATTTCAGTGCTTTACCCCAAACTTTTGTTTAGATTTAAAATTCTCAGTGGGATGACTCACCCTGATCTGGACATGGCCACCAGTCCTCTCTCACTTTCAAAGCATGGAGAATCTCTTAGGATTCTTGATGCAGCTAGAACATGCTCACTGGAGACCTAACAATTATAGAAACAGCATGAAACCCAACAGACTTGAATAAAAGCAGCAGTCCCCATTGTGGAAGCTCACACAGAAGAAATACTCTTGCACAGGTCCCTCCCAGATTGAAGAACTTTGTTATTTCCATGTTACAGAATTGTGCTATTTCCAGCTTGCAGAAGCCATAGTAAAGCCTGTGGTGCAATACATATGCTTCTTACATTTTGCTGTTCATCTCCAGGGCTCTACAAATTGTCATCACTTGCTGTTATGAGTGACTTATATCTGATAAAATACCCACCCATAATTCTAGATGGTCAGCTCCTAGAAATACCTGTCAATAAGCAGTGATCTCCAACAGCCTCCTGGCAGGAGGTACCTGCAGCCAGCACAGAGTTACAACATCCACCAGAGGGACCATTTAGAGGCTCAAGTGGAAACAGGCAATTGAAGTTCTCTATAAACTAGTCACTGAGGTTTGCTGTGAGAAACACAGACACATCACTTACTTGTGAAGCTTCATAGAGTACGGATTCAAAGGGATTTCTCAAAATGAAACACTTCTAAACAGTTACAGTTTCTACATGCCCATGAGGCGGGTGAGGAAACTTTGGGACCAGTAAACAGAGGTACTCTCAAACCTTTAGGTGGTCTCTAACAGCAAGAAATATGGAATTCCTGACTGGCCCAACCTTTACATAGCCCTGGAGACACACGAACTCCCTCGCAGTTCTTTCTGAAACCTTGAACAAAAGGAAGACATAGAGTAACATGGACTGTCATTACCAGCTTGTTCCTTCCACTGTCTCACAGGATTGATAGTCTTGAAGCTGGATGTCCTTAAGCAGAGCTAAGTAGGTACATGAATTATCCTCAGGAAGTCTAGAAAAGCAAGGTGCTATTCAGGCTGAACTGAGAACTCACTCAGCACTCACTTCACAGTGGGTAAGGCTCCTTATAGAAAGCTCTGAAATTAGACAAATATGATTCATGTTTGGTTTCTAGCTTCCAGGCATAGAGTTTCTAAGTGCATTTGTTGTTAAATAAATACAGACACCAAGTTCAAGACACACTACCACAAAGCTGTTAGATGATTTCTTCTCCTGAATTATGCATTACTTTCCCGTGGTATGCAGTTTTTCTAACACAAGTACCCCACAAAGCCCAAATTCCAGCATGTCTATATGCCATATGGACCAGCTTCTCCAAACGTCTGCTCCTCATGGAAATTCTATTTGTTTTCCTATTGATTTTATTATGTTTAACAGCATACTAAATCATTCCTGAGGTTGACAAGTTTCTGGAAAATTGATATATGCTGTCTAAAACTGCCTGAGGCAGGAATAAAACCAAAACAAATGGCTTCTTTTAAACTCTTGTTTTGCATTACTACAGCCAGGCATACAAGTGCCATCTTGCTTAGTAGAAAAATTCTTCTCCTTTGTGTAATATCTGAAGCACAGGAAATCTTTAGAAGCTCTTCTTATGTGTCTGCATATCAGGGGAAGGTGATTGCAAAATACTAGACTATGTGAGTGAGGGTGGGACTAAAAAGGCAGACTGTCATCCAAGATCAATGAGCTGGATTTTCTCTCTGGGGAGAGGTGGAACTACACAACAAGGTGTGTAGATGCCTTGGAATCTACAGCTTAAGGCAAAAGCAGAAATTTTAGTGAGACTTAAAGACTTGTATTTAATTCTTCTGAGAAGCTTTAAAGAAATTAACTAAAACCAGGAGGAAGCAGGGGTTTGTTTGTTTGTTCAAAATTTTGAAGGCATCACCAGTAAGCAGTATTGAATTTGTTCCAAAGATTGGACAGCATTTCAAATGGGAAAAAGCAACCATTCAGGGAAAAAAATCATGTCTTGGTTCAGAAACTAAAGGCGGAGATAAATTACAGAAAACAGATTTGATGCTTTGATGTCAGAAATCTGAACATCACAAGAATTCAAGATGAAAACTGAGAATTAGATTAAGAAGAAATAATTTTTGAATCTCCAAAGAGCTGACAAAACCTGAGAAGTTCACATTGTGCATATTCATTCTTGTTAGACTCTCACTAGGCTGTTTTAACTGCTGTGTTCTGGCAAAGAAAAAAAGAAATTGCAATGGAAAAATATTTTTTGTGGGGAGTAGTTAAGGCACTGCACTAGCTGACAAATAATGGGATTACATTTGCAGAACTGCAGACATTTAAGACATATGACATGAGGTCATAAACTTCCCATTTTGGTGTGGTTAAAATTTGAAGAGATAGACATGATGTTCTCCTACAGTCCCTGTGATGACACAGGATAAGCTGCTGAGTTACTCTATGGAGAAAGGAAACTATTTATGAGTATGTACAATGAATTGTGGGCCTGCCTTCTGAGTAGGTAAAATGCCTCCTGTGAATTAACAGGAGAGAAACAGTCTCAAGATGTCTTGCATTTAGAGAACTTCATGATAATTCAAGAGTCATACACAAAAATGCAAAAGATGTCCTCACAATACTCCAGATCAAAAAAAATGAACTTCAGTAACAAAATGCCATCGAAAGAGAAAATAGTCTATATATTATTCACTAAATTGTGCTTCAGGAAATCAAGTTTATTTCCTCCTTAGAGAAGGCCAAGCAAATCCACTTAATTTGCTAAGTGCTTAGATACTGCAGAGATCATATATAAAGTTTAACACAACTTAAATCATTCTACTGATGGACATACTGCTGTAAGTGAATGTATCACCTGCAGGAAAAACAAATAATTTCAACTTCTTTGCTTTCCATCTCTGTTTTCCAAGACAGTAACATGGTATTACAGTTTCTAATATCATAACAACAAAATATAACTTGCAGAAATATTACAAGAAAACTTCAAAAGGCCTGCAAAACATGATTCCAAGCTGTGCTGACTTTAACATAGCAGAAATGGTTGTCTTTTCTTCAGTGAACAAATCCATTGAAGCTAGTAAGATCTGTCTTCTTTTTTTTTTCATTTGCTAAATGATTTTTCAATCTCCAAAATACACTGTCTACAGCTGGCTCATCATTTTGAAAACTAAAACACAGAGCTGGGAGCTCAAACCATGCTAGCCTTTTCCTAACTCATGCATAGACCCTGTGCCAGCAGCTACTTGGACATTTGTAGTTAGAAACCTCATAATTGAAGATCTTTGACACTTGCTATAGTGTATTTGGGCTCATCTGTTGCAGACCAGAGTTTCTGGCAACTTATAGGCAAACTGGATGACTGCAAAGGAATAAATGCCCAACACACCAAAATTCCCTGTAATATACACCTGTAAACTCCCTGTACATATATACACATATACATATATATATATATAATCTGCTCTTGCTAGAAACTAATCTTCCAGTATACCTGTCCTTTGCAAACTTGGCTCAAGAGTTGAATCCTTTGAAACACCACCAAAATACCACAAAACCAAGAAGTCTCTAGTTAGAAGAAACAAACCCCCTGCGCTGGGCACTCCCAGCAGGAAACAATGAGCATTCAAAGTGTTGGTGATTAAGCACGTGTTGGAATGAAAGACAACTAGGACTGTTAAACTACTTGTAGAACAAGTACACCGAGAAAAGATGCACAGAAATGTTTTTATTTTGCAGAAGCACAGAACAACACAAATGTCTTTTGACACCTTTGAGCATAGATCGTCAAACTGCAAGGTACATCTAACTGTGTTAATCCATGATAACTGAACAAACAAATATAATACAGGTAAACAGACATCAAATAAATTAAAGATAACTATTTCTAAACCATCAATAGTTTTAGCAGATGCTTTTTCCTCAGTCTACTTTTGATGCAACATCATTACCACTTAACATCAAAAGATCATTTTTTTTCTGCCACTGGGAGCCCTCCTTTAGACTGTCAACCAGAAAACGGGCAAACTGAAAGGCTGTTTTTTGGGAGGGGAGCTATAGATTGATCTGTTCGTGCAGTACAAACTGAAGATTAAGACAGCAAATCTTGCACAGACAACAGATAAGAGATCTGTCTGACAGCCCACTGGAGCTTCATTTGCTCTGCAGACAAAATAACAAGGTTGCTTGGAGGTAATCCAAAAAACTTTTCCAACAATTATTAACAGAAAGGATACAAGAAATGTGGTAAAACTGTGAAACTAAAATTAAAAAAAAAAAGCAAGGCGCTGAAGGTTTCAAAATGTGTTCAACATTCATTAAATGCCTGACTCTCCATAACCTTGCTGACATTACTTATCCTTTAAAGTCATGGCTCAGTTACTGAAACCCCTCTCATAAAACACGAATAAGATCCAGTGTTATCCTCAGGCGAGGAATATCAACATTAAGCACTTTAACTTCCACTCTTTCTCCAGGACCTAGGCCCAGGCTTCTTCTCTTCTTCACTTTAGAGAGTTTTGCTTCTGTTATGTTTCGCACTGGAATCAAACCTGCTTTTCCCACACCAATATCAACAAAAACTCCAAATGGCGTTGCATTTTCAACTTTTCCAGTCAAAATAGCACCAACACTTAAGTCTTCAAAGCAGACTATGCTTCTCTTGAAGTCAGGTTTGTCAAAATCTGTTACAGGAAACAAGAAACACAAATAAGACTCTGGAGAAAAGGGGTTTCTAAGAGTTGTTTCCAGATAATTTCTAATTAATAAGTCATCCCAAGGTAGATCTTGGGTCCCAAATACTGCTTTCTGTACATTTTTAAATAAAGACCCACCTGTGATAACTTGTTTCTTATATTTTGTGAATCACTTGAAAAGACTTAGATTATTGAGTAAGTATACTGAATTTTGTGTAATTTGTGTAAACTATCATAAGGGGATCAGAAGCATGTTGTATAGTAGGCAGTGACTGAAAGATTCTTTAAATTTTTTCAGATCTAGGGAGAAAACACTTGAGGTGACTCGAGCTACATCAACTATACGTGAAATTCTATTCCTATAGAAATTTCTACGCATTCACAGGAAGATAAATACTCAGTTTCATCACATACTAAAAGAAAGTCAGCAAGGCACTGTTCTTAGGCTTGCTGCTCATCTGGACCATGACATCACATGAACTTCATCACAGTGCTGCTTTGCACCGACAACTTGAAAAATCACACAGGCACGATCAGAAGCAGGGATTATACTGGGGTATTAATGCTCACATTCTGTATTTAAGAACACAGATAGATTTTTTAAAAACTCTATTATTTCCCTACCGTTTTCTGCCCCTACAGAAAACCCTTCTGAGTCATCTCAACAACTTCTCTTTCAATATTTTCCTATCATTGTTTGACCTTTCCAAGACATAAGAAGGACGGAGATTTTCCACAAGGAACATCACCAAACCAGAATTGCAATAATTTTTCTCTGTTTGCTTTTGAGAAAAAAAATTCAGCCTGAACAAGTTTATAGCTAAAATGCATTGGAATTTAATCAGTCTCTGGATCTGCATTGGCTTTGCATGGCAATGTTTCAGTAGGTGTGTGTGTGTGTGGGGTACTGTGAGTGGTGGCATCTGCAGCTTTGCCTGTGTCCAATAGATCCACTCCTGTCCAAGGTCAAGCCCATTAACAATGGTGGTAAGCACCTCTGGGATAAAATACTTTAAAAAAAGAATAATTCCCTGTGCAACAGCAATTTCAGCCCAGGAGGGAGAAGTGAGCAGACAGAAACAGCTCTGCGGACAACAAGGGAAGGAGGAGGAAGAGCTCCAGATGCCAGAGCTGAGATTCCCCTGCAGCTCATGGAGGGCCTTTCACCAGAACAGATAAATGCCTGAAAGAAGGCTGCGATCTTGCGGCAAGCCCACACTAGAGCAGGTTTTCTGGCAGGACTTGTGACCTCATTAGGGAACAATGAAAGTCTGTTTCTAAAGGACTTCACTCCATGGAAGGGACCTATGCTGGAGCAGTTCATGAAGAACTGCAAGGGGTCCATGGGAAGAACTCATGATGGAGAAATCCATACAGCCACTTAAGTCTACTAGGCTGCCTTCTCCAACCACAGTCTGTCTAAAGTAATACTGAATGTCCTAGATCAGAAGAATATGAATGTTTCCATTGAAGATTCTCTTTTTTGGTTTTATGTCTTCCTATGTTAATAGTCTATCCTACTATAATCTAGGTGTGAGATCACCAGAACTAATTGAGACATAGAAAATACACATTTTCAAGATCACTAGTGTGGAGTATTTTAAAAATAAACACCGAAACCACTAATAAACTAAAAAAGGGGGACAGAAATGTTAGTTTGGCTGGTTTTTAAGCATAGGTTTATTATTTGTTATTACAAGCCTTCATCTTTGCTGTCTACCTTTATCTCCTGCTGTTGTAAGAGAATCCAGCTGTAATTTCCATTACACAGCAACATCCCCAGATGGTTAACTTCATCTTTCTTTTCCTCTACCTCAAACTGTTCAGTACCACTGCAGGCTTTAACCAGGGTAGGTCATGAGCCATGCGCTTCAGTTACACTGGTCTCCCAGAAACCAGGGCAATAAAAGTGAGGAACTACACACTACTGCTCCACAAAACTTTATTGCTACTGTTTCACCTTGGTCTCAGCATTCCCCTCTGTGATGGAGAGCCAACACAGATTCAACCAGTAGAGAGTCAACATATTGAAATTATTTCAGTTGTTAACAGCCATACAACTCCCCTTCCTATGGCTGAAAATGCCATGATTTAAGACAGGATTCACACTTACCTACAAAACTGAAAAGAAACATCTGACTGATATAGCCTTTACCTTGACTGAGAAAAAAAGTGGAGTTACATGTCCATGAAAATATACTACTGACTTTAGAAGAAGAAAATGTGCTGTTTTAAAACTGATACGTAGAACAAACAAACTCAGATTACAACTTTCCAAACTGAGGTTTACCTGTTCGGATGTCATAGCCTTCAGGCTGAGTGAGTCCATCAATGATCAGCTGCAGTGTGTGCACAGTGGTATTGAGCCTTTTGGCTGTGCCTTCCAGTCCTTCCTTTTGAATCACTACATTTACTTTTTGCTGCATATCTGGTTTTCCTATGTCATTTGCATTTCCTCCAATGAGAGATAAAAACCTAGGAAGTTGAAACAAAGACAGAAACATTTGTAACATCCTTTAGTGGAAACTGAACCTTTGCCCTATTACTTTTTCACTGACGCATGAACAAAACTTCTGATAAACTATATGAACAGTTTCTCAAGTGCATGTCCTCTCAACTCATCACTGATCTGACACATAAGTGGAAACTTAGAGTCCATCTGTATATGCGTATCTTCTGGAACAGATTGCAAAATTAGATGCAAAAGAATAAAATGCAATTAAAATCTCTTCTCAGACCAATTACTTCATCTCACAATAAAACTGAATTTCCTTATAACCAAAAGATGTGTTTTACCATGAAAGTTCCCTAAAAATCAGTGAGAGTTCTGTAACAATGTTATTGTAATTGTCACACTTGTTCAAATTAGAATGAATGGCAATTTAGTAAAGCAACGATGAATACTCAAAATATTAATTTAAGAATCTTTAACCCAACTTAAGAAAAACTTGGCATGAAACACTTCTCTTGTCTGTGAACTTCATGATTCAGAACGATTAGCTTTTCCTGATGTGTGATCTCTTCCATGATGTGCATCTCATCATGAATGAGCGTCATCTACTCTGCTTTATCATACCCGCTATTGTTGGCAGGAAGCACAATATTTTTTTGCATGTTCTCCACCACAGCAGGCAGGTAGAATTATTGTTCCTGTCCTCCAGAGTCTGATGAAACATTCCTTCCAAATTCCTAAGAGATTCCTGTTTCCTCTCCTTATCCTGCTTCACAAGTGTAAACTACAAGTCTCAAAAGAAGAGCTGACCAGCAGGTTCATGCCCTGAACTTGTTGGAAGACATTCCAGCTCTATAATAAAGCAAAAGCCCCTGGTACTCAACCTCCTTTCCCCTGCCACTCAACCTCCTTTCCCCTGCCAAAATACATGCAGGGGATGCATTTCTATCAAAAATCTGAGGCCAGTATTTCTTTTGTCAGGAGACACAGAATATTTTTTGTTTTGTTATTTCCTCTTTTTAACACAAGGAACCAACTGAAATTATTTCAGGTGGTGAGCAATAGGAACTTATATGGATTGAAACACAAAACTGAATTTATTTTTGACAAAATATAAATGGAAGAGACATAATTAAAGCAATATCTGACTTTCAGTAAAACACAAAATTCATCTTTGAGCATAAAGGCAAAGCTTCACTTAAAAATGTCCATTAATTTTGCTAAAGGGGGACATCTGTTACAACTGGCTGTAAGAACTTGCACTTTACTGAATTCAAGTACAAGCATAGTGATTTAAGTGTACTGGTGGCTCAAACACAGGGATTTGGACTTGGTAGTGATAAATATAATTTTCACTAATTTTTTTAGTGCATACAAAACTTTCATGTGGCAATGTATGATGAAAATTAATAAGGACACCATGGATGGTGGTGTTCTCCATACTTACAGAATTTTGCTTTGACTGCATATTGACTTTTAACATCATTTTTTAAAGTAGTTTAAGGTGGTTTGGAAGCAAAGCATACAGCAAAACAGATGCAAAATGTTCTATAATATCAAGGGCATTTTTTTTCTGTAAACTAACAAACCTCACCACTATTATTCAAATACTTTTTCTAATAACAGATATGAAAAATATCAGATGTTCTGTGAAATGAAACCACCTCTTTTGGAAAGGAGCCCAAAAGTGGTTGCAATGATAGTGCTGAAAATGAGCCCAGGCCCAGGTGAAGTGCTCCTCCCCAGACTGCTGGGGGCTGCTGGCTGCTAACACTGGACAATGCCCCACCAAAGCACTAGTGACAGGCGGCAGCTGTCCCTGCTTTGACTGACGTGCCAGATGTAACATGACAAACCCGACCAGCCTCATGACTCAACCTTCTAAATAATGTATGCTTTACCACCCACCCCTATAAACAAGTTTGCTGACATTCACGTACTTGGCTTTATTTCACTTCAAATGGAAACTCAGCTTGAGTATGTCCAAGTAACATTTTCTCACCATTAGGATTTCGCAGAAGCACATTGACTTTGTAAATTGATCACGGGGTGGGTTTCACCACTGAGAAGTGCAACCACACAAAGCAGCCACCAGTGTGTATTTAAAAAAGCCCTGTTACATACAAAGATGTCACATGTGTGGATAACGCAATCAGAATGAATGGTGTTATATGCACATGGCTGGAAAGAAAACCAAACAGGACACAATCCAAGTGCCTGAGCCTTCAAGCACAAGTCACTAAAGGTGTTTTGCCCCCTGCTCCTTCCTCACCTCCTTCAGGACATCCCAAAGCATTTATCTGAAATGAAAAAGGATTCCTTGTCTAGGCAAGGGCAGTATGTTTGTGTCCTATGGTATTAATTACAATTGTGTAAATAAGTTATTATTGTGGTTACTGCTCACAGGAAAATTTTGGCTCCACCTGAAGACGATGCTTATACATGTGCCCAAGTCTAAGTACGTGAGAAATCCCACCAACTTCTACAGAATTTTAATGCTCTAAAAATCAGGCATTTTGTTAAGAATGTTTCAGAATTATGGTTATATATCACAGGCAAAACAGAGTACTGTAACAAAGCCCAGCACACACATATGCAGAGAAGAAATACTCTGGATAAGAAACAGTATTATTTGTATTTTGGAAATTGTCACCATTTTAGAACAGGCTTCGGTAAAATCCATGTATTAAAGTATTTCCAAATTAAAGTAACTTAGTGATTGCAGATGTAGTTAGTTTTAGAAATACTGTTCAATCTAATTACATATTTAATGTATCATTTTTATTCAAATGAACATAGCCTGAGGGCACTTGGACTAAAAAAATAAAACAATTAAAAAAAAGCACAACTCTCTGACTGAACAGTGGTACATTATATTGATAATTTCTATTTTTAAATGTCATTGCTAAGAAAAAAATTAATTTTCTCCTTATTAAAAAAGCAACACAACAACTTCCTCCACGAGGTATTTCTAGGTCAGGAAAAAAAAAAGACAGATGTAGTTGGTAGTAACACTCAGATACAACTATGGGGGGAAAAAAGAGGTTCCCTTAATTTAAATATTCTGATCTTAATGTTAAACGATCTCACTACAATCCTTGAAATATCTCACTCACACAATTTGTAAACAACAGCTCCAGCTGCAGAACATAAGAACATGAATGATCTGTGCAGAAATGAAAGTCTTTAAAGTATTTGCCTGGCTACATATGTGAAATAAATAATACATTGCAGTAGCTCAAGTGCTATATTTATCTACTAGAAAGACAAAACCTAAAGACAAGTTAACAGAAATGTGGAAGATGAGATTTTTTTTCTGAAGTGAGGTCATTCTTCTAAGACATATTATCCTTGCTTGTTCAAATGCTGAGTATATGAATGAATGGTGAACTTCCTGCTCAAGGTGCATCAACTGAGATCAAGAGTTGCCAGAGTCTTAGGAAGAACAGGGTGAAATTTAAACAGTTTAGAATTTTGAGTTTTATGGTTTTGAGATTTAGAGAATACTCAGAAACCTTTGCAATCACCTTCATTTTAAAAGTAATCTCTGTGCAGTCTTACAGGACCTGCAGAGAATGGTCATGGATAAATGACTGATGTTTTTATTTAATACATAATTTCATCCATCTTATCCAGATAAAGAAAGAAAGAAAAGTAGCATAAATGTAACAAATAAGCACATCATGTTCACTTAACATACACATCTGCACAAAATTATAGCACAACCTTTGCAATGCTTAAAAGATAATGTAAATTTCACTGGAATGCAAAAAAAGAGTCAGAAAAGAGTAAAAATTTTACCAAGGGAAGCCTACAGTAAATTTTTAAGAAGTTACTCTAACCACCCCTTGGAAAGCTTCTTAAATGTGCAGGAGTTCTAAAGCTTTGCAAGGGCTTTAGTCACAGTCATTTCTGTTTTATGTAATCATTTCCAGCAACATGACTTAAGAGCTGGGAGTACTGGATTCATTACATTAAAGCAACATGATACGCCATTACATCTTGTCACAGTACACACATGAATTAATGGCAAAGCAGCATAATCACTCTGAAAACAAAACAACTCTGCATTAGCATGCACTTTGTTAGGTAAAATGTACATTTATGACAGTAACAAACTTAAATTATGCAGACATTTATGTTTTAGTAATGTTTGGAAGTGCAAAAGCAGTATTTGTCTAACGCAGATGTTGACTGCTCTTGTTCCCACCAGTGATACGGATCCTCAATTTTTGATTACTGATGAAGACTATGCATCAAACGGTATTAGTGCATTACTTTCTGTAATTCACTGCTGGACACAGCGAGCTAAAGATTCAAATATATCTAAACCTACTTATGTGGTTCAGCCAGACAAAGCTGTCTAATCAGTATGTTTTTCTTAAAACGCATAAATGATTAATAATGTGGATTATTTGACTGCATGCAAAAGCACTCAGTCTATGACATTTTCAACTTACAAATTTTAAGAAACAATGAGTTTCTAAATGAGAGAAGAAATTCAGACACAGTTCCACTGCAGCACAGCCACTCTACCCCCATACCGTTAGTCACGCTGCTGTTGGCTGCTCTCATCACTACTGATGTATCACGTAACTGGAGTGCAACCCAAGATACAAAATAGTGAAACATGATTAGTTATCCACAAAGTGCTAGTATACTACACTTAAAGGAGAAAATTCCATTAAAAAGGCTTGTAAGGGTTTTGCCCAATATTTTTTTCTAAATGCAACCAGTGGGAAGTTATGTAAGTCCCAAAAATTCCAACAAATTAAAAATACCATTTGATTTATGGGTCTAGTATTTACAGCATAAATGGAGCATATTTCTCCATTATTTCTAAGTTCTTCTAATCATTCTTGTTAACTGTATTTTACAACACATTAAAGTTTTAAAATGTCTTTATTGGATAGCAATTGGCAGTGAAAGCTTTTTCTGGTCTTCTGTTTACTGACAAGATAACTTACAAAAATATGGCCTCTAAAAATCCAGCTAAGTCAGTAGTAAAACCTGTGAATGAATTGGCCTTTTAAAGTGATTAATATGAACAGCTATTTATACTAGTTAATGGCCACAATTCTGCGAGTGTTCTCTGTAATTAGGGCTGTACATTGGCTATTGGAAATAGTCATAAAGTTTCATTAATGGACTGAGTTTACCTCTTTAAAGTTTCTCTTTAAAAGCCCCCAAATGTAAGACTTTTTAAAGTATTAGTCTGCACATTAAATAACTTGAATACCCACATATGTGTGTACATGCAAGTACAGTCTCATTTAAGTGGACAAAAGGTATTTCTGTTGTCTTTGTAAGGAAAGGCCTCCTACCACAGTAACAACTCCTATCCTCTGTAAAAATATTCACATGTATACTGCATTATTAAATAAAACACAATAACTAATTTTCATTGCTCAAATACCATACTAAGTAATAATTCCATCCCTGATTTCTACTCCCCTTAAGCATTGCCTCAGTTGTTCCAGGAAAACTAGGGGATCTGGACAGAGACAAGCCAGCCTGCCAGCAAGCTGGAAATGCTATCAAAGGACAAGATTCCAGTTGCATAAAGGGCAGAAGAGGAAAATCTCTTTCTTTTAGTGGCCTCATCAACAGTTTTTCTTCCACATTTTCTTATGTGCCAGGACTTGCCTTCAAAGCCATCAAATGCAGCTTACCAGGACAGCAAATGAGATACTGTGGGTCAGCTGTTACATCCACCCATTCAGAGTAAAGAAACACCAGGGATATTTGAAATTTGACTGATTGGCCTATAATGGAATATAAACTGTTATCAACACAAACCTCTTGCTGAATTCCCCTGGGA
>NW_005054299.1:8487429-8490623 GCF_000277835.1 Geospiza fortis
CATGAATCTTCACTCCAAGTGACTCTGCCCAGTATGTCAAAAACTTCTCTTAAGGCACAACCAACCACAGTAAGCAGGACTGGCCTCTACCAGGCAAGGTCCTAAACCTGGGGAATTAGCCAAGGAAGATCCTCACCTCTGTTATTCCAAGCCACAGCTTTAGATCTTTTACATTGGCAAAAATTTGTATTTCTAGGTCAGGCTAAAATACAACCTGTCTGCCAGATGCTGCAATCTGTGAGCAGCAAATACACATTCTGAGTGCCAACCTTTTGCAAAAAGCATTTTAATGAGATTTAAATAAAAAAGTCAGCAAATTTTAAAATTCAGTCACATGAAACCAACTGCACCCAGCAGACTGATAGAACAAAGGATAAACACTGCATTTTCTTTCCAACATTTTGGTTTATAAGCATAACCTGGTTGTAACTTCTGGAGACTTCCTAAATGTTTCCTTGGTTTTCCTACCAATTTTTAACAACACATACCAAGAAATTGGATATGCTCTACATATTGTATTAATTGTATGTAGAAGATTCTGCCACTATAAACTGGTTTTCACATATAGACTTTTCAAAAACTTAAAACATGGTTCTGTTTTGCAGGAAAATGGGTTGTCTATAAAGTTTTGAGGTTTTTATTTAGCTTTTTAGAAATTCCAAATCATAATATTTAGAGGTGTTTGTAAGCTTGATCACTGCACACGACAAAGCCAAGGTTTGATAGTGTGGAAACCATGAACAAAAATGCTTTGGTCTTCTGCAGAGTGTGTTAAATCACTAGCAGGATATTTTCCAATTATTTTACAGAAATTGTAGAGATTTTAATTTAAGACGCTTAAATGTCATAAATCAATCATACCAGCACCATTTGTGCCACTGTAGTAAAGATTACATCAGTGTTTCCATTATAAAAACCCTTTATTTTTCTAAATCAGCCCTAAAAATTGGCTCCAGCCTGAAGTTTGGCAACCAAAGCCATCACTTGGGAGTAATTCTTTTAACCACATTTTTCTTTAATGGATTGGCTTTTCAAGCTACAAAATAGTCCCGAAAAAGAAAATTAGTGGTTTCAAATTTTGGTAAATTTCTATCCCTCAAAAACATTGTTTTAAAACCTGATAATTTTGCATGTCATAAATCTGCAATGTAGACTGCTGCCTTTGGGTAATTTGGCTATAAGCAGTGGATAAAAATCACCATCTTATTTAATTTAAAAATAAATGCAATTTTCCATGAAAACTTTTAATCCAATAAAACTTTCAGAAACTACTTTCTATATCAAGACGTGGTAGGCATTGCATGAGGAAGCCTTTATGATTAACTTACACAGCAGTTATTCCATACATTTTAATTTTTGTGGTAAGAGGTACGTAATACTGGATTTTTGATCAAATCTGGTCATATTCAAGACAATTCTGCCCTTTGGCAACACAGATCCACCTGTGAACTTGACACACTCCCTGACAGTTCAGTGTAAGCACAGAAAAAGAATAAATACTCAGAGCACTAGAGCCACAGAACTCTTAAGGATGTATTATTTTAAAAACTTTATTATTAAATACTAATTCTAACCTACATCTAACAGTTTCAATTTTTCTCATGCATTTTATTTTAAGTTCTAAGAATTATCAATTAGGTTTTAAACTAGTTTAATTCTAGCATTCTAGAAAGAATTTCAGATATTGGCCAGTTTCCATAAGACACCTCCAATCAACACCATGAACATTATTTGATCTTCAGGCTCTCAAAAGCTTTCTCATGAACGTAGGCTCAGCAAAAGGGAATTACAAGCCCAGTCCCATCCACTGCCTGTCAGCAAAACTCGCCAACAGCCCTGATAAGCTTTGGACTGAATCCTCCAGGCAGTCTGAATTCCTAGTAAATTTTTTCCTAATTCATACTCAGGGAGGAAAAAAGGTTTGGAAACCTGTTTTCATAAGTTCTGAGAAACTTAGGAGCTCATATGCTTTTTTTGAAAAGTAATTTTAAATATATAATCATTGCTAAATTATAGCATTAGTTGCTTGAGGGGAGGATGTCTGGTTTATATTTAGCCCTTATGTCACCAGTGTCAATTTTTATTACTACACATCTTGGCTTTTGTCAGTTTGCTGCAGAGCTGTATTTTCTTTTCTCAAAACAGTTATTTGCCATGAAAAAACATTAAAGATATTTGACCCCTTCCCCACACCATTTTGTGATATTGAATTGCTGCACAGTCATACAATCTATACCATGAAAGTTATCACCTTCATATTTAACACACTTTCAAGGAAACAAGAGAAAAATACAAATACTGTTGTCCATAAAGTACATTCACAGAAAGCACTTGGAGACTTTTTTTACCCTCTATCATACTATGTGTAGAGGTACTAAAATATAAAAAAACAACAGAGAAAGCCAAAAGGATGAAGAAAAGACTGATAAAACAGTACAGAGAGAGATGCTATGCTTATTAGTTTTGGTGTTTCATTAGCAGATATTGTAATTGCTGTTTTATATTTGCTTTGTCATCAACCTATATTCTTTTGCATTGAAAACAAACAAACAAAAAAAACCCCACAACAAAGTCCTGTGTGGTACAATATCTATGACATATATTTGGATGTCATAGATGGATGTCGACCTAAATACTTCATCTGAAAATTCTGTCTAGGACGACAAAGTGTTTGGTGAGAAACAGGGAATAGAAAATGGCACTGCTGGAAATCTGCTGTAAAATACTTTCATTATCCAAAGAGAGGTGATGAGATAGATTAACACTGGTCTTCAGCCATGTAACACTCCTGCACTGGCTTAGAAGCAATCTGAGTCTGAAGCTGTGCACATTTTAAGACTCAACAAAGGCACCTTCTAAGCAGCGCTGGCTGTGCAATAGGTGCCAGCCCCCTCACTGAAACATGCACAAGCCTAGGACTCAAACCACTGTCTTGGCTGAGATTTAAAAATCATGCTCATTAATTCTTTTATTCTGTTATTTGTTAAATAGTGCTAGTGATGGGTTCCCAGTCAAATTTCAAACCACAATTATATGATCTGTGATACCTACCAAAATGATACAATTTCAACTGTATGTGAATATCTGTTCTACCCTATGCAGTAATAATCCCACTCACCACTTCATATATAAAAGTCATCTGTGCTGCTTTGGAAACAAAGCTACAATTCTTTATTTTCTGACCAACCCTTGTG
>NW_005054299.1:8490649-8495597 GCF_000277835.1 Geospiza fortis
ACTTCTCTGCTCTCTAATGCAGTCTGTCCACATCAGGCTTTAAGCAAGGCTGGTAGGTAGCATTGTGACACTTTACTAACAATGTTATTAGTGTACCAGGGCTGGAAAGATAAAAACTAAAATCCAAATACTTGAAATTTAAATTGAATTAAATTCAACATTGAAAATCAAAATTATTTTTGAATAACCAATTCATTTTTGTTTTTCACATTGACTGACTTGCAGTGAGTCATGTTCAGTTAAGGTGACCAACACCTGTACACCCTAAAAACCACCTACCAAACAAGAGATCTTTAAGATGAGGCTCTTTAATGATGTTTTTTTCCCACAGCTACACAGGGCAGGGACTGTGCAACAAATGTTGATGCATAAGGAAAAAAGGGATGGAAAAGGAGAAACCAAAGTTATCTACACACTGCACAACTGCAATAGACTCTACCAGGAAACTGGACAGTGGGTCCTAGAATCAGGCACAAAGAAGAATCAACTGTGGCAGGGAGAGGATGGAAACAAAAGTTCACTGCATGCCTAGCAGAAGGAAGACATGGAGACCTATGGATAGGAAGAGAGAACAGAGTACACACAGAAGGGAAAATGTCCTAAAAATGCAATGTCCTATATGACTTTTTAGGTAAGAAAGTCAAGCTTTGTGAAGTCAGAAATTCTGCATCTCTCTTTGAAGTTTAAAGAGGGCTTTGTTTATAAAACAGGAAGCATAAGTTTGTACGTCCAGGCATAATATTCTCAACAGAAATCATACGAGCCTCAAAGCAACTGGCTACTAGTGAAATTAGCTCCAGTACTTTTTAAAAAAAGAACCTGTTGAGTAAAATTCAGTTGAAAAATAAATATGTGCCCATTTATGGTAGGAGATGTTTTCTGAAAAGCAGAGTCCAATTTCAACCAGGGGTGCTGACAGAAAAGATCACAGCTTATAGCAGTATTTCAGAGACACACATGGATTCCTAATTACTTTTTTCTGACATACACAAAAACCATTCTCTTCTTTTAGTCACTTAGTAAAACAATCATACTGTTAGTGTTATTTGATAACGTATATCTACATCTTAATTAGATCTTGCAATATCAACATTTAATTTTAAAGGCCCAAAGTAATGACACATGCTCACATGTATCTGAAGCATACCTTCTTTTTGAAGACAGGGGTGAAAGCTTCAAAGCAATATAAATATCTCTGTCACAAAAGACTGAGCAGGCTGTTGTCAGAAAAATCAGTACTTTCATTTTAAAAATTGATGGTGTCAGTGGTTCAAAAGCTTTCCCAGCACTTACCTCATTGCAATATTGTAAGACTCTGGATGAATGCAAGTTTGGTCCAAAGGATTGGGTTGTTGTGAGGCACATGATGTTAGTTTACTCTTCTTTTTACCCAGCGCACCTGCTTTAGTCAGAAGTGCATGACTTCCAAGTTCATTTTTCTTATTACTGCCAGAAATCAAAAATGGACATGTCATTTTCAATGAAGATGATACTGGTCAGTGTCCACACACAAAACCAATATATTTTTTTCCCTGGAGTCCTCAAACAAAAAAAAAAATTATCAGGACACCTTAAAGGCATCAAAATTACACCTACTGCAAATGCTCCTTTCACGCCTCTTAGTTTTTCTTCCTAAACCACAAGTGGTTCCTGCTTTTGGAGGACAAAAGAGAATGCATTGAAGGACCTGAAACTAGCAGTGGCATTTTGGGCTCCACTCATCAACTGCTGGCAGAAATGAAAACATATTTTCCTCTTTCCATATCAATTTTTAAAATAACCACTATTTGTTAAATTTCATGTAAAAGGCACAAAAATTATTTCATACAGCAATCTAAAGTCATCCAAGTGATTAGAAAGGATAAAAATCAAACATCAAAGTTAATTCCAAAAGCCTCTGGTTATGTCACCTGGACTCACAAGAAGTGCTGTGGAGACAGCGGTGTTAGATCTTTACTTTGGCCTTAAAACCCATTTCTCAGGTTATACAGTGTTCCCAAGTTTTACGGAACGTGACTAACATCAGAATTGTGTTCCAGGAAGGTTAAAAAATCCTCAAAACAATGTTCACATTTCACCAGTGAATGTTTGGGGGGCAGGGAAAAAGCCATCAACCTTTTTTTTATTGGTTGTATTGAAGCATAAACTACAGAACCTAGAACAGATCTGTACAAGGTAAGACCTATCAATCATAGAGAGCTTTGGAAGCAATTTCTTTGGTCTTCTGGTGCTTACAGCGAGCACCATTTGGCTTGCAGCCTATGCCTCCCTGCCAGATGGGCAACCAATCTGTACACCTTCCACCTGGGCAGAGAGCCAGTCCTCAGGTGCCCACGTCCTGCCTGGAAGTTACGCGTGTGCTGTTCAGCCAGCAGCAACTGGGAATACAGCATTGCTTCTGAGCACTGCCCTGGCTAAAATACAGAGTGTGCTTCCCAGGAAAATATTTTTTTGAGAAAAGCCAATGGCAAAAGTGTGGGGATGGAGCTACTGCCATGCCCCTTAGTTCTTTATTTTGGAAAGAGAAATGAGAAAAGACAGGAGAAGAGACATTGTGCTAGAAAGGGCATTTCCAGCTGTAGAAAGGTCAAGAGGAGCACTATGAATGGCTGAAAGAGTAGAAGACTTGGTACAGAGTCAGGGAATGAGATGACAGCAAAGAGGATGATGCACTGTTGACAAACTGGACTTGGGGAAAGGCCTCACAGGAACCTTTCCAAAGGTTCTGTATTTCAGACAGAAGACATTCACATCACACTTGCTAGGCACAGGAGCATAATATAGACACAGTTTAATCTAGGCAGATACTCAACTTCGTCTCTCCAGGTAATGAAATTGAAACTCCAAAAATCTGCACTAGTTTACTACCATTACGTTCTGCAGAATAACCTTTACCATATTAAATTAGTTAATTTACAGATCTCTGTATTATGCCTGAAAAACAAGAGTAAAGTTTTAATATCTCAGATCACAACACTGCTGCATGACAAATTTTTTTTACCAATTCAGAGGCAAAATTTTTACTTAAACTTACGTATTTATCAAAGCCCTGACTTAGAGGACTAGGCTAACAAGCCATGACTATTCGGAGGAAAAACTATATTCAACCATGGACTTTAACAAGTTAATTTGTTGTCTTTCAGAGCACAGAGCACCTAGTAGTCCAGGATTCCTTGAGTCTCAAGCATGAATACAAAGCAGAAAAGGGGAAAGTCTTCTCATTCTATTTTAGACAATTTATTCAGAACAGTTAAAATCTCTATTACCTGCAAAAAGTCTTTATATATTCTTGATTGAATCTGATGAAGCCAGCACATTGTTGGAAGGTTTTGGGACCCAAACCTTTAACTTCTTTGAGCTGTTCTCGGTTTATAAATGGTCCGTTCTTCTCTCGCCATTCAATTATATTTTTAGCCCTGTTAGTATTCAGTCCTGCAATGTGTCTAAGAGAAAATTTACAAAATACTTTTATTACCATTCAACAGTCACTATTGCAAGTGCTATCCATTACAAGGATAGAAAATCTGGTTTATAAAACTTTAAAACTGCTAAGAAATTAGCAAATAGACTCCGAGACCAAAGGCATTGTCTGAAAAAGGATCCCTTCTCTTAGCTCTGTGGAAGGAAGCCACTCAACTCAAGAAAACTTAGTACAGCAATCCAGTTCTGTACATGCCTAACTAGTAAGCCAGGGACGTGTAATTTATGATCTGTTGGCTATTTCCGTAATGCCAATTCAATTTGTCATGTCTTATAGCCTGCCCCCAGCTGCCCTCTTCAGGAAACAGTGTGGGAGGAGGGTTCAGAACAGATAAATTGTTCCTGTAAGAACAGCCCCCTCTCAGCCCTTCCAGTGGTACTGAAACACCTTGCCTTGCACATGAAGGGCTCAGGTCTGCTACCCAGAAGGAGAGTGGCTGGGAGCAGCTTGCCTTCCTCAAGCAGTTGAACTGATCCACAAAGCTTGTTTCTTTTCTCTGAGCTCCTCATGAAATAAAAAGCAGCTGGGAACAGGCTGCATGGCTTGCTCTGAGGGCAACTCGGACCAAGAACTTACCTGTGAACTGCAACAGCGGTTAGTCAGGCTCCTTCAGGAAGCTGTGGGTTTGCAGCACATTTTCTGTATGTACATGTGAGTAAAACTTTCTGTATGTGGAGTATGTTAATTGTAAAAAGAGAGAGAAGAGCTCTCATGGGGAGTTACTCATGGCACAGTGAAGGAAATGTCACCCACTAGGCTCTATGTATCTGATGCCATTGCCTTAAATCAGCAGCATTTTGTGGAATGGCATGAATTGATTCTAGAAAAACACCACCAGCAAAACCAGAAGGAGTCATAAAATCTCAGGGGGAAAAAAGAAAAAATATTTCCATTATTCTCATGCTCAAGCAAAAGTTAAAAAATAGTCCAAAGTTGATGAAAGCTCAGAATGAAATTAGAGGGACACACCTTTAACCACAGACAGAATATAAATCATTAGGAATGGAATTTTCTTCAAAAATTTCTTAAACATTGAGAAATCCAGCTTGTTTATACCGACAAAGGAACATTACACAGTATTGACAGAATTGACAGAATTTTCCACTGATGATCTCAAGTCTTTCAAGCACAATACTCAGCAGATTAACACAAATACTGCAACACTGTCATCCCCTCGCTGTGTACTATGTGTCAAGAAATGTATTTGATGCATCAGAAACCACAAACAGAAAGCTCTGCTCTGGCTGCAATCTAACTAGGTGACAATCTTATAAACTGGATGTCTGAAGGAAACTTAAGACTGCATCTACACAGAACAGCAGACTTGAACAATTGTAAACCAGGCTAATTAGACCACACAAAATACTTACACAATGTGGTTACCACCTGTAGCCCTGTCTGGACAGGGTTACCCCACATCCAGTTCTTTAGAGGCACAGTAGCATCTCAGGCTGATGCTTCCTGCTG
>NW_005054299.1:8497030-8522703 GCF_000277835.1 Geospiza fortis
TTCAAGTAAACATGGCATAACTATTTAATAAAAAAACAAACAGTAAAAAGGGATACATTTTTCAAGTTTCCCCTTAAATCTTGTCTCCTTTCCTCGCCCAAGTTTTACAACCTGTTCCACTTACAAGTACCTATAAAAATACCTTCTAAGAGACAAGTACATTTGAAAATACCTTTCTTCATGTAAAAATACATATTACTTATATCACATTTTTCTAAAATTGCAGTGTTGGCTAAGAATTTTTAAATATCTGTTTTTCTCTGAAGCACAGTTTTACCCTGGAGAATCACACATATCCTTAAAACCTGACTCTTAATGATTCAGTGAAATACTGTCTTACTGTGTCATTTTTATGTAATTGGAAGTTTAACACAAGAGCCATTTGCTCCAGCTGAGCTTGAGTCAGATGGCAGACTAAACAGAGACTCTGTGATCCAGAGCCATGTAATTACTGGAATAGGAAAATGTTTCACTCACCTTAATAGTATTTCTGAGCAGATGTTAATATCAACTCCTACAAAGCTGACACACTCTTCAACCACACTGTCCAGAGTTGCTTTGAGCAAAGTCTGTGATACATCATGCTGAGAAACAAAAATAGAGATATCTGGTTACTGAAGTACTGAAGTGTACATAAACAGGAACTGCATATAGCACTAACATCAATAAAAAGCTGCTGGAACGTAACAGTATCTTATGTGCAGGTACCAGTTAAAAATATGAATTTTAAAATATATTTTTTAAAGTATCCCCAGTATCTCTTTGAAACACCTTTGCCATGATACAAATCTCTAGAATAAAGACACACTTCACATGCCAGTATTGCTCTTTAATAACCACTTCCCTGCATCTTGTAAAAACAAAACTTCATTAAAAACACGACTACTCAAAAAGAGTAATGCTTCTGGTCCATCCACCATGTCTTGTCTTTAATCTGACATACCTATAAAATCAGTTTATTAAAAATAAAGTAGAGATCACAAATGCTGTACTTTTGCACCAGTACACACAGATATTTGCAAAACAGTCTCATTTATGAGCATCACACTACAGTAGAGTCATTATTTACTAAATGGAAAAGCCACGCACTGTATGAAGGTGGGCAATACATAAGGTACTTATCAACCCCATGGCAACAAAATGTTTCAAATTTTGAACAGATATTTCTGGGATGATTGGCAGGTCCTCGACCAAAGCACCACTAATGGATATGTTCACAGTGTTTCCCCCTTTTCCCCCTAAAACAAAAATCAGTCACACTTGTCAAAGTTAAAAGTTCTCAAACTCTAAGATTTCTTTTCCTCCCAAATGCAGGCATACTTCAGCCTGTAACTGCGAGTTCCCCACACAAGCCCATCAGTGCTTAGAAGTCTGACCTGGAGGGAGAAGCCTCTCTAAATGCAGGAGCTAATTCAATCACTATGTTGGCTTAGCTTCAGGGCTCTTCTGCATCACTCATGTAAATCTGGGTTGATCTGTTGTGGTTTCATGATGCATTCATTTAGGACATCAAGCTGGATCCAAGCCAAGGCACCAAACACTTCATCCATTACTTTGTTTTACGTTCTAAGCCATTCGGATCTTTTAAAGATTTCACGGTTAAATTTAACATGCCAATAGCATCAATCCCAATCTACTAATGCTGGTAGTTCATTAAGCAGTGGTTAATAACTGGGGCAGTCATAAAACTTCAGGCAATGCATTTCATAGCTCCCTATTTCAGGTGATGGTAATGGGATGCATTTTCATCATGTGATATATAATAAAGTTACTTACAAACACAAAGCTCGTATTTTGCCAATATGACTCTTCCTATATTAATTTTGCATGCAAAACACCATGTAAATCCACAAGTACTGGCATTTACACACATCCTTCGTCTCATAACCGCAAAGCTTGCTTCTACACTTGGCAGATCAAACATCAGTTTCTACTTACTAATGCGTTGCTACTGCAACATAATAGCTTCTTTTTTGAATAAAAAGACAAACAAAAATTCCCACACCCTCAAAAGAAGTCTTATGTTTCCTTACGTTTCATTTTTCTGACTACTGAAGATGTATGTTCTCTTAATGAGGAATATATTGCCTCCTCCTCCTGGCATCAGCCACATAATATAGTAGAGCTAGAGGCTTCCAGCTCACATGCACACTCATGCAAGAAATGCATTTATATAACACAGCACAAGAACCAAAAGTAAATGTCCAGAAACAACACCCACATCGTCTCTTCTTTGCTAAGTACAGCTGCCAAATACTGGGCTAGGTTTTTCACTAAATGCTTTATTTGAGGTTCACTGGAAGATAAAGATTGTATTAATTTTTTTTTCATTAAGATGAAGGAAGGCATAAGGAGAAAAAAATGCAGAAGACAACTTCCTTCTGCTCTTAAGGAAGGCTACTGAATCAAAAGTACTTGCTACTTGCAAGTTGATTATGATACAGTTTCACAAGTTACATTAACAAATTCTATTAACTGCAGCAGTTATTGGCCTCCTTTAAAAAAGCCGTCTTGTTCTAGACAACTGCTCTCTGAATATAGAGTCCATGGCAAAGGGAAGTGTAGACTACTGCTTCCAAGTTTCAGATTCATTCCTTAAGATGATGATGATTCTTCAGTAGGAACAACATGATTTAAAACAGTCACTACCTCCACAATGCCTTGATTCAGCAGAAGCTTTATTTCCAGCCTGTAGAAAGTGAACCTAGATAGGAATTCAGTGTACTATATCCCCGAAAATCAAGGAAAGGATCTGTCACAATCAAAAGCTAAGCATCCTAAAATATCTCTGCTAATGGAAGAAATGCCAGTGCTCACAGAACCTCATTTTCAAATGCACCATTGGTATTTATCTAAAGACCTGACTTTGTGATTCCAATAGTTTCTGCAAAATTCATGAAATACAAAACACACATCTTGAAAAAAAACTATAGTACTTAACTGTCTCTTTCTCTTGCCAAGAAGACAAAAAGTTCTCAGGTCTCTCAAAGATGACTTGCATCTTAACTTTATTTCTGTTTGACAGTCATCATTAAAAAACCAAAACAAGACATTCACCAGTTGTTCTTTATTGCTCCAACAAGTCACATGACTTGGAATGGACATGACAGCACATATGTGAAGGCACAGATAAAGTGAACAGGCAGATGTGACAGAACAGGATAAGCATAAAATAATCCCTAAGCTACCAGGACCTCACTGAAGTAAGGTACATTTAGTGAGTGAATGATGTTAAGTTGTAAAAGCCAGAAAAACCTTCCAGATGGCAAACCTGCCTCCCAAGATGCAGCTCCTGACCATCAGGGCTTTCTCTGGCTATAACGAAGGAATTTTTACACCCCTCTTTACACTAAAAAAAGGCACAGAGAAGTGTTACACATTTAGTTTCTAAAAGTAGTTAAAAATATTATTATCTCAATATCGCTGCCAAGACTTCCTACTGCCCAAAGGTTACATTTCAGAAAGGTTTAAAGTACAGTGTGTTTTCCACTCTTCCAATAGTTTCACTGATCTTCTCAAATATCAGAGGTTAGATGATGCTATACACTTTTGTGCACTATTTATATGCACTGGGATGATATCAAATAAGTCAGACACTAGAAGCACACACATACCCCACTCCTCACTGCCTACAGAAGGTTTGTAAAGACAGGAATGATGAACTGTTGCATTAAGTGCATCAGAATAAAACCTGAACAAGTAAAGCACAAGTCTGAAATGCCAGGCTGCTTTCAAAGTGAGGTAATGCAGAATTTGATGTTGCACAGTTTCTAACAACCCCTCTACACACCACTGATCATTGCATCAGCTGATCACCTGCAAATCCTTCTAAATAAAACATTTTCATAATAGCACTGACTCTGAATACAATGAATGAGGGTGTCCCTGCTAAAACTGTTCAGTGTAGCCTTTAAGCTCAGAGCCAAGCACACAAAGTGCTATCACAGCTATGTCTAACAACACTTCCTTTGGTTTGACATTCAAACATCATCTTGAATTTACTGGCCAAATATAAAGTTCTAGTAAAAGGATACTCAGAAATGGCTGCCATTAAAATATTCAATGTAATAGTAGATCTGAAGCAGAAGACTTAGTTTTATATGATGATCTCCAAAAGGATTGATACTCTCAATTTATGGAAACTAATGCCAGTAGAAGTAAAGGGCTTGCCACAAACTGTGGGAGGTCCAGTGCAAAACTGCAAACTTTAGTTTATCATCACTCTCCAGAAAACAAAGCCACCTTGCCTCACAAATGGTATTAGCAAGAACTTACAAATTTGTTTGGTTTGAGCTTTTTGTGGAGAGGACTATAGAAACTAATCTGTCCTAAGAAGTGTCAGAAACTGTAACTGTATTTCAGTATTTGTTTTCTAAGGAGTTACCAATTGAGCTACAGAAAAAGATGCAGAAAATTACTTGATCAACTGAAACCACTACAGTAAAGAACTGTCAATCAGTAAATGAAATTCAAACATTACATTTCTCTAATATTTTTATAAAGAGTATCCCAAGTATAACTTACATTCATGAACATGGAAGAAGATCAAGAGCAGCTATTTAGATGTCTGGTCACAATTACTGCTCAAATTAGTCCATGGCAAACTTGTTAAAATTACAAGAAAAAAAAATCACACATTTCAAAACAACCATTAGGCAAACCTGTACTAAAAACCCTACCAATCAATATAACTTCATTGTATATAATTTCGTCAATCATGGCACAAAATGTTTACTCCTGAAGAATAGTGTTTAAGAACACCTGTCCATTATGCACATGATAGTTCTGTTCTATCATTATGTCCCAATACTTCAGCTATCTTTCCTTGCCATATGGTATGCAGCAGAGAACAAGGATTCTTGTTTCACTCAGTTTCAGCAGTTACAAACACCCACTAGAAATGATTAACATTACTAAAAACCTATCTCTTCCTTGAGATGGCACTCCCTCAGCTGTAACTAAAATCCCTCTTACAGTTTCAAAAACCTGTTGATGTACACAAAAGGAAGGCAGTATTTTAAATAGCCTCTCAGCTCAGTTATTTCTAGCAGTGCACCAGTACAGACACTGTAAAAATACATTTGTCATCAGCACAGCAAATTTATCACGTCAAAGAACCAGTGCTCACACGAAGCCTGGAGGCCATACTTGGCCAATGTGCATGAGCGTGGATGGTGGGTCAGCACACTAACTTTGCCTCAACACTAGATTACCAGTGCTAGACTAGAATGGGCAGCTTTTACTTGCAAGTAAATTACAACTCCAAGCTCTTAATCTTTGGCAACTCCAAAAAATCCCACAATACTAAAACTCCACTGTGACAGTGGTCACAAGGGTTCTGGAATGATGCAAGAGACGAGAATGTTGACTCCATGTTCAGAAGGCTTGATTTATTATTTTATGATATATATATTATATTATAACTATACTAAAAAGAAATAGAAGGAAAGGTTTCCTCAGAAGGCTAAGCTAAGAACAGCAAAGAAGAATGATAACAAAAGCAGCTGGCTCGGACAGAGAGAGAGAGCCAGCTCTGCCGTGACTGGTCACTGAATCAAAACATCCACACGAGACCAATCACGGATCCACCTGTTGCATTCCACAGCAGCAGATAACCATTGTTTACTTTTTGTTTCTGAGGCTTCAGCTTCTCAGAAGGGAAAATCCTAAAGAAAAGGATTTTCACAAAAATATGTCTGTGACACTCCACACAACACTAAAAATAATACACATAATTAAAATGCATTTGGTAAGATGTATAAAATCATAATTTCGCAGAGGATGGTATGAATTCATATGTATCTGAAAGAAATTCCAACAGCTTAAAATTCTACCACAACACACAGCAATTCTGAAATAATTGTTTTCCATTTACAAACGTTAGTAGACATCAACACAATCAGCCTGTGCCTCATTATTACTTTAAAATGCCCAAGAGCCAATCAAGGCACCTTCCAACACAGTCAAGCAGGAATTATTTGTACCCTGCAGAGCCTACAAATGTAGTGCAGACATGACCTAATGATGCTAGTTAGAAAGCAGTGGGGAGGGGATGAGTTCTCAAGTCTGGGCAGTAACCTGCAGGTTGTTGACCCAGGCTCAGAATTACAGTACTATAACAAGATCAATATTCAGTTTAAATGAGACTGAGCTGTGTGCCAGACAAACTATTTTGGGTTTTGATCAAGTTATACCTCACTTGTCCTTTGAATCCAAAAGTCAGCCGTCAATTAAGTAAACACAATTTAATCTTTTTTTTTTCTGTCAGATTGAGTCCTGAAAGACTTCTAACACTTCATAAAACATTATTTTGTTGGTACCTACTATTAACTTCTGTATCCATGAATTTTAATATTGGCATGTGCGACCAGTCAACATGCCTCTTGAAAAATACTATTTTTTTCTTTAAAGAGTGGCATAACTGTGCAAACTGAATGACTTTTACTGAAAGAGAAATTAGGTGGGACAACACATCCTAAGCAAAGTTCAAAGATATATTATTTTACAGAGATTCAATCCATGGCAATGTGTTTCAGAATTTAAAAAATGGAAAAACTTTACTAGTGCTGTAACCCCTATACAATCAGCTTCATTTCAAATGCTTGTTAAACCACAAGAGTGAAATGCATTCATGACAAACGCTTAAGTACAGCAGGACTAAAGTAATAGAAATAGTCTAAGGAGAAGCACCTTTTCATGTCCAGAAACAGAAAAAAAAATTAAAAATATACCTTACATATCAGGTGGAAAAGTTGGAAAGTTCAGAATTGGGGTTTTCATCTTTAACATCCTCTGGAAAATCCCTTCCAGCTAGAGTCTAAGAAAACAACCTTATCCATCTGATGTTTGATAAAAGGATCTAACTTCTTTTGAATTTCTTTTGAAGATTATTTGTGGTTTCTCCAAATTTATATTGTTATAGGATAAATTGTTATCCTATGTACTTAACACGCATTCATTTCTTGTTTCAAAACTCCAAATTCTGTTTATTTTAACAGCATATTGCTATTACTGAAATATCCCAGGAGAAAGAAATGGATTTAGATTTTCAAAGAAAATATTAAAAACAAAACCAAAGTCTTTCAGCTCTAACATTTAAAAAAAGTATGAAAAAAAAGCACCAGTTTATCATCATGTAAATGCTTTGAGTCACTTGCAAATTGCTGGAATTAATCTTATATTTACTTGTGCTTGTGTCCTAAAAGAAGCAGTAATACTGCCAAGCTTGTTACACAAATTCAGTCCCATCACTGACACATCTTACTTCTAAATTAGCTTCTGTGACATGAACAAGTTAGCAGAAAATTATGTATACCCAAAACCATCTTCCCCTTTCCAGAGCAGGCACAAGTTTTCTCCAATGCTTATTGTTATGTGACTAAAGAGCAGCAATACAAATTGCAATTGTAATCAACTACATCATTCCTGGAGATTTCAGAGGGACATTTTTGCCAACGAATAGCGAAGGCAAAAATCCAAATTACTACAGGTAATTGTGTAGTTACCTGTGGAAAGCCTCGCCTTTCATTTTCAATCCAAATATGTACTTTGGGGCTCTTAAAGGTCTACAAATATAGGGGATATCCTGCAAAACTACAAAAAGATAAAGAAAGGACCATCAGAAGTGGACCTTTATGGATCACACAGTTGAATTCAGCTGAAGATTTTCCTGAAGATCGCTGAAGGATAAGAGAAGGAAAAAAAGAAAGATTGCACTAACAGAGGAAGAAGACAGAAGTTACAAAGCCCAGGTGAGCATGGCCATGAGTGGGAGCTTTCTTTAGTCTGAAGTCTGCTGCGTGGTCCTGCAGCAGATGGGTGAGGAACAGCAGTTCCTGGGTATAGCTCCCACCAGCCCTACCCACAGCAAAGCAAGTCCTCAGAGGACGTGAGGAGCTTGGCAAGAGGCTACACAAATCCACATGCTTCTTCCAGCTCTGCTGAAGACACGTTGGGGTTCCTCTCCTCCATCTTTAATGAGGAATATGGTACTTGAAATATTATTAAAAACTACAACAAAACCCATAAATTAAGGGTATTTTCTATAAAGGGAAGATTAGTATAGCTGATGCATACTTTATTGTCTCATATAAGAAACTCATAGATGTCTCATACAAGAAACTTCTCACTGCTTTTCTCAAATTTAGTATGCCCACTTAGCAACTGCTACATCAAGTTACTCATACCAGCAATGCACTGAGAATGTATTTAACATAACAACACATCCGTCCCCTCACTAGGAAAAAATTTAGATGTCAAAAAATGACATGTAGTAGTATTTTTAGTCCCACACCCCACAGAATTAGTGACTATTTAGAAATAGTCAAGATACAATTAAAAAGGGGAAAAAAAGGTTTTTATTTAAGGTGACACTACCTCCTGAAAATGCTTGCTGAAAAAAGCTTTAAGGTAATTCAACCTTTTTCAACCTCTCACCCAGGTCCCCATCTTGTTTTAAGTAGATCAGCTCAAATTGAATATGCTTAAAGAACTCTTGCAAATCCTGCTGCTACCTCTTTCCCTTCTATTTGGCTCCTCCTTTACTTTGATCAGACACTCCTTCCCCTTGATTCTCAAGCTCTTCCACAGCCTAGCTAAAAGCAAAAATGAGCTAGGAATGAAACAGAATGCAAGACACTGCCATGCAGAAGACAGCCAAACCCAAATAAAGCAAGCTTATTTTCTCTGCTTACTAAAAAGCACAGAAAATAAGTGTGATTGACATATGGCAACTCAAAAAAGTCACTCAGAGTAGTGTTTACTGAATGACCCGTGGAAGACTGAAAGCTGACAGAAAACCAGGAAACATGTGGAAAAACAGAAGTCAGCTCAGTTAGCAGCAGTTATGGATTTGACAGGCAGAGTACATAAGCATCCATTGTGTCATTCACATCTTTGATAAATGAAAGCAATTTCAGCAGCACTCATTACATATAACAGCAAGTTATGTTTAAAGAAAAAGGATAAGTAAGCAACTGGCAAAAAAATCACTATGATATAGTAAGCTTATGACTTTTCAGAAATGTGTTCTGCACTGAGCTTAGCAAAATTTGCATTAAAACATGTACTTAGCACTTTTGGTATTACACATATAGCACTAACAACGTGTTTGCACAGAGGAGGCTGAAAAGTTGACAGGTCTCAATATTAAATTAGTTGTGCTAACGTATCAGCACTAAAATGTGCTTAATGACAATTTTAACAAGTGAACAAGAACACAAACATTTCTGTCAATCTCAAAACCAAGCAACATTTCAGAACCACCATCACCATTGACAGTGTATGATTGTTACTGCTAATGCAATTAGCATAATATAAAAATTGAGGAATCAAAATGAACCAGTAAAATGACACAAACAAGAACACTACATGTATTACCCTCTACATGAAAATAGCAATTGAGTACTCTTGCAATAGACACATTTTTATCCAAATACGTAAGACCTCAGCAGGTAGAGGGAAAAAAGCACAAATCAAATAACACATTTTACCAGCATCCCTAACAGAATTTAAGGATTTGTTCCCTTATAACGTAGTCCTTACTTATATTCAGGATCTGGAAACTCCTTCAGCAGTCTTCTTTAAAACGTTTAAAAAAATACAGTATTAGCAAACGTGTAAAATGATACATAACTTTGTAGTGCAACTAATTTAGAAAAAATGTTTGGAATAAAGTTTTTTTAGGTACACCCTAACCTAAAATCTGTAAATAATAATAGCATTACTATTACAAACTTATAAAGTTTACAAGATACTTACCAAGTCAGAGCTTTTAACTATTGTATATATGAATATATTCATTGCAAATCTATAATCTGATCACAGCATCATTCTTTTTAAAAACTGACCTCCATTTCCCTTGAAAAATCTTTTATCTTATAATTAATCTAAAACTTAAAGTTTTAGGCAAGCTTGGCAAAACTTTATAAAAATAAAGTTAGAAGTAAAGTACTTGAAAAATTAAGACCTAATACTTTAGAAACTCCAAAAAACAATTTTAAACTCAGGTATCATTAGGAATTCTAATTACAAAACCTTTTGGTCCAAAAGCAACTACTGGCTCAGTTTTAATACCATTTGTAAGTAGTAAGGGGAATAGAGCTCTCTATTTGTACAAACATTTACAACTCCAAGCTGGTATATCACTGAACAAGAGGGGAATTAAAATCACCTCTGATTTTGCAGCACTTGTGTCTGCCTTTCACCACCTGCAGATGACTTAAAACTTCCAGAATCAAGGCTCCCTTGAATCACTGGCTGATGTCCCTTTACATGAATTAAGAGCAGAAGTCCAGTAGCAGTTTTACCAGTGCTTTGTAGCACTGGGAGTTAAGAGATGAGATGGATCAATCAAATATTAGACAGGATTGTTCAATGTGTCAGCTTCAGCAAATTATTAGTTACACTAAAATAATCCAGTATTTTTAAATATGAAAAAATAAATTGTTATTGGGTGCTCTTTTTTTGTAGAGAATTTGTATTTTAAGAACACCAAATGACAGCTGTTCTAAATAACCTAGATTAGGGCATCAAGCTTTTGATGAATCCTCACACAAGTTAGCAGTCGCTCTGATAGGAAATTAGATAACTGAGACACCTTAGATCAGCTATGGCCGATCTTCCTCTTCTGGAACACACAAAGATTGGCAAAGAAGCTCAAGTGCAAGTCTTGTAGTGATTTCTAAAGCACCTGGCTGGGTAAGCTGATGTAAAGAGTGGAGCTAATTCAAATACTGTTGTGATGGAGAAAACAGCTTGTCTGGACACTTGTGTGGAGACTTGTCATCACTAACTGGCCCAAGCAACATCGTCCCTCCCCTGCAAAAGGAGGTTACATGGCAGCTAATGCCATTCCCAAACTGCAGATTTATATCAAGACCGAGATATAACAGAGGATACAAGTCTTGGCCACACAAAGATTTGGCATGTACCAACCAAGGTACAAAGGCAATTCTTGCATCCAAAGGCAATCCCACAAATACTCTCTTCTATGGTGGATACACCAGTAAACTTAGAATAATAATTAGCTTTTTTTATGATTGTAAAACCAAAGAAAGGTTCGAGGAAAACAAAAATATGAATGTCCATTAGAGGAAAAGTTTAAGAAAACCACTCTATTTTTCACTCTTTAAAAACACAGGCGGTCAAGAACATGAAGAGGAAAATGTAGCTCCTAAGAGTCTAGAAAATCTGTATGTTAGAATAGTGCCTTCGCAAAAACTCTGAAATCACTTAATAAAAAATCAGAAGTACCCAACTTCTTCCAGACTTTCAGTGGCAGAAAAGGCATAGCTGGTACTACAGAGATACAAAGTGGTGACTTTTGGTTTTGGTGTACTTTACTCAAACTACTTTGACCTGTAGGTGACAGAGCTTCTGGGAGATACATGCTTACAGAAACAGTTTTGGTTTTGCTAGGCTATTCTAAAATTAGAATAGTAATAACCTCCCCTGCCATAGTCACACACATATTGCAGAACCTTTAAACTTCACACTGCTTCAGCACAGGTACCTGAAAACAGTCCCAGTCTCACAGACGACAAATTAAACTCACAAGAACTTAGTGATTTCTCCTTAACTAAAAAAGAACTAAATGAACCAGAAAGGATCACAATTCTTAATTTCCTGACTACAACCCAAGCATCATTACCCAGAAGCGAACAGGACACGTTTTGCTTCTCCAATATTTTATGATGTTCATGCATTGATCGCTGTGTTTGCTGATTGCTTGGACCAGGGACAGCTTCCAAATATTTTTGTATCTTTGCTTTCAGCTGTCCGTGTATCAGTACAAAACAATTAAAACAGAGATTCTAAAGTAAAGGATATTTTGAGCTAATAGCCCTTTCTCATCGAGCTATTGTCTTATTACAGCAGGAGTAAAAAAAGTGCTGTAACTCAACCCATTATATTCTCTTCCAGAGGAAGTGATGACATCAGTTCATTGATAAAAATTAGTCTCCTCTCTTTCATAAGTTTGTTTTCAAGTAGGAATCAAGATTCAGATGCAACAAGGCTGCTCCCTCAGACTAACGGATTTAAGGTCTGGACAAGAAGGTGGAAAATGAGATTATTTAATACTCACTCAAATCCTAATAGTGGGAAAAGTGTCTTCAAAAACTCATTCCCAAGTTCTCCTGTTGCTCTTAACTTCTAGCAACATCAACCATACCACCTCACATGTACAATCAAGGAGGACAAATGCCTCCACCATTGTTTCAGTCAAGTACATTCCTAAGACACTGTCTTTATAAAAAAAAGTATGTGAAAAAATTAAAAATGGCTTGTACTGGGATTCGGGGGTTGGTGGGGATTTTTGTTTCTTTGCCTGTTTCTGCTGTTTTGTTTTGGTTTCTTTCTTTCCTTTTAAGTTAGGTAGGATTTATGAGGAACACATTTTTATTATTTCATGTATACATCTAAAAGAGAACTGGAAACAAACATCCAAGTGGTTCAAGTTATACGCATAGCAAAGACATCTAAGTGTGAGGGATGAAAAACTGGTCCAAAGTATTGAAAAACAGGTAAGTTAGGAAAATGAAAGAGAGAATTGCACATAGATGATGACACAAATGAGAGAAATAATTACTTCCTCTTGAAAATGTTTCTCAACAGAAGACAAAATGCTTCTAGCTCCAGCAGCCATTTTGAAATTTATACTTGGAACAAACAAGAAGCTACAACTGATGTTCTTTATAATGCCTTATGCACAGATATGTTCTTTAAGTACTCTCAGTCTTCTCCATCATTCAATTCTAAAGCTTCAGAAAAGAAATGGATATCTCATCAGGTTTTTCAAGAAAGTTTAATTTCTTCCTTTTCCCATCTGCACACACTGTGCCTCATTGTGCTAAAATATGCATTTTCTTCATCAGAAATCCTATCTTTAAGTCACAGCCAGTGAAAGAGTTCTTTTAGAGAGCTGCAGCTTTAGAACATTTTCAATAGCTACTAACACAAAACAAGCACAAAAAAGTTTGCTATGAAAAACTTATTACACAGCAAACTGAAATTTCAGCAACAAAATTCCTTTTTCACATACAAGAGTGTTGTAATATAGTCCAGTTCCAGCCTCTGGTCTCTTCAGATGCCAGACATATAAATCCATGCTGCCATTTTCAGAAGACTATTGCATTTGCCTACAATTTACTCTTATTTTCAAATGGCTCGATGGTTTCAGAAAGCATTCAGAATGGTTTCAGAAAGCATATATCTTTAAAGAGTTTATATATTAATCTATTTTCTATTTGTCCTACTTAAGGGACAAGAAAAACAGGCAAAAAACACACTCATGGGAAAAAAACCCCACATTCTGAAAGGTGTCTCATTGAGGATGCAGACACTCCAAGAAATAGAATCCTTAGCAAACGTTTTCCCAAAGCCCTGAAAAAGTAATCCCAACAACACATTAAGATATGCCATTTACTTGGGACACTAGCTTTTTAGAAAAGATTGTGGAAGAAGCATAATGCCTTCTTAAATAGAGCTGGGAAATTATATGGTACCTAGTAATAGCAATGCTGGATCAGATCTCAGGATGTGATAAAAGTGAAAGACACTCTAATGACATGCACACAGAGGGAAGGAATGCTATGAAAATAAAGAGCATGGACATTCTATTTGGCACACAGTTCAAGTCAATATCTGCATCATTACCCTTCTTATCCACACTTGTGAGATCTTCCAGCAAAATGTATGGGGTTCTGTAACGGCACTACTCTGAATTAAGTACTTAATTAAGAATTAATTAATTAATTAAGTACAAAGGCCCTTAGGTAAGCAAGGAAAAGCTATGGCAGGACCAGATTTACCTGAGATATCCCTCAGATATTCATTCATCATAACATACATACATAACATCCATCAGCACAGCTTTAATACAGCACCGTAGAGAGAGGCAGTCGCAGATGAAGAGGCCCCTGACAACTTACACTTTCTAAAAAGACAAGACTGAGAGCATGATCAGGAATATTGCTTTAGAACAGCCTTAATTAGGATTAAAAGTAGCCTTTATCTGTAATTTAGGAATAAATGGATTTGTCACTGACTTTCACCAAAGAGACAGAAATTTAAGAGGACATAAAAGAACAATTCCTTGACTTCTCCCCTCCAGCTCATTATATCCATCAGACAAATTAAAGCAAAATGATAGACAACTATACAGCAGGAATAAAGACTGGAGAAAAAAATACTCAAACAGAGGGGGAGTGGTTTAATATTTACGGACTGTCCAGATGATCAACCCACCTACTCTGAGGTCTTGTGATGTCTAAATTTATGCTAATTTTAAGGGAGCAAACAGCTATTAAAATTTTCATTCACAGTATGCTTCTATACAAGCCGAGGAAGTAAAATTGAAATGAAGTACCATCACTTAAAACAACTAATGAGAGGAAAAGCAACAAAAAAGCAACAAGGCTACTTAATTCCTCTGCCCAGACATACATGTCAACCCTGGAAAAAGTCCAGGTTCACTGAAGAATTTTTATTTTGCTCTGTAATAATAACATACAGTACTTAAACCACTACAAATAAGAACAACACTTGTTCTTGTAAAACAAATGAGTTTGAAGACCCTAAATGCATGCCTACCTCGCTGAAACTAATGTTTTTCATTACAATTTTAACTTTCAAGCCAAGATTTCTGTGACTGCAAATCACTAGTTTTTCAGTCCTTACTTTAATAAACACTCAGTCTTAACATATCTTTCTTAAAAAACAAGATGCCACATACACATTACTGAAATTTTACCACAGGCTGCTACAGAAGGAATATCAGAAAAAGTTACCATTAAATTTGTAATTTAAAAAACCTAACCAATTTTAAATGTTAAGTACTATTGCTGAGGAGTTATTAAAAAAAATTCCAACCTGTGCTACTACACATGGGAATAAGTGTGAAGCAACAGCATGTTGGTTAGTATCACCTGTTCTTTGTATTCTAATTATTTTTACACAAAAATATCTATTTGCAATCAGTAATACATGAAGAAAATGTATTTCTATAGCAAATGACACAGCAGACAGCATTCCCAAAGGATAACCATGTTCCATTGCATCCAATGGGACAGTAGCCATTTACCTGTAGCCTCTGTATTCCAAGCGGACTTCAAGGTCCCAGTACTTCCCTCTGCATTTTGCATTGTTTGGGTCCAACTTCACAACAGCTCAACTTTCCTTTGAAGCACTGCCACATCAGGGCTGTTGAAGAATGAAATCTGCTTGCCTTTAGGGCTTGATTGAGTTAAAGGGCAAAATCCTGGCTCCATTTGAAGTCAGTGGGCAGTTCGCCATTTAATTCAATTCGTCTACTATTTCACAGTGACCTTAAGGGTATACCAAAAAGCTTGTACCCATGTATCCTGCCTTTCCTTGCAGAAAAATGTGGTGGCACGCATTAGCTCTTAACAGCAATGGCTGGTGGCAACTAGACTGCTTTTACTTTGAACATTCATGTGAAGCTCACAAGCATTCACAAAAAGTTACAGAACAGAACTGTAAACATTGGTTCATCAACAAAGTTTATCTTCTGGTTGGGGATCAAAAATTCATTTTAAAATTTAGAAACTACAGAACAGACACCTGAGAAAACATTCACTTTCACTTAGTCTAGATAATTTCAAAGAAAAGGATGAAGCAAGTCATATTTTATTTCACCACAAGAAGTCCCATGGTTTTTAATATTAACTAAAATATGGCTGTCCCAGTGCCAGATCACAAACACCCCAAAAGACATAACAGAACATATTTCACATTACCACCTTGGCACCCTGAACAAACTACAGAGGCATAGGGTTGGATGAATGTATCAATTTCTGTATCACCATAGGCAGGTGCAAATCTATAGGGAAGGTTTTATAAAAGCAATTAAGCAGTTAAAAGAACAGCTGATCAAAAATTCTAACTGTGGTATATAGCTCAATAACTTGCAATTACTTGTAATCAATGGCACTCATGTCTTTAGAAAACAAGATTTAAATGCTCCCGAATAAAATCACACAAATTTACTCTTACAAGACTGTACCAATAACCTGTGGAAAACCCCAAATATCTTCCCGTGTTCTACTTCTCACACTCAAGTAAAGCCACCCATCCAATGACAGACGCTGGGATGCTTGCAGCTCTACTTTTTTCAATTCCCTTACATAAATAGTAATCTCTTTCAAAGTTAAAAATACTCCTTTTCCTTCCCAGCTAATGTATATGGGTACTTTATATCCTTATTTAGAAGTTTGGCAAGAAACACATAGGGAAACTAATTTTGCATAATGTCTCTCTCTTTCCTGCTTTCAACATCCTGGCATAATATTAAAGATCAACTCAGTAAAGTTGACAGCAGAATATTTGTGTTATGCACTGCTTTCTCAGTTTTTGACTAGAAATTACATCAGTAATCAATGCTCAGAAAAATTGTTTCTACCATAAGCTTTTCGTCATACCCAAAATTTCAAAACAAAATAATAAAGGCTGCAGTTAGTCATTTTTATTTTAAGACAGACACTATAGTATTTGTACAGTCATTAAAAAACATTTTCCACTTATTTTCATCATGTAAAATGAAAATATATTCCATCACTGAAATTATAATACAACTCAGCTTCTGCTAGCTAGCCCAGGAGACCGAGAAAGGGGAATGCCAATTAATCCAATTACTGACAGAGAAGCTATCAGGATGAGTACTTATCAGGTCAGGTTCAAAAACACATCAGAAGCAACAGTGTTAAAAAAACAGAAAAGAAAAATGAAAAATGAAAAAAGCTCACACTCCCTGTGCTGAGTAGCACTATTAAATTCAGATGCAGGGTTGTGTTTAGGTTGGACAGGCCCCAACAGTAGAACAAAGTCAGTCTGTCTTAGTACCATAACCAAATTCTACAAGTTAACAGCTTTTCATGAAAAGCTGCCATTTCAAAATGTCAATCAAACCTGAATATAAGTGGGAACTCCTGCAGAAATAACCAGCTGCAGGTTTGAAAAACATTTTTCACTGAAAGTGGAAACACAAAAGATGTTTGAATGAGATCTCTTTTCATTCCTGTAACAGTAGACGGTCATTTTCACAACATCAAGGACAAAAACACAAGACAAAATTGCAAATAACGTCTTGAAAGAACCATTTGCAGGGGTGATGAATGATTCAAGTTACAAACGACAGAATTATTGGCAAATGGAAACTCATTAATATGAAAAAGCTTCTCTTATAAGACTGCAGTTTGTCTCCACTTTCTCTCATTGTATCTGAATGATTAGATTGTATTAATTTCATTGCGTGTTTAATATTGGCTTTCTCACCTTGAAGCAGCAGCTTGCACTAAGATCATCCGAGTTGCAGCGTAAGTCTTTTGGGGGTTTATGTGTTTAGTAAGCAATTGAACTACTTTCAGGTAATAAAAATGCAGATTCTAACAGAGTGAAGTTAAAACTTATGATCTACCCACAGAGAGAACACAAGTTTTCCAATTCAGTTCTGGACATACAAACATAAATAAGTCATATTTATTCAATATACCAAGGGAAAAATATTATTTATACAAGTGTACATAATGGAAAAGCAGCTTATCAAAATTACTTTGGCCACATTCTCCTTTCTAAAGAATATGGCATGAACAAAGCCATTTTCTCTACCATCTGAAAGATGCATAGCATATCTGAAAATGAATTTGCTGTCCAAATATGGGGCTTCATCAATTTCTTATTCAACAACTGGACTGATATAGCAGTGATTTGTTTCACAGAATTTCCACATTCAATGTCATGAAACAAATTTAGTCAACAGGGATATTTAGTGAAGAGTTAAAACCAGTATATAAGATTTCCCTCTCCAAAAGGTACCACCTGCACTGTAGTATCATTATCCATTTTGCTTATTATTAACAAGTAATAAAAGTAATTTGCACAGTAGATGAACACCTCATCATGTCTCAGAATATAGAGTATTAACACAGACATAGTGCCCTGCACATATCTATCTCCTTCCAGCATGACTATCACTAGGATCATCACACAAATGAGAAAATGTTAACTCTTTTGAGTGATAGCACCTTTATCTAAAGCTATGCTTTCCACCAAACTGAAAACACATTTACAAAAAAATCAAAAATGAGGATGTGATGAAACAGCATAGTTATATTAAATGTAATTGAACATACTTAAGATGTAAGACTTTGAAGAGCTGGAAGTAACATATAATTCTTCAGCAGCATTCACTGAAAAATAAGATGCTATACAACATAAACTGAAACAACTTGTCACTAATAACCTCTCTGTACTGCAGTATCAGTTACATCATCCAATTTCACACTACAGTACTGTTTTGTATAGAATACATTAATTTCTGATATCCCAAATCTTAATCTTCATATTACACTGAATGGATACATATTTCACTGTAATATGCATCTCTCTAGCTGCAGCTGCAGCACACTACCACAGTTACCTTAGAACTTTTCCTTACACTCAAAGTTCACTTCATTAGAATCACAACAGAAATTTATCAATACTGCTCCCAACAAGAAGACTAAAAACACAGCAAGATTTTTTTATTACTAAATCTTGTTCTTATCACTTGGTATCACCAACATTTGTTTTTAAATAAGCTGGAGCATATATGCTCAACTCTGAGGTTTTGGGGTGATTAACTCGCAGTATAAAAATATAGCTGAAGCAAGATTAACTTGATCATAAAATGCTGCTACCAAGCCATTTAAGAACTGAGACAGAAAAAATAAAAGAAGGAAAGAAACAAACTGTGCCAAACCTAGTGTCTTAGCAAGCAGAGTGTTTTTGAACATTCTTGAAAGCATTTACTATTTACTTCAGGAAACAGCTTACAAGTCAAAACACGCTGGAGATTTTTTCATTTTGTTTTGCTTCGAGCTGCCAATTGTTAGTCAAGATTACTACTCATTTTACAGGCGTGTTAAGAATGCAAATGGTTAACAGTAGTATAAACTATATACTTGGTTTAAGTTTGAATGTCTAAAACTATTACACACTGCATTCATCTGCATTCCCTGTTTATGGGAATGAAATATGTAGTCATTTGAAGTCCACAATATGTATACTGTGTTTGTAATAACTGCAGATTTTACAAGCACATTATTCTTTCCATTAGGATTAAAACCTCACCGAATAGCAATTTGTGAAAGAATTCTAGCAGGGCCCTGAGCCCAGAACTCTGACCTCTGATGAGATGCTTGGCAGCAACAAACTCTAGGTCTAAGCAAAACATCTGGTTTGAGTTAGACTTCCTGAAAAAATAGCCCCTGTACTGGGGAAACTGGTATTCACTCAGCTTTGTCTATACACTTTGACTGACTGCAACACTGTTGAGGGGGGGTGTGAGGAAGAGAAAAAAGTGCTTTGCCAGAATGCACGTCAATCACTGCAGGCTTCTTGGTGGCCTCCGAAGAGCCGGGCACTCACGCTAGGAGACACTGTACGCGTTTGTTCAAGCTTCTTGGGATTTTTGCTATTGTACTCCATAGCTCAATGTTTTTTTCAGAATAAGTGCCAACTCTGAATTATCTAATCCAAAACTACAGTTGAGTTCAAATATAAATTTTGCCTGAAGAAATAGTTTCTGCAGATTCTTTCTAAACAATAATTGTTTTATCATCATTTTTCTTACAAATTTAGACAATCACTATCATCATAAAATGAATGAGGATATTCCCAACAAAAACACAAACTGTCGCTGCCAAGAAATTTGTAAGAACAGCAACATCTTTTGGTTGGCACCCAAGATTTTTTTATAGGCAGCACATTGTTGCATGCAGTACCTAGAGATAAGAGTAGGACAGAAGGGTCACTAAGGAGAATGATGATACAGTGGGGTGGGTGTCCTGAGCCTCCTGCTCTCAGACCTGTAATCAGCAAATGCTCCAGCAAGAAGCATAAAAAAAGGATAGAGCCGGTTCTTGCTTCTCACTTGCCTGAGATGGGAAGCACACCCAATCACAGGGTGGATGAAGAGATGCACAACAATTGCAGGGTTGGCATGAGTTGCACTTTGTTCAAGCTGGCAGCCCAGGTAAGAAGCACAAGAACAGCTTGGTGTGGTGGGTAAGACACAGCTTCACTTTGAGGCATGACTGTCCAGAAGTATGTGGCCAAACTCAACTCACCAGACGGTTTTTTGCAGGACACTGCATTTTTAAGCATCATAGTGAAGTACGTTTTAAATAGTTTAGCCATAATAATGGAACAGCTAGCAGTAGTTACTGAGACCTGTTACATTAACAGATACACAACGCAGCATTAAATATCTCATATAGGCTAGGGAAGCTCAAGATAATTGAATTTGAAAGCAACAGATGGAAAATTTAGTGGAGATTTCTATCAACATATTCAGCAATGCTGCATTTACACACACGTATGTATAAGAGATGCGTGATAAAATTTATCTATGCACAACTTTACTGTGTACAGAGAAATTTACCTTTAGGCACTAATAGTAGGCACTGTTTATATTAGCTGAATACTTTTTGTGTACACTGCCTACTTAATAAAATATATTGTGGTAAAAAAAGCATCAGAAAAAAATTCATCTATCTACTGCTCTATTTTATACAAGTCTGTCATATGACTGTATATTGTTAATGTACTCATAGTTTATTTTCTTCCTGGAATTGCTAATGCAATAATATTTTTATGCCTGTTCTAACAGTAACTTTACACTGGAATTAAATGTCAATTTCTACTTTCCACCTCCAAAATTTTAAATTAAATGTCACTGATATCAACCCTTTGCATTCAGGCAAAATGCAGCCACCAACTCACAAAGGGACATTTATAAAATAAGCCTTGCTTGTTTGAACTGCAACACTGCCATCACTGGAGTTTCAGCTGGGAGATTTAAATAAATAAAAATAAACCAAAGTAATAAACACTATGTTTTATGGAGCTGCACAGAATTAAAAAAAAAAAAAAAGAAAGAAAGAAAAAAAATGAAAAAAAGGAAAGAGGTCCTCCTGGCAAACTTGAAATATTAGACTGAAAAGCTGCCTCTCTCATTCCGGAAGACTTCTGGCCCCCACTACTCAAAGCCATTTATGAAGGACAGTCAGCTGTGGGCAACAGGGCCACCCACACGAGTGCCCATTATGCCCTTTGGAACTGTAAAGAGATGCCCCTCTGTCCATGACTATATAGAAAACAAAACAACATTCCAAAGTAAGGAAACTTAGGAAATTTCTGAGTGCAACATGAGTAATGAATCCTACAAACATCTCAAGCAACACAAGGCAGGTGGAAAAACAGAGTTTCTTAGCCCAAGGCTTTGTAATATATAGTTATGTTCTCCATGGAGCTAAATTTTTCTACTACTGATGAGATTCCAGTGGCTGTGTTATCCAAATGTATGCTACGAAACAGGTTTTTTTGCTTTTGGAGAAATAAATCACATATGTCCATAGACATCAGTTTTCTGGAAGACTGAATATAATTTTAGAATCATCACCATCAGCTGGTTGACAGCAATAAAGACAACATTCACTTTAAATAACCCTGAATTATATACAGTTGAGTAAATTAGAATTTGTTTTGCTTTAAGGTCTTCCAAAGTTGAAGCCAACATGCTGAACAAAAATATTAAACTATCTATAACCCTGTGTCAACATATGATGCTACTGGGAATGGTAAGTGAATTAATTTTCCAAGGAAAATTAATTACTTATGACTTACAGTTGTAAAAGCAAACAACGTAACTCTGGATTAGGGCACATTAATTTCTGTTTGGAGTAGCGATTAAATTAATTTCATATAATTCATGGTATGTAATGGAAAGCAGAACAAAGATGAAATCTTAGACAATGACTGACACAGAAAAAAGAGTATATTTATGTTCCTGATACAAAAATAAAGGTCACAGATATTAATCACTGTCTAGCGAAACATGATTTTAGTTTCTAAAATGATTTTTTCAAAACTGTTTGTTAGGATAAGTGTTATTAGCAAGATAAAAATCTAAAAAGCAACAAATTACAAAACATCAGAGAAATCTTGCATGCTACATTGTCCCAGTGAAAAAAGACTACAGCTTTCAGTGATGTCTGTTGAACGACATAACTGTCACAAAATTATCATGAGGAACAGCAACACTAACTTAAATTCCTCCTGCATTAATTTAAGTGCATCTTACTTCTTTCTCTTCAAGAGAGAAGAAAAGTTTGACCACAGGTCCAATATTAAAACGAATATGTACATTAACATATTGTATGAATTTTATCAGTTATTTACATTTCATAGTAAACAGTTAATGAGAAAAATTAATTCATAGCCTAAGTAAACATGTGAAAGAATTCTTTCAGCACTCCATAATTTGGTATTTGTTAAAACTACATAAAAATAATTATTTCATGAATTTCATTGCAAAACATCAAGTTCTTAATATCTTTATTTAATATCAACAAATAAAACCACATATATTAGCAAACCATTTATGGTTTTAAAATATCATAAGAATTTTAATTGCCACTTCTGTTCTCCTACTGAAAGAAAGCACAAATTTATTGCTCATTTCAGATTTTTAGGTAACAAATCAACAACTGCTGTGTTACAAACTCACATGGAATCACTCAAAAGCATGATAGTATTAGTATTTTTCCTTATGAGTCAAATGAATATACTGTTAATTCATGAAACCAAAACAACAGATGCAACAGATGACCACTGCACAGCAAGCAGTGACTATGGAATTCCAGCAACAAATAATATTTACATTTGTGCTGTTTAAACTAGCCCCCACACACACTCAAAGCAAGTGATTCACATCCCTACTGCCACTTTTACCTGACTTCAGACACTAAAGAGATGTTTTTGTTATGATAATAGTTTGAACAATTTGATCATTATAATATTTATATTAAAATCTGAATAGAATTGGTAATAAAACATTTTAGAAATTAACTTACTTCACATAAAAGATCACTGATACACAAATTCACAAGCAAATAGCTCATAATGGGTACAGGTAATGCCATAAGTAATCTGCAGCTGTTTTTTACTGTAGTATTTTTAAGACTGTCTCAAAAATGTGAAGAACTTTAGTTATGAAAATTTAACTGAAACCTAGATGAAAGGAGCTGAACAATTCTTCAGCGTTAAACTTGTGTATTTTCACTTAAAGTTATTAAACACTTGAAATGTAAACAGGAAACCCAACAGCATCTCACACATTTCAGAAGCTGATCAATCAAAATACTTTTACAAAGACAGACTCCACCATCATCTTTTCTGTTTCAGCTTTTAGTCAACCAAGTCAAATCAAGTTTTTCCAATCTAATGCACAGAGAAGCCATATGAAGCCGAGTTGCAGGATCCCAGCCTCACAATTCCCATTTTGCTCCTCTTGCCACTTGGCTCCCCCATCAGAACAGTCTTTCAAAAAGTTTAGTATGCCTGGCGGATCTTCACTCAGGTGGCCTGCCTATGTTTGAATTAGCTCTGCCCAAGTACATTTACAAAACTGGGGAAAAAACCCCCAAACTGAAATATTAAACAGGCTTGCAAACAGGGTACCCTACATGTGGGCAATCCTGCTCACAATTCTCTATGTCCTGCTTTTATGGAGGTCTGGAAGTAAACAACCTTTACACCTATTTTTCATGAACAATAACACATCTCACTTTAACCCTATTACAGCACGAATCACGAGTCTGTTGTCATATGGTGACAAAAAACTTCCTAACAAACTTCTGCCAAGAGAATTCGTAATTAAGCAATCAGAAACAAACTGACAGGGAGGGCAAATCTGTCCAGCAGCTGTTTCCGATCAACACCCTTAGATCATCCCACCTCAGTACACTAACACTTCTGGAGCTTCCCTACTTTTCCTACAACCTCAGCAGCTCTGTAAAAGCCCACATATGCAGGTACAAACTCTCTAACAATAAATAGCAGTAGTGTGAGAGGGGGATTATTAGCAGTAATGTCTAAAATTTACCTGCAGTTCAAGTTGCTTACAAAGGCACATCTCTGACAAGTGTTCAAATGCTGTCCACAGTGCATTTTTGGTGACAGCAGCAAAAGCAGATGCAGTCCATGGGCAGCTTCATGAGTGACATGTGCAGATGGAGTGATACCACTGTGCTCTTGCACTCTTTGTAAATACACATGCACACATTTTGCTTCATTTCCTTAAAGGGGCAGCATCTCACCTCATTGAGCTGGCATGTTTTCCTGGAGATGCCAGTAAATACAGTGTGCTAGCTAAAATAACTAATAACACAACAGTTATTTCTTTCTATATCCCTTTGTTTTCTTGCAAATGGCTGTAATAGACTAGCAAAAGTTTATTGTGCTTTGCTGGCAGAACATTTGATTTCTCTTTGCCAGCCAGAGAATAGGTAGATGCAACCAGCGAGACTGCCAAGTTACAGGATACATAAACCACTCCTGGCAGTCAGCAGAACTGCTGCTGAAGATTAAATTACACAAACTTGCCAGAGGTGCAACTTACTTGGAAAGCATTCCTAAGTTTTGTGCACCTACTTCAGAGTAGGGTGGGGAAACATCCAAAACATTATGGGGTTATTACCTCTCCCTGGCAAAGCTGTCTGCAAAGACTTTGCTCCCACTGGATATCAGATGGCTTGGTTCACAGAGCTTGACTTTACAAAATGAAAAGCTCATAACTTACCCTAAAAATGATGTTGGGCAAAGAGCACGTGATTTTTTTTGCTTGCTTTCCTCACAGAGCTAATATTTCATCTCTACTACAGGAAAATGAAGGATTCCATGCACAGTGCTAAAAATCCTGTATTAAGTACAAACCTATTCACCAGCCTATATATCCATTTAAATCAAGAAATAAATACACCTTTTTCCTTACTGACAAGACACTGGATTTTTGGACTGCTCTTAATATTTTATAGGTACAGCCACCACATCCTATCTCTCAAAAAGTTTCTGTAAACCTTAAAATCTTGAGTACTTCTCTCCCTCTTCCACAAATTTCAAGGCAAGCAATCACTTGCAGTATGCAGCAAAAACATTCAGCGACAATAATCTCTTTGCAGGAGACTACAGGTTCACAGGAGAGGTTTAAGTTTCCTTTATTGAAGAGCAGAGCTAAGAGCACAGTGAAATACTATCGTGCATGTCCCTGTCTTTAAAGTCCCAGTGAGTTTATTCAGAGATGAGATTCAATACAGAAGCAGTGGAGAATTTGTCCAGTTACTTTTTTTTTTAATTGACAATAATGGCAACATATCCTTTAGCCTATTTTTAAAATTTATATAAGTATAGCTAGTTTCTTTCATTTCAGATTCCAGTCCACTAGCATATCTCCTTTTATTAGATTTTTCAACTTAAGGTAGATCCATAACGAGCCAGCTGCCATATACTGCCAAAAAGGAATGATTTACATTTATTACTAAGTTGTTTGATTACTGCAAGATACACATAACTCAACGTTGGTATTCTCACCTTTAGACTTTGCTTTGTTTAAGCAAAAATTCTCTGTAGGCAACCACTTTAATTTAAGTACGGAAAACCATAAACAAGCTCATGAAATTCCAATGTTATCCAAGGAGGTTCAGTTCTTTGCTGAACTGTATGTGTATATTCAGTGTAGTAATACAGAAGGAATGCTGAAGCCTTTTGTAGATGGGCTGTTCAGCTGGATGTTGAAACCTGCAACCTACAATTCTGACCAGCAGAAAACATTCCTG
>NW_005054299.1:8522731-8604819 GCF_000277835.1 Geospiza fortis
TCACACAAAATAAAGCACTGCTCACCTACTAAGACGTCCCATTTTCTTAATCAAAAAAATGTAACTTGTGAATCCACACAAACTTGTTTTAGTAAGCCTAATACAGCAAGCTCAAGTTTGAGGCTGTTTTGACAATCCCACCTCAGAGGTTTAAAAAAAGACACTCTTGCTCATCATGTCATCATATTCTCACACCATACATGAGTGATTCTTCTATGCTACCCAAGTAACACACCTAACTACTCATATACTCTATGGGTCAATCAAGAAAACCCCCCAAAATAAAGAAAGAAGTGGAATAAACTCCTTAAATATTCAGTGAAAAACACACTCTCCTGAAAAACAATCAGCTCCAGTACTTTGCTTCATGCTATTAAACAGAAGTGTACTACATGAAGAAGATATACCCAAACTCAGATACCAAGAAGGATACAAAGTCTCATATTTCACCATTTAAAACTGTGTACCTCTTCTAAGGAAAAAAGAAGATAAAGGTTTTCTCAAACCAAACACTGATTCTTTCTGATGACCAGTGTTTGGATTCTGACAACTCCTTTGCAATCACTAGTAGTAGTTACCTCACAGGTTTTTTTTTTTGTTAGAAGCTTTCTACTTAAACACAGATTTTCAAGTTTTCATTACTAGAGAAACAATACAAGATTTGCAAAGAAAGCTACTGAGTTCTGTTTGCTGGGGTTTTGTGAGTAGACACAAACAAATACATGCAGTGCAACGGACAAGCCAGATTCTGTTGCAGTAAAGACAACAGAAATAATGCAGAGTTTTTCAGCCCACAGCTGAATCGGGCTGAACCAACTACACCTGGTCATACTCCTGCACTTAGAGGTATCCCTGAGGTCCCCCCTTTTGATCCCTGTATTTATAAAATGTTGCTATAGTTCAGCTCTCAGATATCTCCATTGCATCAAATGTACAGTCAGACTGTCTCCAGCAAATAATATGCATGATGGGAATTCACCAGAAAAATAAAATTTTAAGTAGTACTACTGTCAAAAGGGAGGTTAATAATGTCCCTCGCAACAGGAGGGTTAATAGCCCTCCTGTTGTAGAGGGATCACCTGCAAGTCTCAGCAGTGATGCTGCCATCCACAGACATCTTTTGAGGGAGGAAGACAACTAAAGAATGCAACAAACAAGAAGGGCTACGTGCAATTTCAGCCACATGCAGGAGGGGCCACTAACATCTCTCCACCACTGTCTATCAGTTGCCCCTCACTGGCCCTGAGACAGGGAAGGAAGGACCCAGGCAAGGATGGCCTTCAATAGCAGACAGCATTCTACACAGAATTCTAGGAGAAAGAAAAAAGTTCCTTCCTTTCCAGATGAGACACAACATTCAGTGAGATACAAGCCACTTTAAAATCCACAGCCAGGTAGTTAATCGTGAGATATCTGGTCTAACTAAAGAGAAAGTGTATCTGATTGAAAGCATTCTCTAAATTTGCACTGTCATTTACCAAAACATACTCATCATCTTTGGGGGAAAAACTCAAGCCTAGAACTAAAATCAAATTGCAACTGAAACAATAAAACTTCCTGTAGGTAATAATCAAATGCAAAGGAAGATGGATAGGAGTGACAAAAAGGACACGTCCAGATTCAGTTACAATCAGACACACTGATTAGGCTTTATGAAACGCTCTTTGATCAGGACCTTCCGGCATTATATAATAATAACATTATATAATAATTATATAAAAAACAAAACAAGAATTAGCTCAATTTTTTTTTCTTGAGGAAATGCTACTGAAGAATATTGTTTACAAATTTCATTTATTTGATGCAAAATGTTCCAGGTACATCTGTAATCAAGTATTCTTCCACTTCAGAGGTCACAGAACTACATATATTATCCCTTAGATCCTTTGAGGATGCTAATTTTCCAAACATGTTCAACAGTGAAGATGTTACCACATCCAAAAATAGATTATGAACAGATTTTTGGACTCCCGAAATTATAAAGACCAAATAGGATGCTGCTTTTTCAAGATCAGTCATAGTGCACATTTTTTAATATTACACAGATCTTGTCAAAAATTCTAATCCTACAACACAGATCACATATTTTGTTCATTGGTTACAGATGAGTTTGACCTCCATCTATCTCTTTCTCTCAAGGTTACTGGTTTTTTTAGGATCCAGGGATTTTGTACATCAAATGAACATCAAAAGACCAACCAAACTTAACATATTCCTTAGCTCTATTTATAATTTCTCTGCCTTTTAACACAGATTCAGGTTTTCACATTTTAGAAGTATATTAATTTAATTCCCCTCTTTACTATGATGAAAATTTAGCTTAGTGCTGCTTTACTCACCTCTGAAAAGTTGGGGTTTTATTTGAGAGCAAAGTTTTTTGTCTTCTTATTCATTTTCTTTGCTCTGAAATTCAATTCCCTAACCACAATCTTCATGAAGCAGCTTTGTTCTCAGCTCTTTTCTATATCTTCCAAGATCATTGCAACTGCAATGGTAATTCATTGCCAAAATTCAGTGTACAGCATAATAAAGTCTTGAGCCACTAACTGCTTCTCCCAAAATAGAAATTTAGCTTTGAACTGGCATGGGGAGGTGACAAGGCAAATATATTCTGTATCAGGCAGAATCTGGGCATCATCTTCATGTTCAACTACAGAAGAAATCATACTAATATGGCCTGAAGGTGATAAATTAATTTTGGCTAGGTTCCTGTCTGGGAGGAAAGAACAATTTTCCTAATGAGATAAAGATGAAGGAAGACAAGGACCTTTAGGCAATCGGAATTTAGTCTGAGAGAGGCTCTAATAAATCAGGTTGTGCTTCTCTTTGTTTAAGGAAATACCTGTTAGGAGATCTGGGGCCTGTTTATTTTTCTCTGACAAACCTGATTTTCTTGGCAGTGCACAAACCCAGAATCATAAATTGAAATGAGAATAAAAGCAGGTGGCCAAGTTCAAGTTTCAATTCTTTTTTTCATCTAAAATAAGTAAACAAATCCCAGCTGATGGGACTCTACACAGATCTCCTGCTACTTGGAAACTTGCAATTCCACATCCAAAGTATCCACACCCAAATGAGCAGATTTGCTTGGAAAAGTTGCATTAGAAAAACAAGAGAACACCAATATTCTCACAAATGTGCACACTAAATACCAGGAGACCAGATGGGAGGGATCCAAAATCCCATGGAACAGCAATTGGAGAAGATGCAGCCCCTTCAATGAGTTCTCTTTGTGTGGCACACACTCCACAGACTTTGGCCAAGCTCATATTGTTAGCAGTGGATTTAGCACATGAGCACTTCCCTTTTCTGTAGCACCGCTATCACTGCTGACAGCAGCAGAGCACCTCCTGCCCAAAGGGGTCACTCAGCTGAACACTCACTGCTCCTGTACCACAGTCTCATTCCAAAAGCTACAGCCTTCATCAGGCAGGTTCTGCTTCACCAGCCTCTCACTTCAACCTCTAAGAAAAACCAAATTATTGTCTCTGCCACTGCCTTTCAAGCAGAGTAGTTTGGGACCTCTGGCTATCCTAAACTGACAGAGTCCCTGTCCCAAGTCAGTGAGGCTGCTGTGAAGGCAGCTGCCCCAGCTCCACTTCCCCACAAACTGTGCACTGCTGCCCCTCTGTTACACCAACTCAGGACATCACGTAGCCATTACAAACACCACAAAAAGATTGGGGTGCTTGGGCAGGAGTACCAGAAAAGGCAGGAGCATCCCCTCAGGGAGTTTACTCTTTGATCAACACACAGAGAGTGTGCAACCATCCCTGGAGAAACCATCATGTTGCTTGTGCTATACGGCTTCCACAGTCATGGGCAGCAGCACAGTCTCAGCCTGCCTCTGCCTAATTGCTGACAGACTAATCACTATCCCTCTTTCAGGACAGAAATGCCAAAACCTGTATTTGTCAGATTTTAGATATCAATTTCAGGGTGTTTAAGAAAGGAAAGGTCATATTTAAATGCTAGGTTTAAAGTTACAATAGGCTAAGAAAGCAACCACCTCTGTGAAAAGACTGCTGTATTTCTTATCTAGACTGTGCACTGCATATTCCACCACAGAAATTAATAAAAAGCTGCAGCCAGCCTTTAGATTATAAATTAAAATGTAATAAAACCTTTCAAATTGCCTTGGATATTATAAAATTCTGTACCTGAAATACTCTTTATCTGAGGGATTCTATCGGCCATTACTCTGGGACTTCCTGTACAACAAAACAGCTTTTCCCATGCCTGTCCCCTGAGACACCAGCAAGTGGCTGTCTCTCTAAAAGACAAGACAGAAAAGTTTAATTCCTCTTCTCCTCCCATTCCTTCCCTGTGCCACAAGAAAGCTGTCATGCTCAGAGGGCAGCAAAACTTCTGACTTTGTTTTCAAGAGTGCAAATTTGCTTTCAGCAACATCAGTAAGATCCAGCACTTGAGAAATTTGTGTATCTTTGAACAAGCACACTATAACATCTGTGGTGATTCTTATGAATTCCAACAGGATGTGTATCTACCTCAGAGGTTTATTCAAACCACGACAAAAATTAAAAATGCATATAGCTGGGAATGACCAGTTTTTGAGCTCTACCTCTATCCTAGGCTTCTAGGATTTATTTTGCTGAAACTTTTTATCTAACCAATTTGGACAATAACAAATAACACACTTGGGCACAACAAACCTGTAGTGGATCAAGAAGCTTCTCTGGAAGGGCCAGGAACACAGTTCTTACCTTGCTCTCAATGAATGAAAAGTAAATTACACCAGCTTTAGTCCCTGAGACTGCAGTGAGCTGCCACAATATTGTTCCCTGCAACACTCACCTCATAGTATAATGATCCCAAAACCATATGATCAGCACCAATTCCATGTCTTTTTGCTTTAGATGGATGCTTGTACAATGTCCACATAGGCCACAGGAGATGGCATGCATTTAAATCAGTACCTTCTAAACACAGCAATGCAAGCTACTAATACTTAAGAATTCACAGTATACTGCAAATAGTGAAATATTCCATCTTGGAACTGTTGTTTAAAAAAAAAAATCAATCAACTTGTCTAAATGCTGACACAGCATTTCAAGGTTATTTTTTTAATACTTCTTTCCTTAAAACAAGGATGAACAAAAATCTGCATCACTTCCCATTATTTTTGTTTCAACATATCACTGCTACTGTTATAAATTAAAGCCCTAGGTCCCCACAAGTAGGGGAACCAACTACGCTTCGGACTGAATCTCATCTTTTTGCCAGAACACCACACCCATATTTATAGCTACCACTACTAAAGCACATTTTTACTGAAATCTGGATACACATGTTAAAGAAATCTACAGTGTTTCAGCCCTTCAATACAATTTCCCTCAAAGAGTATGGTATAATTGATACCAAAAGATTATTTAAGTTAGGTTTACCAGGAAGTTTGCAGTTAGCAAGCAACATGAGTAAGTTCTATCATCTGTGGTGGGACTTCAAAAAGCAGTTCTGAATTCTACTTTAACCAACTAAAATGCTGACCTCAGTTCTGAAAAACAAAACAGGGCATACATTTGTTGGAAGATTTTTTTTAACATCTTCTCTTTGTCACAACACCTTTAGCAATGGCAGCAAGGGATTCCAGGCTGCTGATTGCATTCTATCCCATTAATGCTCAGGAGCTGACTTGAAAGAACAGATCCAGACAGTTCTATGCTTTCTGTTCTGAATTCTGCTGTAGTCTTTCAAATTTACTCCCATTCTATAGTTTAAAAAATACAATGAAAAGCATATGCCATATTTTCTGGGGTTTTTTTGTTGTTGTTGTTTCTTCATTTGGTGGGATTTGAGCACATGCATAAATGTTTTCCTGAATCTATGCCAATATGCTCTAAAATGACAATATCTTATGTACCACTTCTTAACATAATGCTCTGTGTAAAGAAACTTGGAAAGTAAAAGTTTATTCTCAGAAATAACCTACAAAAATGTATAAAAATCACAATTGTCAAACATTTTCCAATTCAGCTTTACTGAATGAAAAGCTTCAAAACAAACCCTTTTATTACAAAATTCTAAAAAGGAATGCACCTAATAGTACAAATTAATGGCTTCTAAATGGAGGATCAATATCTCATTGTATTTTACACAAAGAGCTAAAACCCCATTGCTGTAACAATACAGAAAAAGAGAAAGGTATACAGATCAGGTTACCTGTCTGATTTGATGTTTTTAATAGACTATAGATCTGGCTACAGCCATTTCAGAGTCTCAATCATAATCATTAAAAGTAGAGATTAAAAAAAGGCAGTTTATGACTTCTAAGCATTTACTACCATTCCATCAAAACTGAAAACGTCTTCTAAAGGAGACATAACCAGCTGACAATTACAAAGCAGCATTTTGGTGTTGCTCTATATCATGACAGATTACTTAGATTAAATGATACAGGTATTATCTTACCTGATACATTCCAACTCCTATGTGTTTGGGCTCGATTTTCACTAGCTCAGCTAATGGGTCTTGGACGCGTCTAGCTATGGAAACTGAAAAACAGAATTAGAAAATAGCTATCACTTTTCTCTGAAAAACCTGAATCATGTAATTGCTTTTGCTAAGGTGTTTTGGGTCTTTTTACATCTTCTATGCATTTAAATTTTTTTTAACCTGGAAATAGTCAATACTATAGCAGAATCCTTTTTCATTGCTAGACAAGGACATGACATGTACATTAATCAAACTTTTTATTTGAGTAATTCCAGCAAAGACCTAGGGACATTTTAAACTGCAGTCATGACATTTAAAAAGTTTTTCTGAGCCACAGAGTGAATAAATAAAACTGTGTACAGTCTATTTTTCCAAAATAGACTGTGTACAGTCTATTTTGTATCCACACTAATGCCCATGTAACATTTAACATTAAACTCTGTAAGAACCTTTAACCTGAAATCACAGATATGAAGAAACAAATAAACACTTTAAAAAAATAACAGTAACTGCTCACAGACTTACTTACTGAATACTTAGAGTATTTCCTCAGGTATGTATCAGATATTTATATATTTATCTAATTCAACCATAAAATTCAGTGCTCACTTAAAAAATGAATTTTACTAAACTAATCTGCACACCAAAACACATCAATTTGCAATCTGCCACCCTTATAACCCCATTAAGAAAAACAAAAGCAATTTCCAACATTTCTGATGCCATTAAGAGCATACAGGAAGAACCTTTGGTCTTCTAAATCCAAATGTTGAATCAAGATTGCATTTTTGAAGGCAGTATTTATTGAGAAACCAATTGCTTACCAAAACCTCAGAAGAAAAAACATACTTCCAAACATCAATTCATAAACTTGGTCTGATTCTGCAGATAGTGGGTTGTATTCAGTATTCCCAACTGTGCTTCTTCCCACATATATAAAACTAGAGGAGTTCTATCTACCAGTATTACATCTATAAACTTTTTTTCCTCCTGACTTAAGACGAAACAGGTTAGCTGGCTCTTAATGTTCATTCTACTTAGTGAAGTAAACACTAACAAAAAACAAAAGTGTTTAGAGGGATTCCAAAAATCTTTCTAAATAAGGACTGAAGGTCCTAAAGAAAAGCAAATAAATAAGTAAAACCCTCAACTCCAAGAATCCCACAAAAAGCAAAACCCAAAAGGAAAACAAAAAACCAAACCAAAAACATGCCAACTCAATAAAAATTAAAAACAAAACAAGCACCTCCAAAAATAAAAAAACAAACATAACAATGCCCGACCTTGTTGCCAAGGCTGTTTTTTCTACCACATGCACTTCTGCAAGAATAAGAAAAGTGAGACCAAAGAAAGCTGAGGGCATTTAAAAGCTATGTCCACAATCAACCCCACAGCACACCACTTATTTCAAGAGTGTTTTGCATTTAAATACATTTTAATGTAAATTTTAAGCAAATCAGGAGAGGGTTAGAGGAAGAACAAACAGGAGTCAGGAGGAAAAATGTAAATTTATATATATATATAGTGCTTTGGTCAACAACACACATAATGTTAAACAGGAATACTTGAAGTACATCTGGGGTTCACCAGCTGATTTCACACATACACACATGTGTATGAAAACATGAACATGGTTATAATTATCATATATATAACCTATAAGCCCCTTTACTGCATCACAGCAGTAATGTATTCACTCACAGAGGTGTTTAGGTTCGACACACCTCTGGAGAACACTGGCTGCCTTCTCTAACGCCCCTGCTGAAACAGGGTTTGGTACAGCAGGTTGTCCCAGATCATGTCCAGCTGGGTGGAGACTTCACAACCTACCTGGTCAATCCATTCCAGTGCTGGGCCACCCTAACAATAGATAAATGTTTTCTTGTGTCCATATTGAATTTGCTGTGTTCCAATCTGTGCCCATTGCCTCTTGTCTTAACAGTGGGCTCTACTGAGAAGGGTCTGCTGCTCTCCTTCATTCCCTCTCATCAGGTACTTAAAACTCTTTTCAAGGTCTCCCTGAGCCTCCTCTAGGCAGAGCATTTCCAGGGTTTTTTTTGTTTTTCCTTGTATGAAAGGTGCCCCAGTTCTTAACCATCCTTGCAGCTTAATTTAATTAGCAACCATCACTACCGCAGGGTGTTAAAGGCTTCACAGCATTTCAGAAAAGGACTTGACTAAACATTTGTACTTGAAGCCAAAACAGTAGCCAGAGATATGCAGGCTCCTCAAACCACAACTGCGAAGTTTATCAATTAAATGCTGCACTAGAGACTTCACTTTTAAAGATTTGCACTGTTAAATGCACAGTTAACATGAAGTTCACTGCTCGGTCATGCAGGAGTTTTCATATCCTTTAATATCCATTTTAACATGCTGACAAAGGCAGTTTGCTAGCTAGGCTCAGAAAGCACTGTGCTGGTGACATCTGATATGCCTGCTTCTCTGATAGAGAACTTCTGAATTCAAAGACAATCACGTATGCCTTCTTGTCAAAAAAAACCCCCACAAAGTTAATCAGTGTAAGTACACCAGTTATAACTTACACCAGTACAGCTCACTGCCAAAATGCTTTCCTATAACAATAATTCATATTAATTACTTTGAAATACTAGTCACCCACCACCTGACAGACAAAAGTGAAACAAAACACCAATGAAAGTAGTATTGATCCAAACCAGGAAACACTTACATCAATGTATTTCTTCTGAATGCACTGAGGCTTATGCATAGAGACTATATTTGTCCTTCAGCAACCATCATTAAACTCAGCTTCTTTAATACCCATACCGTGTTTTAGAGAATTTTTTTTTTAGTTCTACCTAATGGCAAAACTATTTCAAAAGTTACATCTTAGATAAGGTGAGAGCAAATACCTCACACTGTCCACATCTCCTTCCATTATATCTTTTAAAAACAGACAACTATATGGATAGGTTGATACAAGAATTTTCCAAGCATAGCTTTCTCCTGGGAACCTTCAATTAAAAAGTAAAATTTAGACTCTTTTTGTCATATTAGCTTGGTTGACAATGCTGTCATATTCCTAGGAGACTTTGCTAGGAGTGGAGGCGTAGGACCTGATCCAGCAAAGCACTTCAGCACAGATGCATGTCAGAATTCCCACCGGAACAAGCACAACTATTCACACGCCTAAAGTTACAGAGACATTTAAGTGCTTTCCTGGCCTCATAGTTACAATATTGAAGCAGGAAGATCAACTAACAATCAGTTCCACAATTAAAGATGCAGCTCCTATGGTCAATACCAGCAGGACAGCTGACCTGCCTAACTCCCACTAAAGCCACAATTTTTACTCCAGAACTTTCCCAATTAATAAATAAAAGAGAGCACAATGAGGCAAAATGAAAGAGTTGTCCACATTCTCTCTAGGCAGAAATTCAGTCAAGATTAACATCTACTGCCTCTTGTACAGGCAAATCCATTTATTTTTTGCTGGAGTAGTTGCACACTGCGATAGAAGGATCTTTTCTGGGGGCAATGAGGCTCCACTCCAGCCGTGTGATCCAAGTGGCTGGACTCTCACAAAACAGGTACAGTACTACTGAAATCATGAGAAGTGTCAGGTCTACTACAATGGAGCAGAGACAGTAAAACCTGATGGTCTGGCATTTTCTTTAAAATATCAAGACTGTAAAATTTGTTTTTCATTTTCAACTATCTTACACTGGGTACATTTTAGAAACCATGCATTCTTAGAAGACTAACAATGAAACAGGCAATGCATTCTTACTTCTGTAGATATTAAGGTATTCTTCACTTTTGCTCAAGCAAAAAAGATTACATGATATTATGACATGCAGGGCAAAAGGAGAAAATGAGATTTCTCAAAAGCTATGAGCATGGTCACACACGAGAAGTTTGAGAGATGCTTTTATTAAAATATGCTAGTCTAAGTAAAATGTGAAAAAACTCCTAATCAATATTAAACAGGGTATTAAAATCAGGATGACATGACTCTATTAGAAAATCACCACAAGACTTGCACACCCCATAAATGCAAAGCCTGGAGTTGTGGATGAAAATATTATTGCAAAACTTGGAAAGGCAGTAACATACTGTGATGCCTTTCAATAAACTTATACAAAATTTTAACACTTGACAGAACAGAATGGTCTAGGTGGTCCTCTGACATCCATGTAAATGTATTTCACATCAAAGTGCAATGGGAAATAAAGACAATTACAACAAGCATACTTACTGTAATCCTGTCTTGTCATTAGATAGGACATATTCTGCAATTTTAATAAAAAAGCAGTTTAACTGCTTGGAAGTCTCAATTCACTCCTCACTTTGGTTATTTGACAAGACAAACCCAGCAGACAGTGGTGTGTCAGTGATGAAGATGCCATTGTGGTGAAAAAAACACATGCATAAGAGTTGCTTGCACAGGTCATGCCAATCTCTTTATCTGACCTTCATAGAAAGTGAGGAATTGCATTAAAATGTTTTGTTTCCTAATGGCTAATAAGCAGATATGCCCTCATGAACTAACAAACATGCACTAATTATGTGGCTACTCCTGTCTTAAAGATCAAATCCCTAATTTCAAATGGACAAATTTAAAATTAAGACTATCTTCTTCAAACTTATGTCACATAACTTTGTTTCTCTAGTAATTTCTACAGGAAGCAATAACATTTTTCACTCAAATCACAGCAGAGTTTTCACTCAGGAACACTGATAATAGTTTTCAGACTAAAGACAGAAAAAAACTTGCCACACTCAACAGTGAAGGGCCAAACCAACACAGCAGCCTTACTATTTCTCTGCATCATATCTATACAAGGGCCATGGGAGCTGCCAGCCCTAAAAAGCTAGAATTAGTGCTAACTTCTTTGGATACCCGTCTCCCTTCAGTAACAGAACAGGTCTGAAGCAATCATTAAGACCCAAATCAGACATGCAGACTATTTAGGGTGCAAGGGCAGCTGGAAATCTTGTCAACTAGATGAAATTTATTATGGTTTCAAGAATTGTGCCCACTTTAGGGGCAAGCTGCCAAATTCTGTATTTAGACAACTACATATTGAAACATTCTCTTTTTGCATTGCTTTATGTAAGAGCCATACCATAAAGCAAGAGCTTTAAGGCTTTAAGGCTCTTTCTAGATAAGAAAAGCATGAAAATGAAGAATGCTTATGAGTAGAAGAACAAAAAAGTTTTAATTTCTTTCAGTTACAGTGGCATTCAAATGTTGCTTAACACCGTAAGCAGAAAAACATTTTTGGCCAAAAGTCCAGGATGATGGCATTCCTCCTTTTAAGCACATCTTCACATAAGGATAAAAATATGTCTGAGTCAATAACTGTGACAGCTTAGCTACCCCACATGAGTGGGAGCATTTGTTTTGGGCTTTGAAAAGATGTGAAGGCAGTAGATAGTTTTATAAATTATTCACAAATAAATATATGGCAACCGCAAGCTATTAAGCTATGATGAGTTCAACTTCAATTTTGTCATAAATGAGAACATTCTGTATCTTTATTATGAAACCTCAGTATTTCACTCTTGCTGAGACAGGCTACTATAACATCCAAGTAACTCATCCACCCTCCTATTTTAAATAACCTTCACAACTCAAAAGTCTGGGTTGAAACTTCAATGTCAATGAAATAAAAAAATATCTTTAGGTAATCAGGGACTCACAAATGCATAAGTAATTACTGTCAATATATCATACCAGAGTAGATATGGAAACATTACAACTTTTAAAATCCTTTTATAAAGCCTATTATTGTGCTCAAGATCAATTACTCTCCATAAGTATCTGCAATAATGTTAACTCAGTGATCGATTGTTCAGGTTTCCTGAGTCCTGGAAGCCTTCTATCCTGTTGACCTGAATTTCACCCTCCTTGCAAAGGATACAGTGAAACGTACAGTAGTCTTTTCATTAAGCATTCTTTCTCAGTAGGTCAGGATTTGTGACACAGTTTTGAATCCTCATATATCTTCTTGGTGGGTTTAAAGTATGCAATTTATTTTAAGCAACTGTTCAACAGCTGCATTTCATCCAAAGCTCTTCTGTAGCAAGTGAGCAGGTTTTTGTTTTAAAAAGGTTACATTTTAGTTTACTTTTAACTCCATAAAACTGATAATCTGTTATTTGCCTAAGATTAATGAAATAATGAAGGACCATATTCTACCTATTTATTACCAAGAAAAAAATCTTTAAAAGAGATGAGTTGAAAACAACAAGAAAGTTATAAATATGTTTAAAGAGAAAAACTTTGACAAGTGAGTATTACAATGCAGCTTTTTAAAGTCAATATTTTTTCTTAGAAACACTCTCAAAACACTTTTCTCAAGCATTAGCAATTTCTTTATCACAGAATAGTATCAATTTTATCTAAGATGAGACGGGGACATATAAGCATTTAACAGAAGCCTCATATGATTTTTCTGTCACAGAAATGAGTCTCAGAAGATGATAAAAACTCCAAAAAAACTTTTCCCCATCTGTTCAGTTTAAAAGGTAGGTATCATCAATATCCTTTTCATATTCACACTGCTGATACTAACTGCATCACACTGCCATTGGTTCCTGTTACTGCTAAAAGTAAAAAATTACTTGAAGTTCTAATCTTACAAGAGCTAGTCATCTGTATCTTAGAAGAATTAGTCATTGGTATCAACAGCAAATATTAACCTTTTGTAAGTGACCAGAATGTTATTTCTTATGCCTGTAGTACAAGAAGCAGCTTTGGCAAATAACACATTAAATCCCAGTATTAAAAGGAAACCCAAACTCCTTGAATTGAAGAGCATCCTGGTACTGGTCATTCCTCCAGCTCCACACTTCAAGGAAGCAACAAAGCCTTCAAAAGGGAATACACAGACAACACATGCACAGAGTTACACCAGAAGGGGGCAAGTGAATGGCTCTCATAGCTCTTCTATGCTAAGGGAAAGCATCTTGACCAGAGCATGTAAAACTTGCAGGCAGCAGGAGATCATGCTTCAGCCCACTCCTGAGCTCTACAGCTCCAGAGGAAATTCGCTGCCAGTAAGCAGGATGTTAATGATTATACACCACATCTCCCACATACTCTAAGGTTTACACAGGTTAGAAAACATTTGATTCTTCTCTAGAACAACAAGAACACTACGAGACTACAAACATCTCTAACATCTGTGTAAAGACCCATTCAGGATTGTGCTACTGGTTTGGGGCAATTCAAGGCTATTTTTCTATTTTTCAATATGCTGGTGCAGGCATATGTTTATGCCCACCTGGGAGAGGTTTAGTAATTTCCAGACTATCTGCAGCTAGAGACTGGGTTTTCATTTCCAGTAGAACCCACAGATTCCCTATAATTTCTGTTTGAATTGTAGAGCCTAGCCCATGCCTTGAGATGAGCTTCTGCTCAATAGTAGGAACTGGGTCCTATGGAGAGGCAAATAACAAGATCCTCTTGTTCCTATTACTGATTACTTATATTACTATTATCAATTAAGCATTAATTATTGCTATTACTGTTATTTTAGTTTATTAATATTACTATCATTAACACATTCTATCTTTAACATCTTACTGCTGTTCACCACCCTTCTCGCTTCTAACCACTGCATGTTCATCACCACAGTGTGGTTCTCTGTTCTCCATCCTTTCAAAAGTATAATTAAACTCATTTTAAATGCTATAGAACACAACAGATGAGAGATGAAATAGGATTTCATTTCACACTGCTCTAATTGCACACCACCCAATCTAACATTGGGCTGACAAAATGTTTTGATGCATGAGAATTCAGTGCTTACTTTCCCTTCTGAAAGCCTGTAGAACTTTCACCAGTTCTCCCTAACTAGCTGCAGAAGAAAGCTCCCACTTAGACAGCAGTGTGAACGTTTTAACCGTAGGACTCAATAAAACAATAAAGTTTTTGAAAAATGACCTTCTCTCCTGAGTAGCCAAAGGGGAGCAGTGCTCTTTTAAGAAGATGAAGAAATTAGCTCAAGTAGACATCCAGGCACTATGTCCCACACATCTAATCATCAAATTGTTTTACTTTCCTTAAGATAAAGTCAAAAGAAATTACATTTTTTCCAATCTTTACCTTCTACTTGCTGGCTAGTATGACAGCTCTGAACTCTGTGTCTCTAACAGGACCTCAGGGAATGAAACCCTGTAGCATAACAGTCTAAAAGTCCTAACAAGCCCTCAAAGCCTACAAGGCTTTCTTTTGCAAGGAAAAGTGCAAGTGGTGTGCTGAACTTTGAATGTACAATAATGCAATGTGTTCTGCCCTGTGGAGAGGAGACAAGCAGATGGGATTTGACAATGCTAAGGCAAGCTGTGCTGTGTGACCTTTGGCTCTCTCAGATTCTTCCTTATCCTCAGAAAACATCCCTTAGAAACAACACAGTTTCCATACTGGATTGTACCTGTGCATGCACCATGACACATGCTTGCCCTGTTAGCTTTCCAAATCTTCAAAAAGAGTAGTTGTAGGGAATATTTTATCTACATTTGTTGCTTTCCTAACTGGGTGACACAACTATGTGGCCTTGACAAAGCCCTAGTCCTTCATGTCCAAGAGGAAAACACGCATTTCTTAGAGCCGTTACATTAGACAAGCCCAGGGGTGCTGCTCTTCTTTTAGCATTTGAACACTGAATTACATATTAAATATCGAGTGTGTATGATTGCATAAGGTATATATGAAAATAAAATAGAGAGGCTTCGCATGAGATCTCTTCTAACAAGTGGTTACACAAACATTGTGTCTGAAAAAACAGCCCCTTTCTCCCCCTTTTATTTTACTTTTTAAGTAGTGAAATAAAGAAAAAAACTGCTTATTTGTTAGAGCAGTCGTCTCAAAAGGAAAGGTAATTCATCAATTTAATGAAATTAAGACATTTCTCATTTATATAACTGAGTGTGCATTGAAACCAGAATAAAATCCCAGCATGACTCCTGCTTCATAGCAATTCTCCACCATCAGGCCTCTGTTTCATCAGAATACATCAGTTTCCTCTGATCCTTAGTTATTAAGCAACATTCATTTCATTACAGTATCCAAGAGGTGGAGAGGCAGCAGAAAAAAAAAATCTTTGTGAGTACAAGTAAAACAACTGGTACACCCTTTATCTTCCTTATACTATGGACAACAAAACCTCCACTAGCTGGCCATACCTTAAAAAGCTCCCAGGCATCCAGAAAATACACAAATTTCACATTTCTGTGTGACAATCCTTCAACACAAGTTATATGTGCTTACACTTCCTATATACTTGATCTGTTCCTCCACAGTCTTCCCCTTTTGTCTGGCCAAACTTGCTCAAGGCAACAAGCATTTGCAAGAAGGGGGTAGAAGTGGAGAAGCAGTGAGAGAAGAAAAAAGAAAGCCTGGAAGAGTGTACATGTTAACATCTGTACTGACATCCTTCATTTCTTATCCCATAAAACTTATTTTTATTAGGAATACAGGCTCTGCACAACAAAATCAAACCTTAGGCAAAACTGTATGGAACAGGATGGAAGTAAAGCAATGACATCAACCTTTGGAAAATCACTGAATTCCAGGATTCCCAGGCCCAGTGACAGCAACCAAACCCAGGCTGGCACAGACTGTCACAGAGCTCGTCTGTCTGAGGGAGGAATGCCTGTCACACTGAGTTTAACTTTTTTCTTCTACAAAGAATAACACACCAAAACAGTCATCTCATGTGCTCTGGCAATGAAAGGTAACCCACGGCAAGTGAATTACTGCTAAAGTTGCAAGAAAAGTACCTCCATGCCCAGTAAACTGCTTCTAAGGGAAACTTGCATCCAGGCTTTGCATTGAAAAAAGGCACAAATAAATCTCAATCACAGAGACCCAAAACAATTCAGGAGATTTTACACACAAGTTCAAGTGCATAACTCCTACTTGAAGCTGTCATTAATAAAAACTAACCAAAGGCTAAACGTGAAGTCAGGAAATAAATAATTTTTTTTAAAAAGAAGCAAAAATCCCAACAAATGAATGGAACAACCAAAACAATGAATTTGACATCTTTATGAAAACTCCACCAAATGAAATATTTTAACTGCTGCTTCAAGAGGGTGGCCAGAGGACACATGCCAGGGCAGAAATAGAACTGCAGTCATCCACGCAGCCTCACAGCTCCCTCATTACCAATACCTCATTGCAGCCTCAGAGCTGGCAGTCACAGAACCTTGCTAGAGCACATACTAATAAACTTCACAAAGGTGATCAATATTTCCAGCTTGTAAAGTACTCTTTCAATTGTCTTCATTCTTCTCTACAAAACTTCCCACCCCAAATCTCAAGTGTGTTCTTGGGCACAGCTTTTGTGACGAAGAATTCAAGGAAGCCTTGCACTCCCTTGTCTGTCAGACTGCAATCCTACTGCAGGTTCATCCAAAACCCCCATTACTGAACTCCAGTGGCTTCTCTCTAGGCAGAACCCTCCTAATCTGCTGCATCTGAACTTCCTCAGCCTATCAAGTAGGAAATCCTTTTATTGCTCTGGTCTATAAGCCTCTTATCTCCTAATTCTGTGAGGCTGAGAAATAGCTGTTCTGCTCATTAATCCTACAATGACTGTCAGAAGGGGATATATACCTTCTCACTCTACTCAAACACAAGTAACTAGGTTTCATCAAGCTCTTTACTATCTACTTAGCTGAGTCCCACTCCACAAGATTTTATAGGAATTGCAGTAGCAGTACAGAAGCTTCTGCACTTTCATGAAATATTCAGAACACTTCTAAAGCTGGAAAGACCCTATTTAATTCCCTATACTGTAGGTAACAGAAAATTGTTTTAAGAAAACCTTTTTTTCTTTTTTAAGCAAGTGCAATTTTGGCTAAAAGTGCTGTATAAAGACTTTCCTCTACAGTCTGGATATACAGCATTGGTTTAAAAGAGATCTTTCTCAATGATTCATTACAAACTCGTGTCATCCATGACCTTCAAAGACAGCTCAAAGGGGAAAAAAAAGCCGGTTGAGACCTTGGATTAACTAATACCTTTAATTAGCACCCCCAAGAAATTATGAAGGTTGCTGGTTTCCCCCTATATAGGGCACTCAGCCAAGGAGAAGCTATTAAATTAATTTTTCCATCAGGACTGATAACTTCTATTTCTTTGTATAAAGCAAAACCTGACTACAAAAAGTTGCTAAACACCACTGCAAATATTCCAGATACGAGAAAGTCCTCATATAACATGTATTATTTAATATATTACTTTTATGTACCCAATGGACAAACATAGGCCTATCTGTGTCATTCAAAAAACCTTCTATAAAGATTTGTTGAGAAAAATGTTAAAGTGGCAAATAGCATTAAGATCACAGATATCTCACGTCAGCTGTACCTTTTATTTTAACTATAAATGTCACACTTCATCATGCAGCTGTCAGCTTCCTTTAATGTACTAAATGCTATCATGTAAGCAAAGAATCTGACATGATGTAAGACAACAATTAAAATAAAAAGCAAGTCAGCTTTGACACAATGTCACTTTTCTGTATGCTGCAAATTAAAGGAAAATTGAAACTATACAAGTAAGCTAGTCAAGAAAAAAGTCTGAAAAAGCCTCAATCAGTTAATGTTTCCCTCTAATGTTATGTACCATTTTTACACTCAACTTCAAGAAAACATCCATAGCTTTACCACAGCTAATTACAAATTGACACCAAAAGATGTCAGGAAGAGAGCCTGAAAATTTTAGAATACCTTGATAGTTCTAGGTGTCAGTTTCATAACGGCCAACATCCATAGAACTAAGCAATTATTTTTCAATTTCTATCCTACCCTTTTCAATTTCTATCCACTCTGTGGGACTGCTGCAGCATGGTAAAATTGCTGATGCTTTTAAAACCAGATGCAAGAGCACTTAAATTAAGGCTGAAGAAAATCCTAGTAATAAGGGAGCAATTATGAACTCGAGGTAAGTAATATTTGAATTGATCATATATTAAAAAATTTATTTCACTTCACTGTATTTGATGCACAACACTAAATAAAAGTGTCTGGAATATTGAAAAATTAATTTTGGAGAAAATGAGAAACATGTACACTTGGAAAGGCATAATGTTAATAATTAGATTTCCTCCTTTTTAGTGTTTTTTGTTCATTTACATACTTTAAACCTACATTTAATACATCAGCACCATAAAAAACTGTGACCCAAGGGAAAGCTAGTGCTATCTGTCACAAACACAGAAATGTCACACACCTAATATTTGCTCTGGCCATACCATGACACATTTAAAACCTCTGTAGCCCAGGGAAGAAATAGTCACAACGGAGTCTGTTCACAAGCAGAGAAAAGGGAGTCAAGCAAAAAGAAGCTAGAGACCTCTCCTGCAAATGGAAGGGCTGATACAGACATTCCAAGAACCTTCCTGTAAAAACATTCACTTCAAACATCAAGTTAACACTTTCCCCTTTGTGGAAATAAGAGGAAAGGGAAACATGGGGAATTCTATAAAGTTTTACCCCTGAATATACCATGTCAGAATTCTTTTCTGCTGATCTATACCCTCCAAAGGATTTCCAGGCCAGTAACCTGCTAGAAAAACATTAAATCTAAGAACATTATAATTTTGACTGGAAAAGTTCTATACACAAGTGCTGCTGCATTTTCCAGTATGCTATATTTGATTGAGTATGACAGCAAACTGCAGAAAAATTAAGAACAAAAAAACCCATAAGGTAGATTAAACAAAATACAAAAAGACACACAATTAAAAATACATAAGTGAAGTAATACAAAAATAACTTCAAACCTGTCTCTGAATAAAAAAAATTCAGAGACAGCTGTCTCTGAATAAAACAATTCCATGAGCAGAATCTGGTCACGGACGGAGCTGCCAGGAATTTGATCTCTAAAGACTACTCTTTAACCAAAAACTTAAAATTATAAAGTGGCAATACCTGCACATTTCCAGTTGCTGTGTTACACCTCAATGACATTTATGCTGAAGTAGATAACTTTTTAAACACAAAACCTAAACAATATTTCCTGAAAACTGTATTCAGCTACATGAAGACTCCAGTGATCACCAACAAATGCACAACTTTAAATTATCTGCTCTAGTTTTATATTGTTTTTCCAGCCCTTGAATGGTTTAATTATTGCTAGAGATATTTATGAACACACAGAGAAGAGGGAAGGTCAAGCCCCAGTGAGCATGGACATGTGCAACTGTGAAAGTTCCTGCAATTCACTGGTTCTATTCATCGCTATAAATTCTCCTGTACCAGCCTGTTGAAGGAATACATCCACAAGGATCTTTACATTACAGGCATTAGTAGAAGGTGATATCATTCACTTGCACGCCTAGGACTTCAAATGTGAAATGACAGAATAACTAAAATTTAAAAACGAAATAGCCAAAACTTTTTTCTACTTTTGGCTATTATTTTCTTTAAGAACATAAACAAAGCAGGCTGAGAATTGAGACTTGAGCTCCATGTTGAAATATGATAAAATGAAATACTCTTCATACCTGCACTTCTTAGGTTAGGGTCTAGGTCTGGCATTTCCTTGGACGCCTCTGGACTGACACTGTAGATGGACGCTCCCGCTTCACTGACAATGCTGAAAAATAAAACAGCAAATAAGTAAAACAGCACACAGCTGAAAAACACACATGAAAGACTCTGCAAGTCACTTAACTGAATATTTAGATTTTTTTTAAAGCCTCAGGTTTTGAATAAACCAAATGCTTACAAAAGTCAGTACAAAGGAAAATATCCCCATTTAAGCAAAATCACCCCTCCCTAACCTGCAACATTAATTCTTTATCAATTCTAGCCTTACTATAAACACACAGTGTACACGATCTCAGTCCCTGTCTTAATCTTTACAATAGGAAAGAAAATGAATACAAGAAACAAGTGTTACCAGAAGTAAATAGGTAAACCAGCTTCCATAAACACAATTAAACCTACCTGACAATTTCATTAAAAACACCTACATTCTAAAGTCCAACGTATCAGTTGAATCCAAGCCATGAGCATGCACACACATTGCCTCAAGCCAGCTGCCCTAAAATACTCAAAAAGCCCCAACTTGATACAGATTGAGCCACAGTGCTGCAGCTTCCTTCTCAGCAGCGCTCAGTATCGTCTTCTTCTCACTGCCATCCCCAAAGAAAAACAGATTGCTTATCTTCAGGAACTTAAATTTCAGTTCATTTTTATACCATACACTTCAAACTCATTCAGTAATGATGATAAACTCAGCAATTCAAATCAAACACATAATTAAAAACCCTTCAAGTGCTCTAGTTCCACTCAAGAGAAAACTGCAATCAAGTATTCACAGTCTAAGTTTATTTTCAGCTGTGAAATTCTGACACCACTGAATCAACAGTATATTTATTCAAATAACTTCAACAGAACTGGAATTTCAGGTTGATAATTATGGCATCATACAGCTACTGCTCTGGAGATTAATACTATCAGTTTCAGGACTATTTTTACTTTTACTATTCCACTTTTAAAATAACCTAATCTTTGCCATAAGGAGAGAAACCACAGACCTTAAGAAACAGACCTTTCAGCAAAAATCCATAACTTTGCTTTATATTGTTTTAAAATTGGACTATAAATTTTCCTTTTAGGAACATTTATTAGGTCAAATTTTTACATAAAGAAACTGATACCTAGAAACCACTCCCTTTAGAAAAAGCTGGAGAACAGCTCAGAGGTTAAATATATTCCCATTCAATGTTCCAAGCACAGTAACAGTAAATAGTATAAAATGCAAATAAAAAAGGTACGACTTTCTTACTGGTTTTTTTACAGATTCCCCTCTTCCCCAGTCAAAACTGGAATTTGGTGGAGTGCTGTACACACACGACAGATTTTAAAGTTACCCAAAACTCTAAAGAACAGTAGTACAAACAGACTGGATCTTTCAATAAATACGGAGAATAAAATACTGCTATCTTTAAGATTAATGTAACTCCAGACCTACTCAAACAGAGAAAAAAAAAAAGTCCTCAGACCAGGTGAATAGGGCAAGTGAAAATGAAACTATTTCAGGATCTTTCAAAAAGATTCAGTATTATGAGCACTCCTTCACTATAAATGACATTCATAAAACATTCCCATCACAGGGCTCAGAAGTAAGATCGTATCACAAAAACCTAACTGCTGAACATAAAGATGTTGACAGAAGACTCATAAAACTGATTTCTCTGATGAACAAGTAATTTAAAGAACAATGCAGCAGAACGTATTTCTTAACCTGTTCACACCTTATAAAGGCAGCATCTGGCAAGCGTTCCCTTTCTGGATATTGCTTCCAAAAAACAACACATAAGCACACACTTCTAACAGCTTTTCACTAATCTCTCTTCAATCTTCATATTCCAACAGATTCCAAATGTCAGCCCACATGCAATTTTTAAATTTAATACACTGATAATATAATTAATAGAATTAATTATATATATTATATGTTAATATATAAGTAATAGAATTTTAGATTTTTTAAAAAATCTGTGTTTTGCAGCTATTTTTACAATGTTGTGTTATAAACTGTACTACTGAACACAGTCTATTGCTTGATCCTCTCCTGGTATTTTCTACAGTGAACAAACTGATGTGAACTCGATGGGAATTTTAATACACTCAATATTTTACTGTTTCTCATTAATACTACATTGCAGATCTGCAGAAGCAGAAGGATTGCACCAACACTGCCATTCTACGGTAATATGTGACTTGTGCCAAATTTTAAGGTAGGCAGTACAAAAATTCCTTGCTAAAATGAGTAGATAAAATTAACACTCGGGATAGGAGACAGAACCATTTGAAAAAAGAGTATTTCCTTTCCTCAAGAGCAAAAGCATTTATACACTCGGTGAGGAGAAAGAGGGAAGCCAAGTAAAAAATTATCTCAAGAAAGAGAGCAAGGTATAAAAAGCAGTTTCAGAAGCAGCATACACTGGATACTAGAGATCCACTCTGAGATGGTTTAGTATACACATGCAGCTATTCTACGAAGTATTTGTTGTAGCAGACGCGGAAAAGGGGAGCAAGAATTTCCACTCACGTAGAACCTCACACTGCTCTGCCCAAGACAGCAAAACCCAGACGTTAAATAAATCTTTTACCCAGATTAAACACATACGACCACACACTCCCAAGAAACCATCCTCTGGTTCATTCAACAACAGCCAACCAAACTTTCACAGAACTCTTAGTGGCTATCACATGGTTTGATATGGCTACAGGGAGGTGGCTACTAATGTGACAATGGCACACAGAATGCTAAAATTTAGCTTGGTCAAAATACTAAGATTACAAGCTTTAGGGATTGTCAGATGTTCTGGCTTTTACTTTTTGACTAGACAGGAGACAGTCACTTTGGTTCACTGACATTTTGTATGTTTTCCACATTCTCATCATTCTCTTAAAAAGGGGGATGGCTTTATAGACAATTTAAGCGAATTTAACTTAATTTTTTTTTTAACTTTAACTTTGCTAAATGCTCTACATCATGTCTTTTAAATAATATATATATATTTTATATCAGGGCATATTAAGAGAAAACCAAACATGCTCAAATGAGTATGAAACAGAAATTTACTCCAAACTACAGTCGTCCACACTGTTCTTCAATCTCCTCTTCCCATTTCTATAATGGATACAATTCTCAAAAGAGTCAAAAAAACCCCAACTTTATAAGAGCTGGAGAAATTGTATTAAGATCTTGTGCATTTTCAGAATTTGTTTCTATTTTGACTTTTTAAGTCACTTAGCAGACAAAACCAAAAGAATTGGCCCCATAATGAGACCTCATTACTTAGAAGGAAAGATTCTGATCAAATCGAAACATTTGAAACAGCGTTAGTGAAAAATTATTTTGCTTTTTAAAGTCAATATGTAGTAGGTAAATAAGCACGTGGTTATGATATGATACAATAAGCTTCTAGGACATGAATGAACAAGTTTCATAAACTTCTCTTTGAATTAACAAAAAAGCAGGTAAAGGATCTGGAACTACGCCTCCATATCATGCTTCCCACATCCAACATCCCATGGGTAAGGGTTTTTCTTCAGCATCTATATTCAATTTTTAAAAATTAAAAGTGCCCAAATCACAAAGCCACTACACAATATCAGTGTACAAACTGGTTTGTTGCATATGAAGAAAGTTTTCCTGTACTGCACCCATCTCAGTCACAGTTAAGACACATTTTAAGTAGCTAGGGCAACATTAAATGTATTCCACCAGCGCCACCTGGTGGGCTCTCAGCTTTATGCTGGAGACCTTGGCACCTACACTCTAAATACTCTATGGAGCCTTTTAACACTTACTAAAGCAAGTTGTTTTCTTACTCAGCTTAAATAAGCATTGCCAATTTGATCTGAACAGATTATTCAGATTTTTCATCTTCTCATTTTTACAGGAAAAAAGCCTTTCTTGTAAATTGTAAAAAAAATAAAATAAGAATACTTACAATTAACTTTTTTAAATTCAAAGCTATTACACCCCTACTAAACGCATAAAGATTACAAGTAACCAGCTAGTTAACAACAGTGGTTTAACTAAACTACAATTTTTAAAACTCATAGGTCTCTTAGGTAGTAAGTTTTCACTGTAAACATTTCCAAAGCTATGTAAAATATCAAGTATATGTATAATACAGAAAAGATGTATCAGGCTACACATTTGTGGGTTTAAAAATGAATGCGTCTTCCTGACATTTTCAAGAACCTTACCAACATTTCAGACTTCTACATTCCACATTGAGATCATTCCCCCACAATCAAATGTAACACTGGATTAATAACCTACAGAGAAGCAAAAGGCAACTTTATCCAACTTCATGTAACTTGCTGTTCCTACAACTTCCAACTCCTGACCTACAACTACAATCCTTTAAAATACCAGTATAAAGAAGAGTCTGGTGTTTATTACTTTGAAGAACATCCCGGTCACTCTAAAATCAAAGGGTATGCCAACCTCAGAACAGGTCAAGATTTTCATATTTGGCTATAAATGATGATCTGCCATGAAAACTCCCTTCACAATCATGATTTAGTAATTGTGGCTAATTCCTCTAACCCAACTTTTTACATATTTATTGATAAATATATTGTTCATAAACTTGTGGCTACAAAAGCCAGAAGTTCCTATGAAGTACAGCAGTAAAAAAAGAGTCAAAGGTTTAATCAGTGTTATTTACTAAAATAATTGGGGTTTGAATCACCTGGGACAGAAAATTAGAATTAAATAATACAATGACAAATAAAATGACAAGATATTCTCTAGAAAAGAAGGCTGCATTTGGACATTCAGTTGGAATGTATCAAGCATTAATTATGTTGGCAGATGTTATGATTAAAACTAAGAAGAAGGGCCAAGAAAGACTTAATTAAGCACATACTCAAAAGAAGATCGGGCTGATTCATGAATGAGAAATCCATTGCGCCTTACTGGAAACACAGATGTCACAAATAGTTCCTGAACAGCCTAACACCCAAAAGGGTTGAGAGTTACACTATAGAAATAGGATGCCTGCATCTGTTGTTACATGTCTCCCTATACACCCATTTTTGCTGACTAATGAGAACCAGCTAGGGCAGGTTGAAAAAGCTCTTCACAGGAAAAAGCAATAACCCCTCATTTGCATTTTGACTTGTCTTCTCTTCCTGCTGCTGTCAAGCAGGACATTGCACATGGCAGAAGCACCTTGAGCAGCCCCTTCAGCTCCTCACCATGACCACAGGCAGAACTACCCGCCCTTCCTAGCAACTCATGTTGGCGCACACGAGTGCTCCAGCACCTCTGTGCTGTGCACAGCACAATTCCTTCTGCTTTGGGGGTCACTGTGGCCAGCTGGAGCCTACAGCACAGCACAGGCTGGGCTGGGATTTGTGCAGCCACACATGCTTTGCCACAGGAACAACAGGACATCAGGATTGACAGACCCTGGTTCTGACACAGCTATGCCATTGCTTTTTTCATATGAGAAACATAAATCATGGAAGTTCAAGATTATTCAGTATATACCAAAACCTTTTAATGTACTCAAAGAATAAAGGCCAAAGAGATTTTCAAAAGCCTGTTCATTCTGATAGATAAGATGTAGAATATGGTGTTTCTCCATCGCCAATAAAGTAGTGGTACAGCAAAGGAAGATGTTAGGATCATGAAAAAGGATTATTCTAGGAAGCCATCATTATTCAATAGAATCAAGGCAAAAAGCATCCAATTAATCTGTGTTTTTAAAATAATATAAATAATTAGTTTTAAATGTGAACAATATATAGAACCTGGGAGATATTTTCACTGCAAAATATATTTAATACTAAAAACACTGTTAGATGAGAAAGGAATGTTTCTTAAATTTCCATTGCTTCATTCAAAACCTTTAGTTACTACAAGCCATAAAAGTGTTGCTTATATGACAGTCCATCTTTCAAAATCAGTTAAATCAGACAAAAGCTTTTAAAGCCATCTTTAACAAAAGTATTACAAAAAGCTCATAGTGACTCACAGTTGCAGCTATTCAATTAGATGCAGGAGGGACACCATAAGCCTTAAAGTACAGCTCCTGCTTCAGAGCTCACATGCACCCAAAAATTTAACCCCACAAAGAGTCTTCAGTGAGCACACCAAATGATGAGCTGTGAAACAGACCCCACATAGTTGCTTAGCTGCATCCTGCAAGTTTCCATAGAAAATATTAGGTGAAATTCTGCTTACAACTAGCATTTTGAAGTCAGAACAAAAAAAAAGTCAGTGTTTCTAGCCACGTATGAATTTGTTATGTATTTTATGAAGTTTACTAGAAACTATGCCATGCAAAGAAAGGAATTTGGTCTTGACCAACTCAATGCACTTTGTAAAGTCAAAACTATTACATCATTTCATACCAGATACACTGTTTTACAGCAGATTACAATACAGAACAGCATCACCTCTTTCTGTTACAAGCCCTACATTTGAAACAGCTTGCTGACCCCACAGCAGGGACAATAAAAAAGCACCTTATCAAGCAGCTGCTGAAGTGACAGAAGTTCAAGATAATCATCCTTTCATTAGGAATTATTTCTCTCCTGTTCAGCCACAAATGATATTTAGCATCACTTAAGCTGATGGTTTTCCTGGTAGACAATATAGAGCTTTAGAACCTACTCAAGAGGAAAGAATTAGGCCTGTTTCAACCCATTTTTAGCAAGATACTCTAATACCAGTTTCGGTATCTTTGCTTCGGACCATTAAAAATTAGTTATCTTAAGGTAACACAATCTTACAATTATACTGTGTTTCCCAATTTTTCTAGTAAGCTTATGCAAAACTAAACTTCCCTACAGAATCCAAGTACAGTCTTTCGGGTGAAGAACAACATGCAAAATTTAATGGTTTGAAATACCAAATTATAGTCTTTCAAGAACAGATAAAATGCAAGACTTCCTCAATGTCTGTTCACAAGAAAACTCTATGAACTCCCAAATCAAGAACTAGTTACCATACTAAACTAATAAATCCAACTGTATAGCTCCAGTCTGGAATCCTTTATTCAGCTGTGTATGAACCATGCCCTCAGCACATCCCTGCAAAGGGAAGAATGATCAGATATCTGTCTTCATCCTGTCTGAAAACGATGACATTTTTCAGTAAGAAAAGGGTCCAAATGGCAGGTGTCAAAGAGCTTTAGCTTCACACGTGGTGCTAGGAGGCAGAAAAAACAACAGCAGCGTGTGGCCATGTCAGAGCTGCACAGAAGCTGCTGTACAAGCGCATATCTGAAAAGAGCAAACCTCAGAGCCTGTTAAATCAATCTAGTGCCAGATGCTGTTATCAGAACAAAACTGGTGCTGTGGATTCATCCCCAGAAGAAATACACATCCCACGTCTGCAGTGAAAAGTGAAAGACCTAGGGTGGCATGTCTCAAGACTGAAGGTGACAGTCACCTGTGACTGCCCCCACCACTTTCATTGACAGATTCAGAAAACAAGTGCTGTCATTGCTCATAAAGCAGCTGGAGCTGAAGCTCCTTTCTGCCCTTGCACAGAGCTTTAAATCTGAGCTTCAGGTCCAAAATCTACTTCCAAGTTAACTATCCAACTAAAAAGCAGTCAAGTAATTTTTTTTACTTAAAACAGTGCAGTACACCAGGAACTTCAGAGAAAATTCAGCTACAGCTCATCTCCTTGCTGCAGCAATGCCAAGGAAAAGAAATTGTGACAATATGGATGATGTAGAATCAACATTGCCTTAATGCAAGAGGACAAGTTTAACTTTAAAAAAAGCACATTTTATGTGATTACCATGCAACAGCAGCAATTCTGAGCAGTATAAATGAAAAATGGTTGTATTCAAATATGTTCAGAAGTTACCTATCAATCATCAATTACTGTTGAAGAAAGGAAAGTAAAAAAGGCTTTAGTACAGACATAGGAAATTAAAACCCTAGAAACCACTTCTAAAATTATAATAGTCATGGAAATGGGTATGGTCTTTACAAATATACTTCATAATTTCAAGACAAACTGTGACAGTGCTCAGCAGTTTTGCATAACTAAATTATCCCAGTGAATTCAGGGGAACAAACTGTACGTACAGCATTGAAAAAATGTAGCCCGACACTGACAGGATTTCACCCAACCTGTTTTTACCCAGGAGGGAAGCACAGGGAGACAAGGAAACAACGATTTTGGCAGTCAGGCTTCAAAAAGAAGAGAAACACTAGGTGATGTTAAACATTTCATACCTTTATAGGCAATCTTGAAATGAAATCATCTAGAAGCACATTAAAAACATGGCGCAGTCCAAAAAGATGATGATGCTCCCCAAAAAGCCTATGAAAACTGTTCCCTACTGAAGGGCTCAATAAGCAGCAGCCTTTTTTAGCAACCCTGTTCCTCACAGTTCTCAAGCACTTGGTGAAGATGACAAGCTTGACTCAACACCATGAAACAGATCAAAGGAATCTGCAAGTTCCAGAGCAGAAGGCTGTCACCAACACTGTCCTGCCAGCAGCTTCTCAGCTCAGCCAAGCAGAAACCCCTGCAGTGATAGCACATGGCAAAAAAGCTGGTGTTTAACCCAGTCCATTTCCAGCCATGCAAGATCTTACAAGAGGTAAGATCTATCCTGGCTGTTCTTAGAAACAGCAGAGGCAAAGGGTAAAACCCTGAAACCAGGTAGTTTATGTTCATGTATAGTAACTCAAGTTGAAGCATTACCAAATATGAAGGTTGTGGAAACAAGCAAGACTTTTTTTAAAAAACAAGATTCCTGCCTATAAACAAATACCTAGACCTTACTAGTGCCACCTGTATTTGGCACTGTCACTGACAATTTATAAAATAGAGGGAAAATGTCTGACTAAAGCCTATATAGTTTTAAAGCCAAAACACTTTCCTATTGCATACTCTGCCTACATCACCCTCCTGTGGGACACAGGACATTCAAGAAAATAAATGCCTCCCTGAGGAGAGTCCATCAGGTTCTTGAGAGAATAAAGACCTCTCAACCAATTTATTTGTCAGTGAACTTCATAGAGTATTCAGATTTAATCAATTACATAGCATTAAGAAGCATCACACGTGAATAGTCAGTCTGAAATTACCTAGAAAGGCTATAAGAACAAGACATTCCAGTGCTATAATGGTTCTTGTGACTCATTTTTATCTCTTGGAACGAGCAACACAGATGCAGCAACTGCTGTGCCTAAAATGCAGTTAGTCAATCCAGACCAAAGGCTGGAGCTTGGAGTCACATGAACTCTCAGGGAGACTTTGTCCCCAGAGTGGAGCGTAACTGGACAAGACCACAGCATATGGAGGAAAATGCCTCTTGGAGAACAGCACCTCCAGCAACTGTCATTTTCTTTAATGCTCACTCTGGGCCATTGGGAGGCAGCCTGGCCAGTGCTGCTGTGCTGCCTCCACAGCCCTGATTCATGCAAAATTCTGACCTGTAGCTCTGGCCAGAGACAGGCTTTATTCTGTTTCCCCTCTGTGCTTTCCTACAATACCACTGATCTTAGTACCCAATCTCTCCTTGCTAGCCCAACCCTCTCCTCAGCACAGGTCCAGGAGGGAAAGGTAGAGTCAATTATATCCCTTCTACCGGGGCTGAGCAATGCAATGTAGAAAGACTTTGTGTACAGGGAAGGAACCACAGATCCTCTGCTGCTGCTTCTCTCTGCTCCCTCCCCATCCCTCTTAACAGAGAGGCTGTATCCAAAGACTTCATATTAAATATTTTTAATCTACAGACACAGCTTGGCACAGCTTACTGAACTCTGAAGTACCCAGGTTTTCCACATAGAGAAACTCAAAGTAAATTAAGAGTTCTGGAATCAGAATAAATGCTGGCAGGAAAAATTCTTTGAGGTATTAAATAAGAAAAAGTGTTCTTTCCACATCTTTCTAGGCATGTAGTTTCTCTTTAGTTTACTTTCATTTGTAATTCACCTAAAAAATAAACTGTTTTGGTTTACAGAAGATGCATTCACCCAATGAGTTTATTTTCCAGCTCAACATATTCAAGACAAATGCTACATAAAGTAAAAGTGCTTCATGCAGACCTAATCAAAATTATATGCTTCTACTTTTCAAAAATCACTTCTACAAATTAAATCATGACAGTACACTTACTATTTCTGAAGTACTCATTTGCTGGGGTTTTCCTTTTAATTTTTTTTAAATAGGACAATACAGTTCCTTTGACATTTTTCTGTGATCTAGTTTATAACTATTCAAAACTGTCAATTATCAGGAAGTATTCCATTCTGCCCATCAGGGAAAATATTTTTCTTCATTGGAAAAAAAGGTTGTAAAACTGAGGTACTAGTTTAGTGTTTCCAGCAAAATCTATTAATCCCTATGAAGGAACTGCAGCATTACAGTATAAAAAGGATTATAGCAACAGACGGGAAAAAAAATCTAACAAGAAAGTTAAGAAAAAGAGTAGGCTACTCATTCTTCAGAAAAAGGTAACATTTTTCATGTGAAACTAAAACAACCCGATAAAAAAAATCAATTGAAGCTTACTTTACCTTAACAAGCCGTTTTAATAGTTCAGTTACTTTTCTTACACAGATTTAAAGGCAGAAAGATGTATTCAAATGTCTGTACAGCAACAGAAGCAGATCGATATTAAATTGTTATTTAATATCAATCTGCTTCAGCCTTGTTATTAAATTACCCATTCTTCTCTTTTTAGGCCTCTATGGCTCGTCCATGACTTCTCCTCATTGTCATAGTTTTAAATATTATTATTTTGCTTCTCTCATATGTAACTGCTGGGCATCTACAGTAAGATATCTGAATAAAATATCTCCAAATGAAAGTGAGCTAAACATTAGGTATACTATATTTTATTCTTTAACCATTTACAACAGCGGACACCCTCTCATTCATTTTGTTTTACAAACAAAAGTATGTATCAACGTCTGAAAAAAGCCCACAAATAAAAGTAATGACCAAATCTCCATAAAGTTGAAATACATTAATGAATTGCATGTTTTTACAGACAGCTAACTTCTTTCATAAGATTGAAACCAAAAGGGGGGAAAAAGGGCAAAACTAGGTATCTGGGATTAGTGAAATAAAAGTTCAGTTAGATAGTGCTATATTTGCTTTCCCCTTCTCTTAAAAGGGAATAATTTGTTCCCTTAGGTTGTGACAGATCCACACAAGAGACTTTCCATGAGTAATATCACTAGAACTGGCACAAACATATGCTGAAAGACCACTTCATTTAAGAGACATTATTCATTCACTTACAAACACTTAAAAAAAAATCTGGACAGAAAATTCTCATGCTTCAATTCTAACCAATTACTTATAGATTTGAAAAGAAAATTCCAACTATAGTCTTTTTTATTAGTTAGCCAATATGTAAGCACAGGATAAGATGGCTTTCTAGTTTTTAAGAGACCCTTACACCTACTAAATCACAAAAATGCATCTTATTTTATGTCCTAATTTTACATCACAATTTTCAAAATGATTCTCCAGCCATAGATATGCTATATAGCACTTAAATAATCAACTACAATTCTAGCAATAATTCCTTACAATAGTGTGAAGGTGCATTAACACATCTGTACATCTAATTACTCAGGAGCACAGCAACACGTTTTGCAGAAGAATATCTTGGAACACACTTTTTTTTTTTAACCTTATTACCCCTCTTTTTCATCCCCACCCTACTTTATAATGGGCAAGTCTCTTAGAAACATTTGAGAAGCTATAGGTCAGTTATATGATTTTAAACAAAGGCACTAACAAAACTAAAATGGGCAACTCATCCTTCTCAAATATAACTATGTTGTTTTCTCTCACAGATGCCAAAGTTTTCACCAGGAAATTCATGCTCAGTTCTTCCACCCTGCCATGCGGGCAATGAGCATCTATCCTACATCTACTTCTCTGGATTGCTCATTATTCTTATGCCTTGATCCTGCAAGACAAGCCACCATTGAAGAGTGAGGGTCTTGGAATGATTCTTTCAGCTTTTGGAAACTGCTGAATGCCTCAGAATCACAACGGTTTGTGACGGCAGTCACAAGGGTTTTCAGGCGAGGTGAGAGACGAGAACGCTGACTCCATGTTTAGAAGGCTTGATTTTTTATTTTATGATATATATATATATTACATTATAACTATACTAAAAAGAAAAAGAAGGAAAAGATTTCCAGAAGCTACCTAAGCTAAGAATAGAAAAGAAAGAATGATAACAAAGGTTGCTCTCTCGGACTCTGCCCAAGATAGCATGGTCTTTGATTGGCTATTAACTATAAACATCTAAGATGGGCCAATCCAGACGGACTTGCTGCGTTCTACAGCACCAGATAACCTATTGTTTACCTCTGTTTCTGAGGCCACAGCTTCTCAGAAAGAAAAATCCTAAAGAAAAGATTTTTCACAAAGAGATGTCTGCGACAATGGTTGAATCACAGACACAATCACCTCCAGAGACTGACTGGTCCAACACTCTCACTCAAAGCAGAGAGAATCAAAGCAACTTGCTCAGGGCTGTGTCCTGTCAGGTTTCAAATATTTCCATGAGCACGAACTCTAAAACCTACTACATATTAACAAGAACTTCTGTAGCTAAGGTGTGATGTTTTGATGGTATTAAACTGAGGTTCCAAGGTTTTTTTTAAATGGCAGGTTAAAAATTTAGCACCAAATATACACTTAAGAAAAGCACATATTTGCCCTGGAACAGTGGGGCATAAATAAATGGAGATTTTAATATTCAAAACTCTGTTTCCAAAAACAGTGCTGCACTGAGAACTCACTAAACAATCCCAGCTTCCTCAAATGCTGTAAGCAAAAAGAAAACATGAAATTGTTTGAAAATTAAATTAATGGAAATATGTGCCCTGCTGATTCCAGCAGGAACAGAGCAGGCCCACTTAATTTCCACTGTCTGATGTTAAACTGTAAAGACTATTCTTGCAGCTGATAATTAACGGCTGTTACTTTAAAGAAAATTAACAACAAAACCAACAAAACAACAATTGGGAGATCAGGGCAATGGAAGAGACAGCACAATATTAAAACAATAATTGTCCAGATGAGAACCAGAGGTTATCTGAGAGAGACTCCACGGCAGCACAGCAGTGCAGGGCCTGGAGGGCTCTGCCTGATGCAGACAGCTCCTGTGGGGGGTTATGGAGAACATATGCCAGGGTGGGATACACAGCACCCTTTAATAGGGCAGAGCATCTCCCGCCCCCGGGCGCCTGCTCAGCTCTGCTGGCTACTGCAGGAGGTGGCAGAGCCAAGCCTTGTCCTCAGCCTGCCCCTGGAAGCCAGGCCAGCAGTGCTGGGCTGTCAGCGTGCCCAGAGCCCTGAGCCAGGCTCGTGTCCGCACACCAGCAGCGCCACGTGCAGCACCACAGCCAGCGCTGCACCGGACCAGCCCGGGGCTTGGACTGGGCAGCTGGGATGAGGCTGACAGCATCTCCTGCACCCACTGCACACATGGGGCAACAGACTCCTCCTCCAGCAAAAGAACAAGGTACAAACATGAAATACTCCCCTTTGTTCCCACAAGGAAAGATAGGCTTCCCAGTCTAAGCACAAACAAAACATCAGCTAAATTCAGATCTATATTACATTAAGGAACTGCTGGTGGAGATTTTAATATGAAGGATCAAATTTCCACTATCCTTTTTTTTTTTAATATAAATTTGCATAATGGAGAATTTAATCCTGAAATGCCATGTAATTATTTGTAAACTATATATTCAAAATTTCTTTATAAAATTAGCCAGATGGGTATGTTCAGAATTCTGTCAAGATGTTGAAATACTTAAAAAACATATAAATAACGCTTTAAGAATACTAATACAACAAACTGGCATGTCCTGGATTTGAGTTTAATCTTACCCTGAGAACTAGAACAAACATTTCACAAGCTCCAAGTCTTGACTTCCTCTGAAGTTCATAAAAGATCACAACATCACCATCACCGCATGCAAGATGTGATTCATGCAATCTAATTATATTAAGTGTAACACACTAAAGAACCCCCAAACTTGTATTCTGTCATTAAATCCAATGGAAACTAACCTACAAAAACCTCATAAATAAGGAATAGACATGAACTCAAACCATACATACTCCATTACAATTCTGACAAGACCTGTTGTAATCACTAAGACTTCAACCTGCACTGAATGCTAGAACTGGTATTTCAGATGAGTCAAATACAATTTACATAAAGAAAGCATCTTGCTTAAAGTCCACTGTACTAATTATAAATTTTATTTTATCATGACCTAATATGAACCTACAGACGAGCATTGCTTCATAATGCTAATATTCACAGTTGAGCCAAAAATAATTAATTCTGCATTTTATGCATCACATACTAAATAAAGTATATTGACACAAATCAGCATTTAATCTGTATCTTTACTTTATAAAAACCTGGAAGAAATTTCCTACAGATCATAAAACTGAATAGAATCTGCTTTGAATTAGGTGCCACCACTTTTTTCTTCTCACATAGCACCAGAACAACCCCAGGCTTAAAATCTTGTCTCAATCAGAAAACATTATTCCTGTTAGTGTACGAAGTCCAGTAACCTATAATGTATTGTAACTGCTTCACCAAAGAGAAGCCAATAAGAGGAAAAATAATTTCCTCTAGCTTGATCTGCTAATAATGAGCTCAGACTTTCCAGTGAGTGAGTGGTCTTCTCCAGAAAGGCCATGAGATCATCAACAAGCTCCCCCAAGGAGAAAGCTACAACCAAGGCAGCACCAAGTGCCTGTGGACACTCAGGTACAAGCACCAAGATGATGGCAGAGCCATTTCCCCACAGGAGCAGGGGTTAACAAGAGGAACAGTCAACAGGTGCGCCTTAAGCATTCCTTTAAAAGGAGTTAAACGTTCCTTTAAAAGTCTTTTTACTGTTCTTGTTAGCTGGAAAAACGGGATATATTAAAAAGATACTATATCATGATATCAAAATTATTTCATTTTAAAACATTCAAATTGACAATGTCTCTTTCTATTTACTCTTACAGCAGAAAAGTAGAGTTGACATTTCCTTTTGCAGAGACAATCACTGAGAAGTAACACAAGAATATCCAGTTTGATTTACTTAAAAATGACAAAGTTCTAGAAAATAACTTTAATTAAAAAGAAAAAAAGTAACTTGGAGCTGTAATTTTATACTATGAGGAAAAATAGACCAAGAACAAGCAATAAATGCATCACTGGTTTTACTGAAAGCCCACTTACAAAGTATATTTACAGTACAACATCATAGTGGTGACAAGAGAATAACCCATGGAGGATGCATGTTTCCCTGAAACATTTACATCAAATTCAAATGTCAAAATGTATTCTATCTAAATGTTAGTTCTAGTTCAACCCAATGAAAGAACTGAACAGGCAGTAGGCATGTTGCCTTAGCTGCCAAAGAAGTTTTAGAAAATATAAATTTAATTAGGTTTGAGAGAGAAGTTTTACATGAAAAGCCAATTTATTATAAGGAATAACTATAGCTGCTTATAGACAGACATCATCACTCCCACCTTCAGGCTTTTGATATAGAAACATCCACAGACAGCTGAGCTGTTTGAATAATATTTGCTGCTACATAAAAAAATCTGATTTAATTAGAAACTAATATTAACTGCAATTGCAAATATGATTAAAGCAAAAATGTTATTTCTATGTGAGCAACAAATTCACTTTCAGGAGCATTAGGTATTATAAGGAAAGGAAAATATCTAAACATGCAGAACTGCTAGATGGATGTGATTACATTTACAACTGTGCATGGAGTCACCCAAGCAACACCAATCTGCCCCCAAAACTGAAAAGGAAGAAGAAAGCCAGCATCACTCTCTCCTCTCTGCCCTCTCCCCTGCACTTGCTCATTGTTGCTGCAGGAGGGGTGGGTACTGCAGAAGATGCTTCATGCAGCTTGTGCATTTTGATGTCTCTGTTCAGGAGCAGTTTCTCGCCTCCGTATCACTCACCACGACAAACAGATCATTTGGCCCTCTCTCCACTTACTCATCATTGACAAAACTGCTGGGACTCAGTTATAGAAAGGAATTATCCTCAATAGGCACCTTCAGTTACAACCACATGACACCGCAGTCATCTAAGTCTAATCCCTTTTCAAGCTGAAATAACCTACTCAAAGTCCCTTTGAGACACACAGCATGTCTATATTCTCTGCCTCTCATGCCCTGAAAAAAACAGAAGTGTGCTGAGTATCTCCTGTTGCTGTGGCTTCTTTCAATGTCATTCATGGGGCTCTTAAGACTGCCATGCACTTTGTAGATAAGAAAAGTTAAATGAGTCCAGGCAGCCATAACTCCCAGTTTCAGCATCACACAAAATTACTCCGAGGGAAAGTGCAACATGGGCAGCACTCACTCCTGCACTGCCAACAGCCTCTAAGAGCCAATAGCCTGAAATCAGGATGAGAAATTGCAATTTCAGGTAAATGCAGAGCGAAAGAGCTCTTGCTTTACTGACAGACAGGTTGCATTTGCTTCTCAGTCGTAGAATATTCCGGGCTATCAGACACTTAGAGGTCATAAATGTTCAATATTCAAATCTTCCTAAAATCCAATGCATTTTGTCTTTTTTTGGGTTTAAAGCAAAGGTTGCACGAGTTGCTCTCCTAGTACTGGGGGAACTTGTTAGCAGTAGCACAGGAGGTGATTTCCTGAGGTTTACTACTAAAAAAACCCTGAAAATATTTTTTGGGGGAGATTTTTACCTAAAGTTAGGATCTGCCCACAAACTTTCATTTTTAGCAGATCTCAACAATATTGATACTTCAAACAATAAAGAAACTTTTCCCCACTAATAAGAGCATTTATGCCTTAGGATGAAAAATTTCATCCCTCTGACAGCTAGAAGACACTAAAATGAAGACATCTTATGTTTGGCAGCTGAATGTAATCTAAGTGCCTGTTCTAAGCTTCTGCTATCAGCATCAAATCTAATAGCAGACTAAGTTTAAATAAATAAGTAAATCCATATATCACATCTCACAACAATAAAGGATGCCCAGTAAGAGCTAAAATGCAGAACAGCAAATGTGGTTTTACAAATGAATAGGTATGAATTTTGGCAGAATCTCAGCTTAAGTAAAAACATATTACTGGCAAACTCACACAAATGGAAAAATGCTTACTTCTCCATTAGATTCTTACAGAATGTCTACTTGAAGACAAAACACTACCCAAATATACAACCAGCTCTGACTGTGCAATAACTCAGTCTTAATACATTACAAATCATCTTGTATTTATATAATTTTCATCTGGATGCTCTCACACTATTATTCACACTACATTTGCATGCTTCCATTTTAATTAACTCCTGACAGGATTTCACAAATAACTCCTGTTAGAGCTTCTTTACATAGTAAGGAGCCTAAATGAAGTTTCTCAATCTTTACTAGTGAAAATTTACCAATTGCCAATTACCAATAGCTATTTCATGACGCAGTCACTTAAAACACACATATGTGTTTCTGATGCCTCCTATGTATAAGAAGGATAATAGAGTAATATGCCAAATGCCACAAGCATCATTTATTTTAGAATTAATTTACATTCACTTCCAGCATCAAAGACTGTTGTTAGCACGAAAATACCATACTAGTGTGGAGCAATTCCGTTTCACCTAGGCAATGGGTGAAGACCAGCAGCTGAAAATGCACACATGGTAATAAGAACCACACCCCAATTTCCCATAATTAAATTCCCATAATTAAAGTTCTGCAAATACAAATGAGAAGGAGGATTTCATCTATTTCAAACAGTTTGTACTTTCTGTTATTTTCAGGTGCAAACCCAATGGTTTTCAACCTGTGGTTCACAGGTTACTTTCAAGACGTTTAAAATAGGACATGAAAGAGCACAGCCCACTGCAAGTAGGCTTAGAGTCTCTGGAGTGATTTTTTTTACACTGCCATCAGTAAATTTCAAATGATCTGCAAATCAAAAATACATCAAAGAACAATCATTACTCAGCTCAGTTACTTTCTCTCAATGTGTTCTATCAGGTAACATCCAAATTTGACTACATTCCATTTCCACTGCGACAGAAACTAAGGTTGACCACACACGTTACTTCAAAGAAAAAAAAGCCACCTGAAACTACAGAACCATGCATGCTCATTTTGGAAGCTCTTAAAAAGCTGCAGCAGCAGCAGCTTACCTGAAAGGCTAAGCTTTTCTGTTTGTTTGGTATCAGTATCAATACCAAGTTTGGAACAATTAAGTCTTGGATTATTAAAGCTTCACTAATTTTCTTCATGTGGGACCTCACACTAATGGGTCAAATTCTAACCTTCCATGCCTTCTGATGAATAGACAGCATTTTCAAACACACTCTGGAGATACATGAAACAAGGGTATTTTGCTTACTTGAACTTAAAAAGGAATTAATAAACAAAGTATTGGGAAAAAACTCCTATGTGCAGCTGTTGGAGGAGAATTCTCCAATGCTCAGTCTGAGAAGCAATATTAGGTCACATTTTTCAGCTCAAGTCCAAACCTCAATTTTAAGCTTGGACTGAACACCACCCATTCATGCTCACAAATGATCAGGGAAGAGTGGGAAATTTCTCTTGACATAGCCTGCTGCACTGAACAGGCGAGGAACACACAGCTCAAATGAGGACACAGCTGCACAAAGTTCCCACAGGCTGTACTTCAGCATGCCTGTCTAGAGGAAGCACCTTCAAGATGCCATGCCCCTTATTCCCTGACTGCACTCATTCTTTCTGCACCACTTCCTCAAGCTTCTTGCATTCCTTGAGCCATCCCTTGACCCTGGCAACCACTCAGTTACCTCTTAAGAAAAGGCTCCTTGGCTTCTCCTGCCAAGAAGTACAAGATGGCACACAGTGCTGAGACCTGCACACGGCCTTTCACGTTGATTTTAAAGTTCCATCCTTTGGTATCTCTACTGATACTCCAAACATGGTAAGAGTGTGTCAACTGCAATGAAGAGTGGTTTGGTAACTCTTGACAGAAAAAAGGATGTGGAATCAAATAAATACAGCAATTATGGGAGAAGTGGACATTTTATACTATTGTCTTGTTCGTTCTGCTAAATAAGAGCTTTCTTTCTAGGATATTAAACTGGTAAGAACCTTGCAGTGTTGACCAAAAAGGACAGAAAAACTTCAAAGTTGTAAACACATTAAATAATAATCTAAATCCCTTCAGTCTAAAATAAAAAGTTTAATTTTGTCCTGTTACGTAACTTGCCTCCTCAGAAATACCAAACACAGAAATTAGCTTATTCTGTGAAAGAAAAAGTTGAGTTGATAGGAACCTGAAAGGATTATCATCAAGTCCTACTCCCAGCTTTGCACAGCACCATCCCCAAGAGTCACATCATGTACTTGAGAGTATTGTCCAAACACATCTTGAACTCTGTCAGGCTTGGTGCTGTGAGCACTTCCCTGGGGAGCTGTTGCAGTGCCCAAACACCCTCTGGGTGAAGAATCTTTTCCTAATATCCAACCTAAACCTCCCAACTCAGCTTCAGGCCATTTCCTCAAGTCCTGTCACTGGTCATTAGAGTGCCTATCCCTCCTCTTCCCCTCATGAGGAAGTTGTAACTGCAATGAGGTCTCCCCTCAGTCTCTTCCAGGCTGAACAGACCAAGTGACCTCAGGTGTTCTCATATGGCTTTCCCTCAAGGCCCTTCACCATCCTTGTTGTTCTCCTTTGTTTGACTGGAGCAATCCAGGAAACTTCAGATGTAGTCATCTTCCTTAAATTTATTAAAACCTTTTTTTTATTTCTGGGCTCTGGAAATAGCCTTGAACAAGAGAATTTAGGCCAGAGGAATTTGTTAACACAGAAAGCCCTTAAGAAAGGAGATGGCATTGTAAACACTGACCACCACAAAATGTGAAGTGATAACTGTTTTAAAGACTTCTACTAATGAAGTCAAACACACCCAAAAGAAAATCCCCTACTCACACAGTATACCTTTACTAGTCTTGTGCTGTGCATTTAAATTAAGACTAAATCTGATTTCGTCTTAAATGAGTTTTAGGAAAACTCCTAGTTTTGCTCTACAAACATACATCATGCAATACACACATGCCAAAACTGCCACCAGGGACCTGATGGGCACATTCCATGCAGAAATGGTAGCTCTTGCTCACTGCACCTTCTTTCTCTGGTGTTTCTCAAAAACCTTTTACCTTTCCAACAATTTCTTGTTTTGTGTTTGCAAATATTTTTGGAGGGTTTTCCCTTTTCACCTAACTGCTGCTGTACTGCAATGCCAGATGAAGTCAAGCTGATTATCTTAAAAAAAGTTGTTTCATTAATCTGAAAATAACAAAGATCTATAAGAAAACAGCCTGTGTTCAAACTACTGCTCAGAGGGGCACTTAAAATTGAAAACAGAGAATTCATTTTGAAATCCTAAATATAAATGGCTTCTCTGTGAGAAAACAAAGGAGAGAAAGAACTCATGTTCAATTTCTCACTGTAATTATCTGATTTGCAAAAGTATATTTGAGATCAGTACATTTCTAACTGAAGAGAATGCATTACTGCCCTTAGTCATGTTGTCACACATTTAATGACTTTTCATCCTAAAATCTTCCCTTTCTTTTATTTATTTAGTACCCCTTAAAGACTCGAAGGATTTACATATTGAGAATGCATAACTTTTATAAACTCTTAGAAAGAAAACACAGAAGGGAGGTTGCACAAAACTTCCTCTCTCCCCGCAGACTGTTTTACCGCAGATTCCCTTGGACACAAGTCAAACGACACGTCCCAGTGTTCTGGAAAAGTTGACTTTTTCCTTAAGATTTACATCTCTTTCACTAGTAACATTTGCTTCCTGACCCCCTGCTTTCACATTGCTGAAATCTAGACACCATATGTAACTTAGTTTTTTTCTGAACTTAAAGGAATTAATAATCTCTTTAACTACATCAAAATACTTCTAATTAGTCCTTGTTCTCATCCTGAAAACTATGAATTATTTCTCTGAAATATCAAAGACAGCTCCATAATTATTAAGTGTATAATTTATACAGTTTGCTTCATAAAGTTTTAAATTCAGGGTATACAAGCCAGAAGTTATTACCATCTCCTGTTTCCCCTGCCCCACCACAACTTCACTGCTTACCCACTTCCCTCCCTCCCCTCAGAAAAACACAGCTAGAGATGGTACAGGTGGCTACAGTCAGGGCAGAGGTGAATCCTTGCTTCAAAGGCAAAGATCACCTCTGAATTTCCCATTTTGAATATAGTATGGGTCCAGCTCAACATTGAGAGCAGTCTATGGATACACCAGGAACAAGCACTGGATCCTATTTTAAATGCAGTCACTTGCTCCAGTCCATGTTGTACTGAACAATAGATAAATTACTACCCAAGTTATAAACAACCAACAGTAGGAGGAGGAAGTCATCTCTATACAGAGTGAGGTTCCAACTTACAGGACTGTCTCCTCTAAATATAAGTACATGCAAAATTATTTTTCAGTTGAAGTATGCATGATCATTCAGCTGTGGTAAATAATCACAACAGAACATAACTTATAAGTAAGGGAGGAAGGACAGCTCGGCTAGAAATCACTACATAATTTAGAATGTTTTCATTGACTATGTCTTCTTCACACACATTTTAAACCTCTTTGTCCCTCAAAGTAGTTCTTCACTGTTTAGGACTTCTCATGACTCCACTAGAGCTTGAAAGAGACGACAGCAGAACAAAGGCTCTTCAGTGCTCATTTCAGATGTGTGCATTGTTTCCGCTGAATATGTACTCCTTTAGCCAAAACTTTCCAAACTACTTTCCACCTTCTGGATCAGACAACTAATGACCTAAGGTGTGTAGGTGTGTGTACATAAACGTGTCATCAAGAGAGTTATATAGCTTAACAGACAAAAATAACAGCTTAAAGGAAACACAATCAAAAATAAATAGGAATAAAGTTTCCCATATCCCTACCCCCTTCATACTCTCAACAGACTTGAAACAACTGCATTAATGCAGCAAGCAATAGCTTGTAAAAGGATGCAAACCAGCTGAAACATTTGACAGACAGTGTTAAATACCAGAGGATTCATATCAACCACTTTATTTGAAAAGGTGCTTTGAAGTTGGCTATCTTTCATGTACCTCTTTCATGGCACATTAATAAGGAAAACTGAGATGGGGTAAATTAAGTCCCAAGGTCACATCTAGAGTTACAGCGCTGTGGGTACCTGATGAAATACGGATTAATGCTGCATGAGCACTGAATAAATAAAACCACTTCTGTTAACCACTCAAACAAGTTTTACAAGTAGTTCTGAACTTTATTCGGCAACTAGACTTCAGACATCTTAATCCCCCCACACTGCTTTGAAACCTAATTATCATAATGTGAGCCCGAATGTTAGGTCCCTTTCAAACTGCGAGTGCTATGAAGCAGAAAAGTAATGGGAATTAAGCTAGTGTAACATTAGAAATGTAGAGGCATGGAACTTGAAAGTGGCATTTGTTAAAGCTGAGAGAGCATAATGTAGATATTCAACAACATAAAACACACATTTAAATTGAAAAGGATATTTAAAGCATGTGCAGACACCTATAAAATAGAAGTGGACCTAAAATCCCATAGAACAAACATTTCTAAATCAATTTCTTGCCACCAAGGTCCAACTTCAAAAGGTATTACAGCCCTATTCTACCTTGGCAGAACATTTCGAAGTATTTTAAAACAGATAATTTAAACATTAAAGGAAACCCAATGAGAACTTTACAAGACATGACAGACTTTCCCCTATTCGTCATAGTACACAAGTGTTTGAACTTAAACAGCAGTAAATTATTAATTACATTGCTTATAAAGTCTTGAGGGTAAGAAAAGATTTTGCTCTAAGTGGCAGAAAAGGATTTTACATCAAGTTGAAAACCAAGTAGACAGAAACTAAACACCCACCCATTTAAACAGCAACAAAAAATACACTTGCCTGGCTGCATTCTATGCTGCATGTTGAAAACAATTAACAATTCCTGACACTTAACAAACTTCCTTTTAAATACAAGCTGAAATACTTTACTCTGAGTGTGCATTAATGCAGCAAGCACATAAGAGTCAGATCAGTAAGAATGCTTGTATTGTGACAACAAAACCATTGAGGCTGAAAGAGAAATTGTGATTTGATTTTGCCAAATACAAAGATTGAGCTGTTTGTTTTGTCCTGCTTTAGCATAGTTCACCTGTCATTCAGATAGCTTTCATTTCCAAGATGCCTCAAACTGACAGCAATCAAAGAAAAACAGATTCCTGAAATATTTTTTCAAGATTTTCATTTAATCCAAAAAGGCCAATGAAATCCTGAAAGTTCATCATCTGCCATGTTAATGCTGAAAACAATGTTGTTTCATTTACATTTCTGGTCCTGTTAAAACAAATACACTTGTCTAAACTAGAACATCTGTTTTGGTTATAATACAATGTATCTTTGGCAAGAACTCACAATAGAACTAACATAAATAATCAAAAATATTTGTTGAACCTTGTAACAAAAACTGATTTGTAACAAAAAACCCAAAGACTAGATATGACTGTCCCTGGCTCCAGTCCAATCCTAATCTAAGTCAATAAACACAGCTCTAAAAGGGAAACTACATTAAAAAGAAAGGAAAAAAAAGTCCTGTAGTTATTTAGGTTGGATGTAATTATCTGAAAGCACGTTAGTTACAAAAATAGTGAAAAATATTTGCTTTAAATCAAAAACTGTCAAACTGAGTCCAGACAGGTTTTAAAGCCACATGAAAAATCATGCCATATGCCTCATTTCCTACTACTGTCTTCACTGATTTGCCTTCTCTTTGGGAAACTTCAGTAAAACTCTGTGCAGTTTATATTTGTTATTGCTAAGTATTTTTATTTTAATCACTTGCTTTTCATATATTATATTTAGCCTTCATTATTTGTGCGTGCACCAACTGCAGACACCTTTCTGAAATTACACCTTCTATTATTGTCTCACTTCCCTGGAAATGCATGCTTACAAGTTCTATATGATGAACTGGACAGAAAATTATGCACAGATTTTAATTTTTTTATAATCATTCCTGATCCTATTCTCCACTGCTAATATTTCCTGAGGAAGTTGAAGTCTGTAGTACCTCCCCATCATTCACTTTTCTGAACAACAGCTTATGGTGAGTGTCCAACCTCACCTGCCAAGCCCCTTTACATTTGGACTCCTTTAAAGAAAAAAAGTTTCAACAGAACATACAATTAGTAATTCTCTAAAACTTGCATACAGCAATGAGCTGAGCTCTGTTTTTCTGGGCAAAGATTTCTACCTTGACGCAGCTCGGTGCATTCCTGTGAGAAGCTGAAAGCTTGGGAAATGGTATCAGGTTAGATGCAACTGACTCATTCTGATACAGTTCAAGTACTGGATGGGGTTTTTTGTTCTAGGGGGTTTAGGTTGTTTTGTTTTGTTTGAGGTTCTTTGTTGCTTTGTTTTCCCCACAGTTTAAAAACTATATTGATTAGAAAATCCATTCTTTATTTACAACTGCAACCTGCTGAAGCAGGCCTTAAGCATTAACTGTTCCAACAATGGCTGAAATTATTTCTTATGGATTAAGTGAAAAACAATTAATAAACATCACTTCATCCAAAAGCATACACAGGTTTCCACAGAACTGATGAGAGATATGTATTCAGCCTATGTATAAACAAAGTCCTCATACTTTGGAAAAAAGCCTATCACAAGAAAACAACCTAATCTAGGGAAGACTTTGAACATGGAAGCAGAAAAGTTGTTTGTGATCTGAAAGCACATACTCTAGAGCACTTAACTATTTAAAAAGAGGAGGATCAGCAGAGCATATTCTTCCAAGTCACCTTCCACAGTTCCCCTCAAAAGGTATAGCAGTTATCCCAATGTACACCTACATGTACCAATGTGTCACCTATCACTCAAACAGTAACACTGTACTAATTGCCCCTCACTTAGCAAGTATCACATTTTTAACTCAGACTGACAAATTCCAGGCATTTCACTGGATTATCACAAGTGGGGGTTGGATGGCTAGACTCATCGTTCCTTTCTGTTACTAAGAAACACCAAGGAGATTAATGCTTTCTGGAGCTGGAAAGGAAAAAGTAGCTGCCTTGCAGAGTTCAGCAGCATGGCTTGGAAACCCCAACACTGGATAAAGTAATGAGATGTACATGAAACTAGTTTATCAGAAAGCAATATATGGGAACCCTGATCCTTACAAAAAAACTCAGTATAGACTGACAAAATGTGAAGAGAGACAAGCACTGCAAGTGCAGCCTGTCTGTAAACGCACATACATAAATTCACAAACAGACAGCCTGTTCAAGAGTCCCAGATGTCACTTACAGCATGAAGTACAAAAAAACCCCACCACTTTGCTTTAAAATGAAGCACCTTATGGCTCTGCACACAAATTCTGAAGTATGGACTAGCTCTGCCATATGAGCCCAACATAGGAAAACCACTAACAACATAAATGTATAAGTTAAAAAAATATTTCTGATTATGTTAATTTTCAGGATCTTACATGTCAAGTTAAACGACTGTAGTTACAGATTTTTGCTACAAATAGCAGTTTTGGACAAAGTGAAAGGTTAAAAAATTATTGGTCACTACTAGAGAAAGCAACAAACTTGTTAACCTGACTTCTGCCACACAGTATTTATACTAATTCCTATTACACAAGAGCCTATATTTGTTCTAAGAACTTGGTAACTTAAGTACTACTTGGAAAATTTTGTCATCTTGAATTATAAACAGGGAGAAAATATTAAATCAGAAGAGGTAAACAGTGATAAAAACAACAATCACAGTACTATATAAACAATTTTATCTGTGTAAAGTAGTATGTGATCAATAAATAAACAAAACCACTATTTCAAATGAAATGCTTATTGCTATAATAATGGATTTTTAAGCTATATTAAGCGAACAATAGTGAAATTAAGCATTTGCCAAAACCCACACAGTATGAAGTGTTTTGCACTCTACAGTTGTAAAACATTCACTGTTTTGTAGTTGGACTCAGTAAAGAGGATGCCTAATTTTCAGAAGCTTGAATAACCTCCACCCTTTGCAAACAATTACCATTAGAAAACCTTTACTACGTCTCCTGGAATAAGAGTGATTTAAGAATGTAATCTTGCACAAATTTACTTGGGAATTGTAGAAATGACAAACAAGTGCAATCACACCATAAGACAGTAAAAATAACACATTTGTTAAACATATCTGTAAGGCCGCTTCCTAATTTATGAAAAAAGGCACTTTTAAATGTACAGAATAGTATGAACAGCAAAAGACCATAACCTTCTTTAACAATATGGAAAACTTATTTCAGCATGCTAAGCCAGTGAAAACTAAATACTGCTGTTAAATGTTGGCACAAAGGATAATCCAAGGTAAATCACAAAAAACACTTTAGAAAAAAACAAAGGTGGGAATTAAAAAAAAAGAGAGGAGTACTGCATGGTAGAAAAGAAAGTGATATCCAAACAAAGAGAAGAATACTTCAGTTCAAATTCAACAAACTAATGGATAAAATTTGAAGTCTCAAAAGGATAAATATATTTACTACTCTCCACTTGGTATTAACACAGTATTTATTTCCAGATCATTTAATTCCCATAGGATTACCAAGCATTCCATACTGCAGGCAGACAACAGAAGCTTTATCATGTGCAGTTAAACCTCATTCATCAAGAAATAAATACACAATGCCAGACGGGTCCTTAGCTGTTAGTGTTGCTATTCTCACATACTTTGTTACAATGATAATAGCAAGAGAGAGAACCTCAGGAAGAAAAAATAAAATGCTTCAGTGAGTCTCTCTTACTGACTCAGGATAACTACTGTCATGCTTCAAAGAGCTACAGCTAGTTTTCTTTGGCTAGAACCTTGGGTCAAGCTTGACTCAAATACAGACAAGGCAGGAAAAAGAAATGCTTCAAAAGTTACATCTAAAATTGCCTGTTAGGTTAAGATATGCTGAACAAATGAATAATATCCCAGCAAAGGGATCTTACCAGTAAACAACATCCAGCGGTGCAAAATATTTCTTCATAATTAAGTCAGCAAAGTAAGCTTCTGTTTCTCTGCAGGCCGTGCCATTCCCAATCACAACTGTGCTGCAGCTTTGTGTGGGTTAAAAAAACCAAACAATTACTCTCAAATACTCTTTATACCTTTTCATGCATAGTATTCAATCCACCAATGTGATCAATACATCTAATTTTAAATAACACAAGGCCCAGATGTAATGAGAAAAGATCCCTAGAAGCATCATGTTGTGTTTAACAGGTTTTCAATGTGACAGTTCATGAGATGAGTAAAAAATTTTCACTTATTTGTAATGGGATTGTACAGTGGTAATATAAGCAGAAAATCCAAAAATGATACTTCATATTAATAAATGGGATGTTATTTATAGTCCTCAAACACTTTCACCTCGTTTTTCCCTCATCTGGTATGAGTCATGAAAAAGAGCAGAAGCCAAAGCAATCAGCATCTTAATTCCTTAATGGGAATATCATAGTTTCCAACAGCTTGAGAGGTCATTCCCTCTGACTGCCCACACCACAGCCAGACAGCCACCAAATCACCTTGTTTAAAGCCAATCTAATGCTTATAGACAAACTGCACTGTATGCCACGGTAATTCAGCAGCTGACTCAGTAGACCAGATGTCTGTCCACAGACATAGTTGGACACAAACTTTTAATCATGCTGCCCTTGCTTGTAATTCCATCTGGAGAGCTACCTTTGCAGGATTTCCTTTGCTTGACAAAACTCTACCAAAACCTAATGTGGCTTTTGGAACAGAGAAAGACTGATGAGTGGTTTGGGGGTTGTAGGGGCTAGGAAAAGGAAGGCTAAAGTTATTTCTTAGCTGAATGCTAATTTCTATCCCCAAAAATAAATGGATTAACAGTTTTATGGGGATACATTCATAGCACACAGCCTAACTCATAACCATGGCTTGATTTGATGTGCTTCTAACATATATGTACTGCAAAAGCACGAACACAAAAGAAAAAGCAAGCTCTGAACTAGGCTGAAGAAAAACCTCCGGTTAAATCAGTAGAATTCTTATTGCAATCAAAATCAAATATTTCTATAGTGAAGATTTTCATTTTGTTTGGTAAGAAAAAGCAATAAATGGAAGTTTCCTTAGCATACTTGTACTGTAGCAGAAGCCTCTTTATCTTCTCAGCTTCACGAAATCCTTGACCAGAATGCAAGTACACTACATCAGTATGGAGTATCTGACCTAGAACAAAAGGCAAAGCCATTTGATTAAATTCACAAAGGTCCAAAGGCTATATCCTGCAGAACTACTGAAGTTAATTTGATGGTTCACAAAGAAAGCTTCTGAATCAGCCATCTTTCCCTTTGATGTCTATATCCATTTAAAAGAAATGTATTGTTGGCATAGGACAAGAATGCTTCGGTAAAAGAAAAACAAGTTAATACATTTTGTAGTTCCTTGCAGGCATATCCACATCTCAAGTAATGAACATTTAAAACTATCAGCAAATATAATGCATTATATCACAGAGAAAAAGAGCTATTTACTATAAAATATGTATTGTTGCAGTGTAGTACAATTTAGAAATCCAGTAAAGAGTGATGAAAATCAGAAAATCTAAGGACTTGCAGTACATAAATTCTAGAATTCCAGTGCTAGCTCTTGTCATCATTCCATCTATCACATTTATAAGAACTGTATTAACCAGTACAGATGGTGCAATGAAAGCTCAATCATTTACTGCACCTTTAATGCCTTCTAAAGAACACACCTTTCTTTACATTTTTCTGGAGTGGATATAGTCTCAAGCAAAAAGCAACAACAAAATAAAACGAAAACAAATAGTTTTGCATAAACCTTAAGAGGTGTGTATCCCCTGAATAGACTAGGATGAAGTGGACTCTGTTCTATATGTGAGCTAAGAAGTTTTGCAAAAACAATGTTTCTGACCTCTTACATTAAACACACACACTGCTAAACAAAAAGGGCTGAAAAACTGTCCAGATGTCCAAGACACTAGCCATGAAAAAACAATATTATAGAAAGTATTTAAATTCAAATTCTTTGTTAAACAATAAAAATGCCAGGTGTTCTCTTTGCTGACTACTGAGGAGCACAATCATTTCAACCTGTATTCAGGAAGGCAGAAGGCATTTTAAATTCTATTTAAGAGAGCAGTAATATCACCAAAGAAGTCACTGGAATCCAGGTGCCAGAAATTTAACCTTAAGCTAGCTGAAGAAAGGAATTTATACAACAGGATGTGTGGAAAGCACTAAAAGTTTACAAAAAAAATTATTAAAAAGTAGGTTTTGAAACTATCTTTACTCTAAATGAATGTATTTTTATCAGTCCTTCAAAAAATGTTTGGAATTGAAACTTACTGGTTGGTGAAATAATTGCCAACTTGCAGCCATGTTTGTAGCCAGGATCTACTCCCATCAAAGCACGGCCCCTCACAGGGCTGGTCAGAAGCAGCTGACGGAGATTTCTCCCAAACATCATCACAGACTCTTTTTCTGCATCAGATGTCAACTTGGATCTTAGGATAGAAATAAAAGAAAAAAAAAAAACCAAAATATTTTTCTTTGAATTAACTTTCAAATACACTTATTAGCTGTTCCAAAGTTGTAAGGCTTTTTCCAAGCATGTTTCCATCATCTTTAATTAAATGTTACAATTGAAATCAAGTTGTTGACACCTTTTTCAAAAGGATCAGCTATGTATCATCTCATTCTTGTTCTAAGAAAGCCAGTCAATATAACAAGTACAAGAGAAATGCTTCTAAGAACATACACCCACCACCTACCATTCAAACATCAACTCAGTTTTGAGCAAAGAACAGTTTCCTTTCAAAGCTGATACAAATTGTAAAGAAAAGTGGATTTGAAGGAGGCACAGATCAAATTCGTCATAATTTCACAGTGCTAGAGAAAAATCACAATCCAGCAAAAAATGGATGGTGGTTTACACTGAGAGGTACCAGAGAGAAATTAGAAGGGTCCCTCCAATTAATTGCTAACACACCATGACTCCTGAGGCATTTAATTTTGTCTTTGGATAGCTTCATTTCACAGACATCAAAAAGTGTGAAGACTTGAGCTTTTTCTAGGAGGGTATTCTGATTCCTCAGAATAAACTGCAAAGCTGCTGGGGCCACAGTGTTCCTTTTCTTTTCCAAGTTGTGTTCTCCAACAGAAAGAAGCAAGGTAGTGCAGTAAGGAATGACTTAGATGACTTGAAGCACAAACACTTATTGCAGAGTGTCATAAGAAACAAATTAGTCTTGTTGAGTGAAGATGTAAAAGATTCACAATGTCTTACTTGTTAGATGCAGCCAGCAAGACAATGACTGACAAGGACAAAAAATTTCATCATGGTATGGCACTTTAAAAAAAAAAAACTGAAAGAGTAATGGGTACAAAAATATTCATCACCTCTCTGATTTCTTTTTCTTTTGCAGGTACTCATTATCACTTGCCTATGCATTACATTGCAATAATTGGGGAGTCAAAAGCAATCCAGTAAAGCCTTCATTTAAAGGTAGCCAGTGCCCTTATTCTCCTTTTCTTTTTACTATCACTGAAAAAAAACTGCTATCTTGGTTTATTTCTACAGAATGGGAAAAAACCTGCATTACAGTTAACTAACCCTATCAGAATGGGACAGGGAAAATTGCTCAAGTTGTTTAGGTCAATCAATGCATGGCACAAGTACACTACAAATAGTTCAAAGAGAACCCTCATAAGGGCTATTTGACAAGATGGAGTATGAATGCGTTCTGAGCCTTTTTTGGTTGTGGAAGAACTCAAAAGCCTTGAATTTGCCCAGGATCCAACCAGTCAATCAGCTCAGCCCTGTCTCATCCCACAGTGGTACAGAAAGAACTAACAAATCCTCATCATCTCTCATTTGTAAAGTAATCCAGAGAGATGTCTAGATCCTCTTTCACACATAACTGGTGGAGCATTTCCTAGGGAAGTATGCAACAGCAAAAGGCTCCCTTTTATCCGTGTGCTGTTTGTTTCTGTATCAGGTAGATGAGATTATCACTGACACAATTCAAAGAGAGATGGTGAAGGGCATACGTGCATTACAAGGCTCCTTAGCAGTTCAAATGTGCCCTCAGCAAAGAGCAGACACTCTATATCACCACCAAATGTGTGAATGGCTGCACCAGTCCAGCTAAATTGTCCCTCTCTTCCAGCACTCTGTCTCCAAGTCTGTCTCCAAGCAGTTGCCTAAGCAGCTGACAGAGCAGCACTAGCATCTGCCCCACAATCTTGTCCTAGCCTACAACTGCTTCCAAAGTATTTCCTGGGCTTGACATGACTTGTCTCTTTACTAGCTCACAATGGAGCTCTTGCTCAACTATCCAACCTCCTCCTGAAGACAGATAAACTCTTCCATCCACAAAGTCTGTTGGCAGTGAGTTTTGCACGTCCATAACAAACTGTGTAAATAGCTGCCACCTTTTGGTTGGAAGCTGATGGTTTTTATTATGCTCTCCTAAGCCTTTTACTGGAGGGGAGTAAAAACTTATCCCTAGAAACCTTGTTCCACTCTTCACATACCAATTATCTCTAAGTCCTCTCTTTTCCAAGCTGAAGTCATAGTGTAGCCATTTTTTTTTCTTTGCAGAGAAATTATTTCATTCCTCATTTCCCTTTACCAGGCCTTTTCCAGTTCCAGTAAATTGTTTTCCTACTTCCTACCCCCCTCCCCATGTGAGTGGACCAAAATGGACAACAATATTCCAAATAGAAGCCAAATAAGTCAATGATTCTTTGTCTTCATTCCTTAAGTAAATCTCATCTTCTGAGCACTTAACATTCATGTGGAGCTACCTTCCACAGTGCCAAAGGGCCTCTCCTGTGGCAGGATAGCTCAGAACTAACAGTTCTACTTATGAAAAGATAACTACTTCCCCTTGAAAGTATAATTTTACACTCATTTTCCACTGCATTTCAGTTGCCATTCCATTTCTTGATCATTCAGTCTTACAGCCTCCTTCTCCTATTTTCTCCTTCTCTAATTAAAAAAAATAGAAAAAAAACCTAAACCACAGAACAAGCTGCTTCTAGGGTGAGTCCAGAGACAGAACAATTAGATGCCACTTAAGAGAGACCAGAGAAAACAAAAGCAAATACCTCGGCCTCACAGAAGTATGGATCTTCTAAATACACACATAACAGAGAATCAACCAGTCACCCATGCATGCAAATGAAGGTCAAAAGTGGCTTGTAGACAAGGGAATGGAATGCCCTTGAACCAAAAGTTTTGTACAAAGACAGGCTAAGTTCCATCTTTCCACCTATCCCAAGGATACAGGTGCCACAAGGCCAAGTCCTCCCACACTGTAAATTACTGTCAGTCCAGGAGAGACTTGTGTAGGAATTAAAATTGCCCCTAAACACGTGGTATTGGTTATGTCAGCCTTATGGAAATCATGTTTAAAATTGGCATGGATATACAGCAACTTTTACAGCAACAGGAAATGTTACTGAAATTGCCAGGTGTGTAGGGGGAATGTCCTCTCTATTATGTAATATCCTGTGTTTTTAAATTTCAAATATAGACATCTCTTTTTTCTCTGTCTCTTACTCAACACTTGTATCAATTACATGATCTACTGTCTGAAGCAGTGGCCCTTAATTTCAAGCCTGGTATAATCATTCGATCCTTTGGAAAAAAAACCCATCAAGATACACAAAACAATATAATATCTTTCTCTTTTTCAGTGTTTTACTGGCTTCTCCAAATGGCAAGATGTCCAGCTTCATGCTTTTCCAATTTACAACAGTTCTCATTAATATGGCAGAGATAAAAGGCAGAGAGTAGTCCTCCTCTCTAAACACAAGCAAAATAGCTATTTTGGAAAAAAAGCCCTGAACCAATAAACCTCAAAACTCTTCGGAGTTCCTACTTTATTAAAAAATACCAATTAGGTCAGGACTCCAAGTCCCTCCCTTGAAGTCTACAAAGCACTCAGACTGTATATCACAAACAGGTGTATTATAATAAAAGCAAATAACCTAATAATGATCTATTAATTTCTATATTCAATCTTATGAGATTTAAAATTCCACACTCCCAATTACATTTCTGTGGAAAAATATCTGCAAACTAGCTTCAGGTGTGAAACAAGATATAGAGAAATGTTTGTGTCCCTGATGACAGAGGAGAAAAAGCATTTCTGCAAGAAAGCATGGAAAATTATGAAAGGATTATCCATTAAGAAATATGCCCATGCCACATCACCTGCATGAAACCCTGATGGAATCATTCCATGCAGTACTGCAACAAGATAAAATGTATTTGAAAGTGCCAAAAGCAACAGTGGACATTATTATACCAGACACAAGAAATGATATCTGACAGAATGGAAGAAAGGAAATTAAACAATAAATAAGGTAATCGTCTTGCTGGCAAGTTTCCTTCTTCTTCTGATCACTAGAAGCACCAGCAATTTCGAGACATTCTTGGAAACTTTCTGTTCCAACATTTAATGATAATATAAAGAAAAAAGAACAGCAGGAGGTGGGTTGGAAATATTAAAGCTAAAAGGAGGTACTGAATACTTTAGCAGCCCTTTGCAAGAGTTGGAAAAAACAGCTCCTGGTGCGTCCGGAAAGAAAATAGGAGGAGGATAAGGGTTAAGTGGTCAGGGACCAGAATATTGTCAGGTGCTTTGCGTTCCTCTCTATAGGAGAGGTTTCAGATTTTCCTATACAAACTCCACCAATCAGGCAACATCATCATAAAGAGTAAAACCTAAGCAGACATCCCCTCAGGAACCAGCAGCAAGCTTCGTATTCTTCTCATTGATTACTTGTGAGCTACATCTAATAAGTAGTAAGGAAGGAAGCTTTCTTCCCCCTTTTGATTAATAGAACAGAAAACCTTCAGCAACCTACTGCTCCAGCAGTCCTCAAAGTGTTACACACAACATAGGCCACAACAGTCCTATGGTACAAACCACTGAATAAAAACACAGTAAAACCCTTGAAGCACCCCATATGCCAAGTTGCGTTGTTCTCTTAAAACCAAACCCCACTAAAAAGTAGGTCTTTTTCCTTTATTTTAAAATAGTTTGATTGTAAAGATGTAGAGACTGTAGTGACAGAAGCCAATAACTGAACTCTCCACCATGAGATGTTCACCATTTTGACCATAATAGACACAGTGCCTCCCCTAAAGAAGCTACATGTATTATGGTCACAAAATAATAAGTATACTCAGTATTTTCAGAAATCTGTGAAATTCTAGGCAACAAAAAACCAGGCTCACTAATCAAAAGAGGTGAAAAAATCTTGCTTGCAAAGCAATAAGTAAACACAACACACTGTAGTGAAGAAGTTCAAAAGCCACCGAAAATACATGCTGTTAAAATCTTGAGCTGATGGTTCTTTTCAGAGAGGTAGAACACAGATCATTCTTGCAATGATGTTCATGAAAAGGTGTCAAAAGGCTCCAATTGAAACACAAAAGCACACCCAAAGTACAGAAGAAACACATTTCACAATGTGGTTGCTGATTTTAGGTACTAGATAGTATATTATTTTGATACAAGTCATTTCAACATCTCTGGTCCAAGAAACAGGGCCTCTTTGATAAATTTCATTTTCAACTACCTCAAAAAAAGCATTAACATTTAGGTCATGTACCAGATAGCCTTGCCAGAATGAAGCATGCTATGTTTTGAGGAGCTTCTCTGGTACTGAAGAATCACACCATAAGTACTGCTAGCCATTAGAAGATAATACTCTTAATGGACATATTCAGTAATTTCCACTATATGGTAAACTCCTATACTACACCAAGATATATCCTGTTTCATTCATGCTAATTTGATACTAGGTTTTAAATTTCCTTTCAGTTTGGAATAATATTACAGATCTTAACAAGGGACATGATATACAATGACATCATTACCACAGTATCACCAGTAATAAGTTTACTGACTTCTCTAGAGACATCAAAGTACTCACAAAATACTGTCGGACTTACACTATAACTAATTCATTTGCCACAAAATGCAGCTGGCAAACACAAGGGGTGCTTCCAACCTTAACAATACTTTGTTGAGTTTTATTAGACAGGTAAAAGAATGAGTCAGAACAGAGTTACTGACAGTACTACTGCTGTGACATGAAGAAACATTTGGAAAATTCAGCGGCATCATGATTTATGCTATTACAAGAATAAAGATAAAACTATCATGACAATATAGTTCTAAACTGTACTTTATTAGATAAATGTACACGTATCTAGCATGTAAACATGTAAAATATCTTCACAGAAAGATCATTTCTCTACTGTAGCCTAAACTGTATAGGGTCAGAAACTAAATCTGCAGAACCAAGACTACATAGTTAACTTCTTCTGTAAGCACAAATTAGAAACAGGCTGATATTTTCAAATAGAGAAATAATAATCTAACAAAACACTGGGGAAGGAATCGCTAAAAAAAATAAATCAGTAATATGAAAATACAGATTTATTCCAGGCTTACCTGAATTCCCTACAGAGAAGAGGATATATAAGGCGTTTATATGCATCCTCTACAGAACTCCGTAGTAGCCTCATAAATTCTGGTTTTAAAAATTGTTTTGGTCTCCATCTGCAAAAGATTGGAAGAAAAATAAAAAATATTTTAAGAACACATGCAAACAGCTAGATAAAAAAGGAATTTTCCATAAAGGCTTCTACATTGTTAAATCCTATAAAGTGCAGAATTACTACAATAATTAGGCAACTAAATCATGAGTCAAACATGAAAGGAATGAGAAGTTGCTCATAGTTCTAATACCACACAAGGGACAGGCTTATCTTTTCTTAGGTATTAGAACACAATTATGGTTTATTTTTTAAAGAAAACATAAAAAAACATTCTCCACTTTGAGAAGTCAAAGCTTATTATAACTGAACAAACAACTTGGTTCCATATTACCTTTAGGGTTGCATTGTTTGCTATTCCCCAACAAATCAGAAAAAAATTATTAAACATCCTCTGTGATTGTCACTGCAGAATTACTGAAAAAAGGCAACTATGCACAGATGGAGATTAAGGAGCTAAACTAATGCCAGTAAATGAAACCCAAATCAAATTTCATTTGGAATGCATTGAGTATCTCTATTCAATTTCTAATTCCTACTAAATCTGCAGCAGTTCTTAAACCACAAAAGCCAAAAAACTTAAAAATTGTTTCTCTATTTTACCTCCTACTAATATATTTGAAGTGTAAATAACAAGATAGGAAAAGGGAAAATTAAATAAACTATACCAAACAAAAACAAGACTGTTTTCCAACTTCTTCTAAGCCAAACTCTTTGAAGCCTTGAACTCTTTTCTAGGTAGACTGCGTGGTAACTATATAACAAGTACTTCAAATTTTGCTGTAAAATACACATCACTCTTAAAATCTTCCTAGATATTTAATCAATCGATCCTTTTATTGTGGGCAAATTTCCACAAAGGAGGGTGTGGGGGATGTGGGTTGGTGTGTGTGTGTGTTTGTGTTGTGAGTCCTTGAACAAGCAGAACTGACTCATTGAGATTGTCCACCCTGTGAGAAGAGATTGAGGTGAAGGAGAAGTAACCAGATATATTATACTTAAACAGAAACAAATACTATTGACATTTTCTATTAAAGTCCACTTGTTTTTTATTACTTTTAAAAATATTGATAACACTTGGAGTTTTCTTCACTTATTGTATTATTTAATGTGCCTGGGTCCCAGGCTGTAATGGGAGATACCCATACATATTTTAAAAAACCTGTGCAAGTTTTCTAAGTTTTTTTGTCTGAATGGCTTGGTTTTTTTAAATGAACATGCTAGAATTATGGTCATAATGTATCCAGCTGCATCAAAAACAGAACTGAATTTTAGTTTTGATCTTGTTTGCTTGTAGCCACTCAAATACTGAGAATTCAAAATTGCTCCTACCCAGACAGCTTTTCCGGTGCCTAAGGGGATCTGCAACTTCCTGAAACAGCTTTTCTAAGTGTCTGTGCATATAATAGCTGAGAAATGTGTGATGGAGTCAACCCTGCATTGAGCAGAGAGACACAGGAGCAGAATTAAGCTCACCATTCAGTTTTACAACATTCAGGGTTGTAATTCAGTGCTTAGCCACATGACCTCATTCCTTTGCCAACAGTTTTTGCAAATAGCTCTATCATACTTATTTGTAACTAGAGACTCTGTCCACACCCATACAAAACTGAGAAAGGTTTTAAATCCTCTTACTGCCATCACATTCTATAAACATGAAGGTTTTGCAGGTGCAAGTATGACTAACATCCTCAGCACAAATAAGAATGAATTTGGAAACCTGGCAGCTGTTTCCCCCTCTCTTCCATCCATTAAAGCCAGTTAACAAACTTTTCCCTCTGTAAATTGGTTATCACAATATATATTTTTATTACCTGCCTATAGATAAGTAAAAATTCAGGCAACATTCTGTTAGAAGTTGCTACAAATGAGAAAACATTCAAACAGCAAGTTCAATTGTAGCAAATACTGTAGTTTAATGATTTCTGTACTTCTTGAAAGAGAAAAATCCACTTTGCTGCAAAAAGCAAAGCAAAATCATGTGTGTATATTTTTAAAGATCATCACAGCCTAGTTAAGCCTCCCTCTAAGAATGGATTTTTCTTGATTATTTCATCAAGATCTAGCTTTTGAAGCCAAATTTTAAAAAAGCTCCATACAAATAGTATCATCTTACTCTGATCATCAGCTCTCCACGTCCTAGGGCTCACAACAGGGACCACAACAAACATAAATGGCTTAGACTACTGAGACACCAGAGAGTGGAACTACACATAAACAGAATTAACAGAGCCCACATTAAGAACCACAAGTACTGATTAATAACTGTTCCAGGAAGAGACCAGCTAGGCTTTTAGACCTGAAGGATGAACAGCAGAGCTTTGTGTTCCTCCAAGACATTAAATAAAACATGTAGCAAGTTAGTAACCACAGACAAAGCAAGCCTTTAAGGCCTGTACCATAGACTTTACACAGGATCTGAGATATTTGACTGGAAACTGAAAAAACATCATCAAACATCACATTTCATTTTCAAGGCTGCAATTCCACTTGGGAACAAACTCTCACCCCATCTCACTTGGGAACAACTCCATGTTGTTTCTGCACTCAAAGCCAGCTAAGCAGCCCCTCTCTGGCTCTCTCATTGATCATTTTTCTGTGTTCAGTTTCACAACAAAGTCTTTGGGATCATTAAAGTTCTAGTGTTAATGGAAGTAGGTTCACTGGCAAACCACAGAGATGCCATTTTTTGGGAAAAAATACAATCCATAGGACCAGGCATAAGGATATTCCTGAATTTTCTACACAAACCCAAGTTGCAAGGAAACAGATGCTTTTACAGCCTAATAAACATTCTGAACTTGCAAAAAACTGTACAAGTTTCTTAGACAGCATCTACACAGAGCTCAATGCAATAAGGAACTCTAGTCTTCCAAACTCACTTTCTACTGCAGGAGCACTTAATGCTAAAAAATTTGTCACAGAAGAATACAAACAGTTCAGAATATTTCCTGCTAATCCACTGGGCAGTAGGTGATGCTGTTTTCTGGCTAAAATACTGGCCAAATTCTGTAGCAAGCTGGCCTTTCTGGTTCTGCAACTGATTGTGTGTGTGATTTCTAGCAAATTTGTTAATACTTTTGCAAAGTTTTGAAACCATTGACTCAAAAAAATTTATTAATCTTCTGGTCTAACCAGCAAATCAATGCAATGAATATATTGCAAATTCCACCTCTGGACAACCATTTCAAAGCTTGCTGGGCAGATTACACATTTACTATTTGTCAGTTTGATAACACAGTTGTCAATCAAAGGAGGAAGACCAGAATTTGTCCTCGATGTTAATGCACAAAGATTAAAACCATTCCTTCACAAGTTTTATAATGGTGGAAAAGTATCCTTAAATTGTAAAAAGCCATAAGCACATATAGCCTTATGAGTGCCAAATATTAATAAGTATTCACTTCCAAGGTCAATATTCTTCTTATCCCAGGATGACTCACAGAAGGGTAACCAACCAAAAATATCTCAATTTACATCCCACTTTTATTTGTGTAACAGTGACAAACTGTTCCATTATCTGTGGTCCACAGTGCTTCCAAATTCTGTCATAGATGCAGTAAAAGCAAGACTGACAGCTATGTTCTGCTTACGGAATATACAGTTTGAAGGGAGGATAGAAATTCTGTTACAGGTACTAAAAGTAGAAAGAAACAGGTGTGTTTGTGACCTCTGATACTTTCCTGGAAACAAAGTAAGTTACTTAGGACAATATGATCTAAGAGTAACAGTATCTGGCCAAAAAATACTTTAATATTTTCAGAGCCCTATTCTTCCATTTCAGAGGGAAACAGCCCTATTAAATTTCTACAGTGAAAAGGAACATTTTTACCACATCCATTTCTTGGACTTGTTGTGAAAACGAAATACATGCTAAAGCAGTATCACTGAATTAAGTTTTATACATTAAAAGATGCAATTCTTCCTATTTTTCTTCCCTCCTTTCGGTTATTCATTTCTAGCATGCAAAGGAAGGAGCTTCTAAGACACCACCAGAACAATGTCCAATATTTTAAACCACTGAGAAAGAGAAAGTAATTTTTTATACATGCAAGGAAGATGCACTGTTTGGATCATAATATTCTCCAGCAGAGGACATCAAGGTACAGTTTCCAAGAAAAAAACTGTCTGAAAGATATTGTACAAAACCCATATAGTTAACCTAAACTTTTGCAAAAGACCTTGAAAATTATGCAACACTAAACATCTCACTACACGCTTAAAAATCCCAGACAACTTGTATGAACAAATCAGGAAGAAAGAAAAGAATCTGGTTTTTACAGTCCAGTTTTCTAACTTAAAAAGAGATCAAAATGCAAGAGATGGTTCACACAATATGTGAGAGCTATGCACTGAAAGCAGTTACATTTATGTTTGTCTGTTAAATCCATTAAGTTCTTTTTAAACATGTAATTCCTTACATTTTTGAAACTTGAAGTAATGTACTTCACAGACCTAAAATCTTACATCGCCCTATTTAATCATTGCAATTGGGCATAAGAAGGTATTTTTTGAAGTTTGGAGTATACTCTATCAGATTCTACAAAGTCCTTTCCGTAAAGGCTACTGGATGTGATGCATACTACAATTTTAAAATATATTTACATATTACCAGCCTTTGCATATGTTCAAAAAAAATTCAACTGCTTGAAGAATGGTGCCAGAACTTGCAAATACAGCCCAAGGCAGGATCTTTTCAGCATAATGCTACAGCAATTGGAAATACAGAGTAAGAATTATCCACTTGCTAATTTCATCTAATCTAATAAATATTTGTTTAATTTGTTCTCTTAATGTAACAAGACATATGAGATAAACTTCAGTATGCAGCTGTCTATAGAAAAAAGAGATTTCTGTAAGAATATGTATCCACGCAGACCTTTCATTGACACACCACCAACAGAATTCATTCTTCACCCCGTCAGGAACGTTGACCTTCACTGTCAGGATCTTCAGATTTTCCCCTCGGTTAATGGCCAGAATCTGAGTGCAAACATAAATGGCAGAGACAGATGACACACAAAATATCCAAAAGATAAACTTATCAACATTTGTGTACGCACTTGCTTGACATTCTGTAGCAAATCAGGATGGTGGTACAGTAAATCAGTTCACAAAGTACTAGCATGTACAGAAAACATCCACAATTTAAACACAGATTAAATCATGCCACGGCATAACAAATAACACTTTTTTCCTGGAGTCTGCAATCTTAGGATCCAGTTTAATCTTAAACACACTTATAATGCAAGACAGCACGAATTTTGGTGGTGGAATAATCTTATTTAATAACCCAAATTAAAACTCAAGAAATTAATCAAAGAGTCCAATCAGAACTAGACCTCAGAAACAGAAAAAGTTATTTCTATGCTTCAGATTCCATTTTTCTGCCCATTATTAATCCAAATTTTAAATTTGTTATGAATCACAACTTGTGACACAAAGGTGCTCAGTTTAATTTGAAAGAGGATAAATTTAGTTATTCGTGCCTATTTCACAAATAGCAGAAAAGGATGTAAACACTCACTCTCTTTACATTAACACTCCTGCCTCAAACCATATGCATGTACTTCTGACAGTCTTGTGTACTTAACTCCACAGTCGTGATCTAAAGCTAAATATGGTTGCATACATGCTACCATGTACACAGAGTTCAATTTTAAATGGAAGACGAGTCGACATTTAAAACCAGAACCACAACACAAGTGGTGGATCCTGGAGGATTCTGGTGGATAACTCCTAGTCTAATCTCAGTATGGAGACACTGAATATTCACCCTAAAACTATGAAAACTCACTGACCAGCAGATTTTAGAAACCGAATAATATTCAGAAGCAAATAAAATGCACATCTTTAGATTTCATTTTTCCTTCCAAAGTATTTTAAAGTAGAAAAATACCAAAAGAAAAGAAACCCACTTGAAGCTGACATTCCTGTATGACTACACATGTTGCTGTATGTAGCAGGCCCTGAGCACTGTCACAACAGAGCATTCTGTGTCAATCATGAACTTTAATTCAATCACTAGCTAACTCAGACATGTCACATATGTTAAATACAATGGTTTAAAATGACTCCAGGACATAGTACCAATTTATATTCCTCAGCCTTACTGCTCCTGTGACATACCAGGCCTGACATATCATTGAACAACAAAGCTAATAATAAAGATTGCATGTGAAATATTATAGCATCTGGTACCTTGACTGCCAAAGCAAATGTTTTCACGTAGAAATTAGAAAGACACATTTTAACAAATCAAATGCTTTCACGTTTATTCTGACTTTACTTTCTAAAAAGAGAGAAAGCTAAATGTCAAGTTAAAATGAAATCAAAGTGATGCTCACAACAGAGAATATATGTGATAGAATTATAATGTCATCATTCAGCATGCTGTCAGCAGGGTCAATATTTGCATCACATTTTGTTTCCTGGCACTACAACTGCAGAATGTGTCAGTCACCTGAACTTAAACCAGCTGTTAATGCAGTCATTAATATTATTTATATTTTTTACTCTCAAGCTATCTGCCTATCCTGTTCTATGCGATACATTCAGAGAAGAATAATCATCCAATAAATGCTCAGTTAAGAATGGAATTATTCAATTTCACCCTCTAATATAATAATGCTCTTTTTGTTTAGTTTGGTTTTTTTAGGTAACAGGTTAAAATCTGGCTATTCTAGTCACAAAGCAGTCTTCACTTCTGGAAAAAGACGGGTTTTATATGAGATTGGAACAGATCCAGGGCAAGGGTTGTTAGAAACAATATACATTTTTCAGAGAAAGCAAGAACAACAATATGATCCAGTCACAAGATTCATCAAACCTTATTCTATTTATCCTAAAAATACAACATGCTTCATTTTGCACAACTCTCTTATATGTTGCATACTGACTTAAACTCACAGAACAAGTTCTGTGTACTTTGCCAAGGACTTTAAATTCCAATTCCTTTTTAAGTATGAGATTGAAAATAGAGCATTTGCCTCAAATGTTACACTTAATTCATGAATTCTTTTCCTCCCACTATTTCAGTCATCTCCAAATACAGGAAAGCAACCCCAAGGCATACACAAACACTAAACTGTTTACAACTAGTCAAAAACTCAAATAAACTCTTGAAATTTTTTTCCTTAGTTATGACAGTGCTGGTATTGCTTCTCAGCTATGTCCTAAGAGAGTCCAGCCAGGTTTTCCTTGTTGCCAAAGGAAGAAGCTGTGACTGAATCTCCTGCTAGCAAAACGTTCCAGCTGGAAACACCCACAGGGTATCTGACCATGTCAAAATCTGGAGTCAGCTTTTAAAGCTGACTAAAACAAAGTTTTTTTTCTCATTACAGTTTTAGTATTTTAACTTTTTCAAACAACCTGACTCCACACAAGTCCTGATTAATTCAGGACCCAAACAAGACAAAATGACATGTCAGGAGATAAAATGACAGTGGCACAGGAAGTCACCCAGACCCACAGTAGAACAAAGCTGCAGCAAAGCTTACTGCACAGCACTTAAACTCACTGCAACACATGCTGCAAGGCACACTCACAGCTGTCAGGGCTTTGGTCACAAAGGCACAACTTGTTTTCCTACAGGTGACATGCCAGGCTACTGTGCACCCCCTATACTCACATCTAAGCCAGAGCAGAGTTAGGGCTGTACCAGGTCTTTAGGATCACTTGGACTTCCATACTCAGGTGATGACAAGTTTCAGTGCAGTATTTTATGGAATCTTGTGTTTGCAACTCTGAAAAGAGGTGATTTAAAACTGACTTCTGTCTCTGCCTAAAGGCATTCAGAACATTTGTCTGTATGCAGCCAGGATAGCAGTAGAGAAGGTTTTCAAAGCAGGAAGTTTTACAACTGTTCTTCAAACACACCTATTTAACCTAAAGTTCTTGGAGATTAGTAAATTACATAAATTCCTCTGGGGCTCAGGCTTTCCTGAATATCTTTTTCAGGTATAAGCTTCTTTTAGAATTCTCTGGTTTGTCTCAAAATTATTTTCTCTTGAAGACATCTTGAACTCTATTCTTAAAGAATATATTTTTGCCAGTTTTTAAATGCACAAAGGAACTATCTCTTCATAGTCTTAGGTGAAGGAAAAAAGTAAAGACTTTTATGTATTGAAAAGGATGGTCATAACCCAAGAAAATAACGACACTAAAAATGGCAATTTGCATCAGTAGGGGAATAAGGTCAAGTAACAAAGAAAATGAAGATGATGAGAAAGACTTTCAAAAGTACAATACCAGGGTTTAAGCTTAATGAAGAAATGGCAGATAAAGAGGAAAAAAACCCCAACTTTCTCCTTACTTCATCATCAAAATACAAAAGGGAGAAAGACAGAAACTGAAAAAAGAACCTAAGAACCAAGTTACAGTATATTTACAATACAGCAGATTTTACATGTCACAAAATGCATTTTTTGCTCAACTAGTACAGAGAACCCTGTTATACTTTGAGCCTTGAAACCTCACTGAAGCACAAGCAACTCAGACTTTTACAATTCACAGTACAGAAATATTCAATGTGTTAGAATAGCTGATAGCAGAAATATACAGATAAAAGGCAGCACCTAAGTGTGCAAAACCATCCCACAATTACAGGACTGCCAGCTGCAAAATCAGTGCATATTATTTCTGAAAAGCCAGAATGGGTAAAGAAAGAGGTATTCAGATTAGCAGCAGGCACAGCAAAAAATAAACCAAAGCAGATTGAGCTAATAATAACATCAAACAGACAAACTAAGGGCATATCCTGGATAAAAAACTGTGCAGCCACATAATCAAAGCACTGACCAGCTTTGGGAAACACAGTTTTTAGCCCTCACTGTAGCTAAGCAATATTTTTCCTTAAGTAAAAAAAGGATGCCTTGAACAAGACATGCTGCATGTATTGAGTGAACATCATGGTATTCACCACTGTGAGAGCAGGTAAAGCCAAACGCTCTTTCCCAGCTCAAGTATTCCTTCAACAAAAAAGGACACAAAAGAATCTATACATCATAACATGATGAATCCACCAATCTTTGTCAATGTCACCACAGTAGGTTGCTCTATCAACTTTTCCCAACTCTCTAGAAGCAACTTTTCACCAGATAACTATCAATATAGTTATTACAAAGAGAAAAACCACAGGTACCTCTTCAAACATCTTTGCAAGAACAGCCTTTTGAAATCAACAGTAGCTAATTAGTCTTTCATCTAACACCTTTCATATTGGAAAGGGGAAAAACAGCTTAAAAATTACCCTATCCATGTCGTGAAATATTTCTTGGTAATAAATTAATCCTTTATTAATTCAAAATGCACTAGTTAAAACAAAGCACAGAAAAAATGAGAGCATATCAGAGTCTTCTAAAGGAAAAGGACATTTCTAGTTAGAAGCATCTAAGTGGTCTGTCTTCTATGATACATGGTTTGTTTTGGGTTTGGGATTATCATTTGTTTTTTTCAAATGTTTTTGTTGGGTTTGTTTTGGGTTTTTTTTAAGCTAGGTGATTGTAAATAAAACAAGAGACAATTCACTTGGTGATTAGTTATGAATTAGTGCAGAGGTCTTGACAGTTGCATTGAGTGCATCACACTTCTGTCTTTGAACTTCAGTAACAGGGATAGCCTGGCTGTCAAGCCATCAGCTTCTCCCAGTTTGCTTCAGCCCTCCTTTCTTTATCTAGTTATATAAGTCTAAGCTTAGGATAACCAAATATGCTCCACAAAAGAAAAAAATGATGACTCACAAAACAAACCCATTTTTGGGATACTAAATAGTAGTCTTTTGCTCTGTTTCTTAAAATGGATCAAGAGCTTATTTCTGCATTTCAAGAATTTGAAAGCCTCTAATACCTCTGATAACTGTAAAAAAAAAGAAAATATCTTTAGAATTAGTTTTAAGTAACACAATTCAAAAACAAAGCAACATTTACTGCAGTTAAAATTCTAAGAAAAAACAGTTAAAATTTCAAGTTTTACCTGATGATGCTGAATATTCTTTATATTACAAGAAAACTCATGGTATAGTTGGAATTTATCGATATCTTTTTCATTTCCATTTTTGGACGACACTTTTGCCAATGTTGACTGGATGGAAATGTACCTTTGCTGGCATCTGAATAGAAGAAAATCAGATATTTATATCTATATTTACATAAATATTTATATATTATATAAATATTTCTATCTATTTATATTTATATTTTAGCATGAAACTTGTAACAAGTCATTATTGCACAGATCAAATAAAAATTAATCTTGGAGTCTGCTCAATTACAAGTGATGTTAACTGTAATTACCTGCAGAACAGGATGACATAACTTCATGCTGAGGTGACATAATGTGTACTGACTATAATACACCAAGAGAAAACATTCAAGCAGGAAAAGCTGCTCACAGCCCTTCTCCTCAAGTGAATGCAAACTCAAAAGCCACCACCTGCACTTCAGTTATGGGTTAAACTTCACATAACAAATTTTGGGAAGTTGCAGAAAAATGGCAGTCAATCATGAATGCTCCTCGTGATTATCATACATACAACACACTTCAGATGAACAGGATTCATCTGTAGAGCACTGAGATTCAACTAAGGAATTTCCAGCGATCAAAATAATGAAAGTGACAGTCAGGTAGTGACAACACATCCCTTACAAAACAACCCCCCCTCACTGAAATTATCACACTGCTGTTTCAAAGCAACTCTGCATGTTCGTAAGGTGGCGCATGTTCTCTTCTCTACCCCAGATGCCAAACAGCAGACAAAATAAAATAACAAGTCACACCAACTCCCCAGACATGACAACACTGAAGTCAGGTAATGTAAGAAAACTTAAATTCAGCTGAACAATTAAAATCAGTAAGTCCTGCTTTAAAAACAGTCATATTTGTTTGCCTCATTGGCTACCAATGCCAAAATCAACCACCACTGCACACTAGTTGCACTGACTGGTGTCAGGTCAGCTACTGGAGAAAGAGCTTAAGCAGATTCACTTCTGAAGAGTTATAGCTTGAAGAAAGCACAAAGAGGGAAAACTCCCTCATGGCTCACTAATTGTAAGGGAGATCTGCTGTTCACAGGGCAGAGCACAGAGTTTTTCATTCTTTGGCAGTTACAGCACCACGCCATGCTCACAGCAGACCTCTACTGCACTGACAGCCAGAAGGGCTAATGAACACACAGAGGAATAGCCCTAAATCCATCTCACAGGAACATTGTTTTCACATCATTAACAAAAAGTCCTGTATCTGCCACTAGGAGACTGCATTTTACCATGTAAGCAAGAAAGTTTAGAAAGTAAGAACGAAACTTACAATTTCCTGATGAAATCCAGTGTATCTTTATCTTTAGCAAATATGTCTGCTAAAATATGCTGCACTCCAGCCTCTACTTCCTGGATATTTGCAAGCCCTTAGAAGAAAAATAATTATAGAATATGCACTATAATATACAGTTAATAATTACAGAAAAAACTAATAAAATTACTTTACACAACTGCACAAGTATTAAGAAAATATATGCAAGCTAAAAGTAAACTGATTAAAGGTATCTGACTGACTTGCAAAGATTTCAAAGAATCCTAATTCATTAAAACTTTTATCAGCTAAAGCTTCCTTTCCAAAATATCAGAAACTATATTTTTAATGAGCTTGAAGTGACCAATGCATTACTGTAAGTCAAAATTATATTAAAATCGGAGATTTTTTTTACTTGGATGCTAACAGATCTTGATATTTGTGATGTAAATAGTGCAATAGTAAAATTAGGTATTTAAATAGAATTTTTGAAAAAATTTAATATTTTTGAGTTTTTAATAAAATGAGCAACTGCAGCAGAAGTCTACATATTTTGCTACTGGTATGAAAACTGCCTAAATTCTTTGCAGGTAATCCTGTCTTTTCTCTGTGGAACAGTTTCATATTTCCACTGTATTGTAGCAGGAGTTTGCACAACAACACTTTGAGGTCAGGGTACCATCAACCTGTCCTATGAAACACCGAAATTGTAAAATGCCTTCAAAGACATGGAGTTATGTCTTCGTATTTCTGGAGAGATAACAGAATCATTAGTTTATTTCCAACACACAGAACCCATTCTTTCCTTCAAATGGCCAAAAGAAGAAACACATAATTCTCCTTAGCAAAGGGATTGAATTAGACCAGAAGCAGAGATAATGAAATAAAACAGACATCTTGTATTTTAATTTGATATATCTAGCTCTGCTTCTAGCAAGAGTCAGTAATGAATGCCTCAGACCAAACAGCAAGAATCCTAGAGCTGGCAGATGCAGCATTACTGTCTCTCTGTCTCTGCAACACAGGCTGCTGTTCACTCTGCTGCCTAATGGACAGCTTTATTTACACCACTTTAGCAACTTGCACAGCTTTACCTATTCACGGAATCCAGAACCCTGCTTCTGATTAGGCTATAAAGTTACACACTATAAAAAATTTTCTCTTGCCCCTTTTTAAGATGAGGAAGCTAAACTTACCTGCCACAAAGAAAAAAAAAAGTGAGAATAAGAATACATTATTAAATGCCTAAACTTATCAGAAGTTGTAAATTTTGGATCCTTACATCTATGAGTTACTATTTCTTATGGTAGAAGTGATGTCAGAATACAAAGCTAAGGGAATCTGAAGACATGCATCATACTGAACACAGACTGAAACACTCAGGCCCAAACAAGTCAGAGTTTGAGAAATAATCAGAAAGTTCCCATTCAACAAGCACCACTCACACAGACACTTGACTGTGTCCACCAGCACGTGCTTGTGTAATTAGAAATTTTTGACCACGCAAACAACTAAAAAGAAGAACAAAGTTTTCTGGTTAGCCTGCTTCTTGAACTTTCCAATGTCAGGCCTTGAAACATGAACTGCTGTTTTTATTTCAGTTTATTTTTAGGATAAGTTGAAAAACACTGAGAATTTAAAAGAACCAAAATATTAAGATTTGATGAAAACTTTGCTGTACTGCAAATGGCTCATTCCTTAAAAAAAAAAACAAACAAAACCACTCTGATCTCAAGTTGTATATAAGCTGTCAAACTGGCTCCCAAAGTGATAAAAGTGACCCAGTTCATAGATGTATCTAACTTCTGATGTCTTTCAAAGGCAGACCATTATATAAACCTAAGCAGCATTATTTTTAGCACAGAATTGAAAATAGGTGTACTGGTTTCAAAAAACTAATGTTTATGGTGCAACAAACAGCACCTCCTTTTGAAAATACTCTAAATAATTTATCTGAAGTTTCACAGAGATTTTTTTTGGCTCTTTAGACTGCACCACAATAGTCAGATATATGGCTACAATATTACTTCATACAATCCTGCTGTATGAAGTAATGACATATGCTGAAATGCAGTAATTTAATAACCAGAATATTTGGTAACTGATTTTCATTGCAAAATTAGCAGAATTTTATAAGTAATACTTAAATAAACTGAAGTGGAAAAAGTAAGAGCCAACCTTACTAAGAAGCTTCAATACCTTTATGCTGAAATTCAAAAAGTACATGTAGGGGCAGGGAAGAATAGAAGTACATCTCTATTTTAAAGTCATACAGAAGGCTGCAGCAATCTTCACATTTTATTGTCAGAGATTGCCCCCTACAGATCCACCCATAACCGCACTCACAAAGACACATAATTCTGCAATCTATATGTGACAATCATGCTGTTAAAAGTTCTTGCTCCAATTACAGAAATTACATCTTCTCCAATCCCTACTGTCATTCAGACACAAACTCTCCTGCTCACTCCCAATCTCCTAGGCCAGTTTTCATTAAGATATGCTTTGCTGGGTCACATTTCCTTCTGTACAGACTATGAGCATAAACCTCTTGTACAGTCAGCATTGAATCTTCAGGAATACAAGTTGAACAATGGAAAGGTCTCAGGTATGTGCTGTGGTTCCCTCCCTCTTACCAGTAAATACAGATGTCAACTATAAGATCTCCAGATTTATGTCATTTCTTTACCACAGTTATTACTATTTGCAATACAAAGAGAGAAGAAAGGTTGAAGAAGAGTCATAAAATGTGTTAACATGTTATCACATGTTGCTAAAAGCACTGTTGAATTTCAAGCAGTTGCCTAACTTCCAGCAACATCAGAACAATTAAAGTAATCTCCCTCTCAAAATATTTTCAGACATTTAGAACATTACTGGTCAAAGAAGCACAGCACTTACCTTTGGTATTGGGTCTAATGTAAGAAAAGAGATTGAGTTCCATAGGATTTTGCAGGAGGGAGAGAGCAGCAGGTTCTAATCCCAACTGCTTGGCCCTCTGGGCTTTGGTGCCTTTACTCCCAGTTTTGTAAGGTGCAGACTTATAACAAAAAGAACAAACAAAACAAAACCAATTATTAAAAAGCAGCAAGGTATTTCAGTATGCTATGAACTTGACATTATGCACTATTCAGGAATGCAAGATTACATTTAAACTAAGGTTGATCTGAAAAAGACTAGAGTACTGACCACATGGTCTAATTCTTCCAAAGTTCTACAATTTAGCAATCCTTTTAAAAGGCAACTGGATAACTTTCCTTCTTTCTTCAACTTCTGTATCATTGTATGTGTCTTCTTTGCAACAGTACTAAAATGCAAGAGATTAGTGTTAACAGTTATATTTCACAGTGACCTCATCTATTACAGGGCTGAAATGCTCTGAAGCCCCTGAAAATTGTATCTCATGTCAACCTTCAACAAACCAAGTTGATAATTTAAAAGTTTCTAACCATTTTTCTCCCTCTTCAGGTAGTTCAAAACTGTATCAAAATATCCTGTGGTAGTTCAAAGAAAAATCATCAAGTAACGCTGATAGTAATTACTGCTCCACACATTTCTGTAATACTACTGGCCTGGAAGCCAAATGAATAGATGGCCCTAGAATAAATCCACACTGATGATACAAGACACAGATACAATTTACAGATACAATTCATATCAAAACAGTTCTGCAGCATCAAGTACAGGCTATCAGATTTAAACTCCTAGGTCTTCAGAAAGGTACATGGGAGTAACCACAAGCAGCAGAGGTATTTGGTTATTATTTAATTACTTGTTAAGATCCTTGGAAGCGATCTCTTGGTAGGGGTTAGCAGGGAATACAAGGAGGATAGCACCAAGCTGACAGAACAGCTGACCAGTCTGTTCCCCTGCCATCTCAAGAACACAGGGTCACTCAAAAGTAAGATGGAATGAAAGCAGTCTCATCCATTGCCACAAGCTTTGCTGATCATTTCTGTCCTGCAGTGATCTGGGATAGTTTAACCTCATCTCCTGGTACACTCCAATTTAAGAAAGGCTCTTCACTAGAAGCTTCCCTGATCCAAGCAGGGTGCCAAGGGTGCCACTTTTTCTACAAGTGGAGCTTCCATCTCATCATGCTACATATTTCCAGCAACTATTAACTACTCTTTAAGCACCAGTTGTTCTGTGCAGCTCTAATAAACTGCAAAGAAATTAAGATGTTCATTTTTCTTTGGCAAGAATAACTCTAGATTTCTTGCTACTTAGAGAAAAAAGCAAAAATGAAGACCCAATCTCGCAAAAAACCCTAACAAAACCCCAGATAGGTATCAAGCGTAATTACCTCAGTTTTAAACTATTTTCTTTATTAGTTCCTTTAGAGTTGAAGTGTGTGCAAGGAGGTAAAACAAGGGACACAGGAGCAGCAGGCAGTTGGTACTCCCCTCCCACCCAGATCCCTTCCTGTGCTGTTGCCTCACTTACCGTAGCTCCTCCAAGGCATGCTGCACTTCCCGCAAGGCGTCGGCCTCCAGGTTATTGATGAGCTCCTTTCGGTACCGAGCAATGAAAGGAATTGTGTTTTCCTCTTGAAAGAGCCAAATTAAGTTTGCACACACCCATGGTTCAACGTTTGTTATTTCTGACAAGGCCTGTCAAAGGAGAGAAAACCCAAACACAACAGCCAAACACATTAAAGAGAGATGGTAGACTGCTTTAAACAGCCTCTCATTCAACATTCAAAACCACTCCCAGAACATTGCACTGGCCAGCAGACACTACTGTCCTCCCCAAGACAGGAGGTAAGGCCCCTCATGCATCCAGCCACCACACCCGGCATTTCAGCAAGAAATGCAGCAACCAATGTTTCCAGAAACTTGTAACTGCAGTAAAAAATGCAGGAAGCAGTATACCTCTTTGGAAGAAAAAAAAAAAAAACCAAAAAAAAACAAACCAAGGAAAAAAACCCATCAAACCAAAATTATAAAACAAAGCAGAAACAGCAGTTTATGCTGTTACGTATCTGTACACAGCAACTCAGAAAACTTAGAATTTTTTTAAAGCCAACGTTTTTTAAAGCCAACGCTGACATACCTCATGGTTCAGCTAAACAAACAAAACCCACAAAACCAGAGTTGATCCAAATTCCACTCAACCAGTAACAGGAAACTAGCAATACTACTGCCAGTGTCAAGACAAGCCAAGTCTTGCAAAGTTAAACATGATTTTGTACAAATTGAGGTTTCTAAAGTTATAGAGTATCAATATGGTATCACTGACACCCTACGCAAGCAGCTTACTCAGTATCATTTTAACCATCATGATCTGTTTGCACTTCACTACAGTAGATACCATAGAGGGCTGATACAAAAGCCACTCAAAAGTTTCCTTCTGAAGCCTAAAAACCTGCACAACCATATTCACTCCTTTTGGAGCACACATAAGGATCAAATTCTCCATATGTATTTCCAGGAATATGTGAGAAAACCCACAAAATTTTACAGCTTTCTTAAGTAGACTGTACTAAGGATGATGAATACAATATGTCCTATCTATTCCCATTCTATTCATATTAAAATCTTCCATGATCACACCCAGACTTCCAACACAAGAGCTATTCTAAAACTGCCTCCACCCAAACAGCTTCAGAGTTAAAATCCTACAAAAACAATGATATCTCCCTTGTTGCTACTGTTGTGTGAGGAAGGCAAATCTCCTTCTTTGATAGAACCATAAATTGATAAACACTCTCAAATGGGTCTCTGCAACTAAATGATCCACACTGACTAAATACTAAGTTGTAAAACTGCACACAAACATCCCAAATCTGTCAGCATCCCTTCCTGTGGGAGTTTCAGTTGTGTTCATCCACCAAAAATCCCATGTGCTCATACAGGAGAACCCCGCAAACTGTTACAGGCAAGTTTTGTTCTAAGGACACTCAAAGTCACAGATCTTAGAATGATGTAAAAGTTTGACATTTCAACACTTACCAACCAACGTCTACATTTATACACATTTTATGACAACCTAAGCAGAGGTTAAATGACAACTTCAGAGGACTGAAATTGTATGTTAAGATTGTAAGCGCTAATTATGCAGGAAATAATTTCATTGGTACCTCAGAAAAGGAAAAAGTCTCATACCTGTACAATATCCCAGTTCATTTCAAATTCTTCTTTTATTTTCTTGCCTCCCAGATTTTTAACTGGCTTTCCTTCAGGACATGCATTCAACTTAATCTTTTTAGAGGGTGGTTCATCAAATGCCAACTCTTCCTCGCATTTCTCTTGTTTCACTACAGGAACACTTGTTGAGGGTTTTTCATCACTCACTAAACTGTTTTGGTTTCTCCCTTGGAATGAATTTATTTCCATTTTCTTAGGCACTTCTGGCGTTCGATTTAAACTTTTTGGTTTAGTGCCTGCATTTTCTTCCTTAGGTTTTAGAAGCTGCATTTTATTATCTTCTACAGGTGCAATAGGCAAGGATACATCCTGCCAAAAAGACATTAGAACCATATTAAGCACTGACAGTTACAAAGTGGTTCAACATTTCATTTAAACACTAAAAAGACTTGCTACCAGGTATCATTTTCCCAAGTAATGTCTCTGGCAGCAAAACACCAAGCCAGAAATCAAGTAACCTGAAATATATCTTGCATGGAGGAAACAATACAAATACAGCGGACCTCGGATCAAGTTCAAATAAAATTATCCTGCAAAGAATTTAATAAGACCTTCCTTCAGAAGCCACTGACCTACAATCTTTGCCTCCATTCATGTCAACAAAACAGGAAACAGCAGGGCAGGGAAGCACTTCTGAGGTGTTAGGTTCCCAGCATGGGAACTGGAACTGAGATCTGGTCTGCCAAGATACAGTTTAACCTTGGACAAGCCACACATTCTTTACTGACTTTCTGCAGAGATCATCCTCAGAAGTCAGAAGGACTAGCTTCTGTCATGATGTGATACAGAAGTATTTAATTTTCAATATAACTGTTCTATATTAATAATAATAAAACTGCAATCCTTACTGGGTTGAACAGCCATGCAAGGAAATGTAAGAACAGGTTACCTTCTTTTTGTGGTACCCAAACAGTGAAAAGGTAGAAGACAACAAAGGTGCAATACCAAAACCAGAGAGAACAGAGGCATTTTTTTATTTACATTGTTGAAAGAGATCCAGGGAAAACCACATCCTATTATCATTGGCCAAAATTTTCAAGGAGGACCTTTCAATAATGGACACTTCAATGCAAAACAAAGCCACGCTTATCCAACATACTGAACATTCACAGGAACAGTAGAATTTTATCAGCTAATGAGACCCAGGCAACCAACTCATCCAGAGTCAGAAAATCTGCTCATGCTACTTCCCAAGAGCAGTAATTAAATGTCTCTTGCTTATAGATACTCACCATTTCCTCTTTTATTGCTACCTTCTTGACCATTTTCCTGGCCACAGTTGATCGTGGAGCAGTAGCTTTTTTAGTTTTTGCCTCAGTTTTCGCTGGCAAACGAGGTCTCCTGGCAGTTTTGCTATTTGGCTCCCATTCCTCCTCTTCCTCCTCTGATTCAGAGCTCCTGAAAAACAAATGAATCAACAATATTGCTTACGAGAAGAATAAAAAAAATACATAAGTGAGCTAGTTGAGTGGTTTTTGGCATGAAAGAACGTGAACAGGAAAAATTAACAGAAAGGTAGACTCAACAGATACAGGTCTTTCACACTGCTGCAGAGCTAATGGCTTAAACAATCTACCAACTTTTATGATGTATACACACATTGTACACATGACTCTTTGGACAACTGGCAATTTACTTTCACCTTATCTTCATTATGCGCATGAAGAAGCCTAAGTAATCTGCATTTTATAACTGAAGTTTTGTGCATGAAAACTTTTTAATCAACTTCTCAGAAACTGAATGATGTTCTTACACAATAGCTCATGCCTAGCATAAACCTCGAAAAAATCCTAAGGAAAAAAATGATCTTACGAATTTAGAAATGAAGGTAGTTCTTCTGATGTAGAGGCTTTGGCTACACATTTCACCCTCCTTGGTAGAGATGACATCTGAAACAGAGGAAAGAAGAGAGAAAGATAACTTGGTTGAAGCCGTATTCTCTTCAGCTCACTGTCAAATGTGCCCTAATAATGTCTTCAGCAATCACAAGTTTCCTCTAGAGCAAGTTTGGTTTTCTCAGTAACCAAGAATTTAGGCCACAGCAGCACACATCCAACAATCTTTTCAACTAAGCAAACAAATCAGCAGCATAACCTCTCAAACTACTTTTCTCTTCACATGGAGGTAATTATTTGGCTTGCATGTAAAGCTGCTTTAGCAAAAAGGGTACTGGTTCTCTTGTTTTATTGGGTGCCACATATAGTATGCCAGTCTTTCCTCCATCCATTTAAAAAGCATGGCAACTCAAATTAAAACCTAGTAAAGTGAGCTCACATGTGGTTTTGATGGGACAGAACAAGGCAATTGTCCATTTTCAGCTAGATTTTTATATTTAAAGACTATCTGTTACGTGTATGCACAATGAGAGCTATTATTTTGAATGAGCTGCACCTTGGAATATAGAAAGTACATAAAACAACTACAAAAAGTAAAAAGGGGAGGCACACGCTTTCCCCTGGCCCAAGATACATACCTACAATAGCTGTATTTCAGTTAAACAGTTACAGAATTGATTGGGCCCATGAATTTCAATAATCATATTTAGCAGTCTTAGTTAAAAAATGTTAGATATCCTCAAAATTTTATCTGCCAGAAAATCAAAATTTAAAAAACTTAAAAAGCAAAAAAATCTTGTAATTTATTTCAATTACTACAAAATTCAGAAGCATATTTTTCTATATCTGGTACAATTTCATCGTTCTTCATATTTTTATACCTTGACCTTTGATCCAGCCTTACCACTGCAATGGGAACCTTGAAGTCCCATGTTTGCACAATACATACCAGATAAGCATTTTCCAAAGTGCCATTTAACTCAAGGGCAAAACGCCCTTTAATCCAACTTCATTCTGGCCTCTGTTCAAGCACTAGAACACACTTGTTATTAATGGCTTTCAGAAGTTTTCCTTGTAAAGCAGCACAAAAATTTAGATGACAATTTTCAGCACTGCAGTCAAAGAAGCAGTATTGAGGGTCACATCAAAAACCACCATCGGCTCACTTGCAAAGCACCTTCTTGAGCTACAGTCTTGGTCAGTAACAGGTCAGTATTTCTGTGCTGTTCCATAAAGTGACTGGCTGGAACAAAAATCTATCACAGAAAAACATAAATCTCCAAAGAACATGACAAATATTACTCACTTTATCAGCTTCCCAAGCACCTTTTCACTGTCAGTCCTGAGACACCCCCAAATTCATCCAGCCACTCTGCTTCTCTGTGTTCCTTTGCTCTTAATACCTGCACAGGCAGAATCACAGGTCTGAATAAATTACTTATTTACTCTCATTATTTCAGAGGCATGAAAAGAATGTTTCTATTTTTATATCATACTTCAATGTGTGAATGGGAGATACAAAAAATCTTAAATACCAACATTTCCAAAGTTAGGTAACATCCAAGCTAGACTGATCCCTGATCCACTCTTTTGTAAGTGCTGGGAGACTTTATGCTTCTTTTCAGCTAATACAAGTAGCTGGATATTCTAGGGAAATGATCCGTTTTTAAACACTCTAAACAGCTTCTTCATGGGTAGCCATTAAATCACTGAAAGTAAGAAGACCAATATACATGGTCTCTTACTTGAGGTCAGCATTGCCCCTACTGAGCAACACCACCCTAAACATCTCTGTCAGTTTGGAACACTCACCATATAGCATGAAAGTTCTGGAGCCTACCCAGAAGCCCAGAGAGAAGGAAAACCTCATTGGATGGTCCTTTTTTCTGCTAGTGTTTCCCTCCTCACCTCAAGTGGCTGAGGGTCTCAAAACATCTCAACATTTGTGTCATTACATTAAGTAAGATTATGGCAAGAGTAAGGCTCACTTTTTAAAGTTAATTGCACTTCCTGATATTCAGTACTGGTGACCTATCTAACTCTCCTTATCTGCAGAATAGGAGCTGAGCTCCTTAGTAATTCTCCACGAACAGCCAAGCTGTGGTCCAATATCAAAAAAGCATATATAAGATAAATATCAAGCATGGGATATCACAAGGGAAAAAAAACCCAAAAAAAATTCATATTTCCACTTCAAGGTGGGGCTAAATTATAACCACCTCCCCTTCTCATAATGAATACAACAAACTAACTGTGCTTCCTATTTGTAGAAAACAATCTTATAGCTACTACATATAGACTTTTTGTTTACAAAAAAAAATAAATTAACTGGAACCCACAAAAGTACTTCTTGTTTAATTTCAAATTGCCAGACAGCTGTCTGCTAAATTTTCCTCATGATATGCCTGTGCTGGGGTGTGCAAACACCTACATTTAATGACTAAGAAAAACAGCCCTTCTGTGATTCACTGCAGAGGGGGAGGCAGGAAAGAAGATGAAAAAGAAACAAGCCTAAATGCCACTGATGATGAGAGATAACAAATACAGAAAGCAAGCCTGGAGACAGCCCCTGAAGTAAAGCAGGAAGACTCAAGAAACAGGCAAAGGCAAACACTGTTAAGTCCTCATGGGGCATCTACAACAAACACTGACTGCTGCACTGACAGTAAGCTACTGCCAGCTCCATGCTCCACTTCTGTCGGGATACAGTCCCCCACATCCCCTACCTCGAGTGTTGAGGGAACTGGGAACAGCTTTATGCACCCTCCCACAGCATGCTGGGATCAAGCCAGTGTGAAGTTGGCCACTTATCCACTTATCTCCTATTATATTTTCCAGATAGACTGGTCTCAGTGAGAAAACTGCCTTTAACACTTCCTTCTCTGTCAGCTCCAGTTAACCATATTCCAGTATTCCATATTCCAGTGAGAGTTGGCTTCTATCCCGAGGAAAGAAATGATAGTCCCTTCCAAATCCAGAAGAATCCCATAGCTGTGGAAGAGCCAATTACCAAACTGAAAAATTAAGCATAACCTCTTTATACCAGTCAGGTCATTTTCCCTTCCTATGTCTGTATTCAGTTTTGCTGTACCTTGTCATAGATGTATCACAGATGTTCACAGTACCTGGTGTTTCCTTATCAGCTGAAGGAAGTAAACACACAGTATCCAGAATTGTGCACAAGTTATCCAGCCACTCTGGTTAGGATTTCCCCAGCTTGCCAATTGTCATATTCAACTCCAACATGCTCTGCTCTAGCAGCTCTTCTCACACTTGAGGCTAGTACACTTCCAGCCAGTAATCATCAGCTAACACACCTTTTCTTATTTTATGTACAGTCAGTGACCTTTTAATTTCTGACAATGCTGCTCTTTTAAGAAAAACAGTTCTTATCTCACCAGCAATATTTTACTTCCATGAGCAAGCAACATGAGCTAGGCCCTGAAAACTTTGGCCTTGCACACATACTTAAGTTCCTGACTGCTGCTTCATTTCAAATCTGTGTACAGATTTGTAGATCTTTTCCTTCTCTAGCACAGGCTGAAACCTTAATGCTGAACCTTCACGCTAGACCCTTGATCCTCTGCTCAAGGGAATCAAAACTCACCTGCTTGTCCATGACCCAAATGACAGCATGAAGCATCACTGCTTGAAACACACCCTTCCATCACTGAAGCCTGGCTTCTCCACAAAACTCAGCAGTTACAGTACATTCTTTGCAAGTACTTTCCAGGTAAAAATTAAAGAAATTCACACCGCTATTATCCTATCCAGTGAAGAAGAGCTGAAACTATTTAAATCACTGCTACTGTAGATAAATATATCGGCTAGGTTCACTCTCCAAATAGTTTGGCATCAGTTTTGTTGCCAGTTATTTTGTTCCCACTTCCATCTTTTGCATCCAATGCAGAGCTCCACATCACAATTTGGATGGCTGCAACACCTCTCCCTACTTGTCAGCTACTCACTGAAATAAGGCTACTGTAGTTTGGGGTCAGGCTACACAAAGAATAAAGACTGCCCAAGTGTCAAAGATTGCATGCAAGATGTTTTCCATTACAATCTGTATGGCAGATTACCTTGTCAAGTGAGCAGTTTGCCTTATCTCTCTCTTTGACTGACCACATTCACACTTCCCAGGAGGGCACCTCTACTGATAACAGCCCATTGAATGTCACTGCATGACTGATAAGAACTATAACATCCCATTGTGAGATGCTCCGCCCAGAGGGAGGGGCCAAGCACCGCTACCCCGACACACTCTGAGATTCTGAAACTCCAGCACGGCTTTTTTCCACGGGATTCCCTAGAGGAGCAGCAGCTGCCTCTTCCTCCACTGGATCTTCAGAGGAAGAATACATCCTTCTCTACAGATCCTCCTTGCTCCAAGAGACCCACACCTGATACTTCAGAGGACTGCAGCCACATTTTCAATCGGACTACCACCAACGCCTTGGCCAACAGGGTGTCAGGTTGGGTTCTGACTCTGTCAGTGTTGTTCTAGTGGACTGCATTGTTTATTTTATTTTTTTTTCTTCTCTATTAAAGAACTGTTACTTCCTGCTCCCATATCTTTGCCTGAGAGCCCCTTAATTTAAAATTATAGCAATTCGGAGGGGTGGGGAGGGTTTGCATTCTCCATTTCAGGGAAGGCTCCTGCCTTCCTTAGCAGACTCCTGTCTTCCCAAACCAAGACACCAAGTAGCTCTCATCCTTTACTGTACAGAATCTTAATATGGGTCTGCACAAAACACACAGCAAGGAAATAATCATTTCTCTGGTCTCTCTCCCCAAATAGGTCTAGGCTGCACACAGAATATAAGGAGATTGAGGTTTTAAAGATCTTATTATGTTAAGGGGCAATCTAAATCTCATTTAGAGACTGTTTTTCTCTTCAATCTCCCTATTCATGCAAAGGCACAATCCATTAAAAATAATTTTCTTCTTATGTGAATCCAGGTGGCATAAGCAACCACATGCAGAAAGAGAAGTTTAATAACAGTTTAAAAGTAATTAGTTTAAAAAATTCTCACTCCCCACCACCATTTGCCCAACTCCCCCAAAAAATCCCTGCACTAGCACACACCTCTTAAAGCTCTATCAGTAGAGCTTTGATTTTCAGATTAAAAAATAGCCCGAATAGATTTTCCTACCTGAAGGCACAAGAACAAAAAAACCCAAACAAACAAACAAAACAGAACAACAAAAACCCAACAAACAATCAAACAACCCAAAACACCACCACCATCATAAATACATTAGGAAATTAATTTCATTTCAGTAACTGCAACTTGCCCTGTCCAACTGAAAAGCACACAGAAACTTCTGAATCCTTTTTCCAGTTAATCCAAAGCAGCACATTACTTACAGGGATCCCTCTATGCAGGAAGCTCCTCAAACTTTGCTCTAAAGCAAAGCTCTAAAAGCCTTTGCATTTCTTTCACAAATAAACCAGCAAGAATAACAGAATTTTGCAGTTTAGCTTCTTCTTAAGTCTAACAATACTAGACAAATCAGCATTTACAACATGAAGCACCTGGAGCAGGACAAAAAGAGCACAAGTCCCATATGACAAAGGAATTTTGGACCATTCTAAGTAGAAGCAGAATGGCCACTTCAATAATTATAAGAGAGTCCCAACAGGTTGGTTTTGCTTGTCATTTTAAGATACCTTCAGTGCAATAACATTCTAAGGAAAAGAAATATCAAAATGTGAGCATACAGTCAGCAACAAGGGGGGAAATGCTATGCAGACCAATGGTAGGGACTTGTATGGAAATCTTTCTGTCTCTCTAGGTTATTATCCTGCAGACATAAGTCAGCTGAGTTGTACTTCCAAATATAAATCCAACTTACTGTAATCCTCTTGAGGTTAAAGCCTTGGAGAACTCCCAGACACTTTTGCTCAGAGAAGCTAGTGCAGATTTCCAAGGACTTTTCCTGTACAAAGCCAGTCAGGCCTGCCTGAGGAAGGAGATGCAGACACAATTTAGAATCGTCCAGCACTAACAGGAAAATTACAACCACAAAGAAACAGATAGAGGCTACACATATATATCAAAACACTCCTCAAAGCTAATCAGAGAGGAAAAGGTGTAAGAACTAGTAAGAACACCACCTACTGCTTTTACTTACAGAAGTACCATCTAAAAGGCAAAGCACAAAGATTGTGCCCCTAGAAGGTGCATCCTATCCCATGCCTGTTCCTATAATTAATGGTACCACTGAGGAAAAGGAAAATCCCATATGAAGCACCCTGTAAATTAATCAGAAGAGGTCTGCCCAAGAAAGGGAGAACACAAACACTTTTCATGCATTTTCCTCAATCCACTGCTCTCAAACCACCTATGAAGACATTATCCAAAATCAGGGATACTGCTTCTGATGCCGCAACAGGTGGCTACATCACGTGCAGTCATTCCTTTTCTCCAGTCCACCAAACCAGCCCCACAGAAACACATCCATCCTGGTTCATTAAACGGGATGTCTTCACTTCCAAAAGGATATGGAAAACACACAACTCTTCTGCACGGCAACAGCCCCAGCAGAGTTTATCGTACCAGAACACTCATTTTGGAGGCTTGCATGTAGAAGGGGAGCTGAGAGCAAAGCAGCTCCTGAGACTGTTTGTTGCTTGGTGACTCACTACCACCCCAAATGACTGCTTCTCGGCCCAGAAACGCGACCGAGATGAAAATCCACTTTACGTACTCCGAAGTCCCGTTCTCTCCCTGGCGACACCGAATTCCGCAGATATGCTGACAGTGTTCAAGAGCAAGGGCTAACAGAGCCACGTGCCACCCTCGCCGCCTGGGAAGGGCATCAGCCCCGTGGGAGAACCACGGGAATGTGCAACCTCTCAGTTGCCTTCCTGTCCCTTCCAGCTGTCCCGTCCCAGCCTAGCCAGGGGTGCCCGCCCGCATCCACGGTCCCGCTCACCCCCTCGCAGGGGTCGGGCAGTTCTCTCTCCGGACAGAGGGGCTGGGAATGGAGGGAGAAGAACAGGCTGGTTTCGCCCTGAACAAGCGAGACAAGGGCGAACCCCTCGCTTGCCGGGCGCTGCGGCGTGGCACGGAGGGCGCCGGGGCCAGCACGGCGCCGCTGCCCGCCCTGCTTCACCCCCAGCCCTGTCCCAGCGAGGAGCGAGCGGCTCCCTCCGTCGTTACCCCCCGCTGCCGCCGGCGGCCGCGCTTGA
>NW_005054299.1:8605128-8623313 GCF_000277835.1 Geospiza fortis
CCGCCGCCCGGGGGCAGCCCCGACAGCTGTGAGGGGTGGGGGGTCGAGGGCCAGCGAACCCGAGGTCCCACATGGCGAGAGCATCAGCTGCCTTTCACTTAAACCAAGGACAAAGGGCGGCGATGCAGGAATGAGCCGGTTCGGTTCTGGGCGAATGGGAATTCTAAAGGTGTTAGGCAAGGAGCAGGGGTTTCTCACGGGGGTCTTGGGAAGCAGAAGTCGTCGTTGTGTGAAGCTGAGATACTGCGTCAAAGGTGACTGCAGAAGACGCAGAAATAAATAAACGCCCTTTCAGCCCCCGGAGTAGATAGGAACATGTAGATAGAGCCCAATATCCATAGGATACTCGTGTTCTTTACCCACGCCCACTAAAATTTGCATTGTTTTTGTTTAAAAGCATTTGCACACTAGTGCTGGAAAAAGTACACAAGGGTTAGGTGCCTGCCTTAAAATTCCATCTAAAGTTATGGTTCCCTGCAGTCTGTACCTGTTCCTTTATCATTCATATCTTCTAAGTTAACGTTCAGCAAGGATCCTGTGAAGTCTGTATCTCGTGTAAAAAATTTAATGGGTGCTGACTTCTGGAGCCGTCACCAGAAGCATGGAGCAAGCACGCTGCTACATTAAAGTCGCCTTTCGAGCTTCCATTACCCTAAAAGGTCTTCTGCTTTGTATCATAAATATTTGTAACTTGTGGTCATAACTACGAGCCATCTGTCCTCTAGCCTTGGAACAGCAATATCTTAAATGTAACTAAGGTGCTATAAACTTAATAATTCATAATTTTTCATCTTGACTTTATAATAAATGTGTGTTTAACAGTCTGGAATGGTTTTAAACACAATAATGTTCAATGCAGTGTGACTGCTCTCTTTGTATGGAGTTTACCTGACCTCTTTAGCTTTCAGGGGCCTGGAGAGAGACTTATGCACATACTTGTCTTTATGCGTTGGGTTGTACCTCTGGGGCCAAATCTTCAGCTGATATAAACTGTCACAGCTCTGTTGATTTAAAGAGGGCCTGCGATTTACACGAGTTGAGGATCTGACTCACAACCTTAAATAGGACTGTTCACATATTTAAAGCTAATCAAGTGTGCAAGTGTTTGCAGGCTCAGAGCTGATTCACTTGGAGTTTTGTACTACTAAGAGCTGAGCAAAAGGTAGTTTAGTGTAATACTAGGGAGCATGAAATCATGTTAGATCATCAGGTTTTCAGATGAAACATTGTCATTTATAATAGAAAAGGTTCTGATTCTTTTTACTTCAGATCAGATTCTACTCTTATGCCAAAACAACTTTTAAATAAGTATAGGAACTCAGTGCACTATGTAACTAAGGACAAGAGATTGCTACTATAAATACCTTACAAGTAATATTTAAAGACTTGGTCTGATTAAGTTTTGTAATACTTAGAGTGCAATTTTGTGCAGAATATAAAAATACTGCCTGTGTCATCTGACTCCTTTGATGCGCTGCATTAAAATTCCTATGTCTAAGTACGTATCATGCAGGCAACTTTACTTCTCTTCTATTAATAGTTTGAAATTAGGTCACTGTTCTTGTAAGGATAGGCTAAGCCTGTACAACTATTTAAAAGAAATTACCTATATGTAAATGTTTGGGTTTCTTTCTCATGCTCATCTACAGTGACACCATTAGTTATCTGTAATCAGTAATTTTTCTGTCTGTTCTGGCATATGTATTCTATGCTGGCAGATTTTTGTAGATTTGTTTATAGTGACCCCTGCTGCAAAAGATTAAGACTGACGTTTCTCTAAGCCTTTAAAAAGACGTTTACCCAATTATTTCTGAGTTCAGCACAAAAGAACCAACCAGATGTAAATCCAAGTATAGAACATTTGAAACTCCCTAATCTGGATAATTTTCAGTAAAATTAGTTGAATCATACAACTGCTTTTCCTCTCTCACATGCATAGGATTTACTTTCTAATGCAATACAATATAGTTGCAAAGTAAAGTAGCTTCTCATTTCCTAGAGGTAAGGCTTGTTCTTTGTGTTATTGTTCTTTGATAAGGGCTAGACTTGACACCAATAAATCAATGTCTCAACTGCTCCATGTAAATGTTTTCAGAGTTCCACTCAGGAAAGCATGTGCTTATGTTTATCTCTGTTCAGGCTAGCAAACTACTAAAAAAGCAGATTAAAGCATAGGACTAAGTTTAAACACAGATTACCCCTCTTGTTTCAGAAGGACTTAAGTGTCAGCCTATTCCAGTATTGCCCTCAATAAAATGTTTTCTCAAGTTGGCTTTAAAAGCTTCAGCAAGAGGTATGTGTATGGGTTCGTCTACAAGAAAAAGATCCATGTGTGCTCTGTGCTGGGCAAAAGCTGTGCAGCCAGAGTTAGTGAAGCACTTAACCTCAAAACTAACAGGCGCTGCTGACAGAGCTGCAGCTTCAAGCTCTTCAGCTTCCTAGCACTATGCAAGCTGCACAATAGAAGTATCAACTTGCTTGCAAAAGACATTTAAGGTATAGCCATGGTAAAACCTCACATCCATATGTATTAATGTAAATGTTATTGTACAAATATATGTGCCTGATATTTTGTTTTAAAGCTGTGTTTAAAGAGTGTTATTTAGGCTGCAAAACTAAGGAAAAACCCATATTTAGAGCTCCCTGTGTAATCTTTATACTGCCCTTTGTGCAAATATTTACTGATTAATGGAGACATCCTGCAGAAAACTGTGAGACCAGTGTAGTAAAATAACCACAAGGAGGCAGAATAAAAATCTGATGTCTCTTTCCCCACTAAGCCCTTCACATTGCATTCTCAGCAGCATTCTCATGTTGCTAAGTGCAATTTTCTACATCTGATAGATAGGTAAAAGATTGACCTGTCCCATATCCTATATTAGCAGTGAGGAAACCTGTCTTTTCCACAGTAGCCACAGTTCAACATAAAATCAGTCAAACTTGTCATTTTAATGTAGGGTGATGGACTATGGGTCCTAACAGTGGTTGGGGGAAGAAACTCAGCATAACTGCATCTTATTCTCTTTTTCTGGGATTTTGAAAATTGATGCTGCCTGAAATGTCAGGAAAGGAGATGAACCAGTGGAGCAATCTGCTGGGTCTTACTCTCTCCTGCTCAAGAACTGGAGAAAATCCAGTCCTTCACAGTGTTCCCAAAAACTTGCCATTGGGGGCAGATGCTGGATTACTTATGCTGTGAGAGTGCAGTCTGGTTCTTGGCCATGTTGCAGTGACATGCTGAAGGTCATATGGTCTGTACTCAGGTTTCATACAGAATGTAATCCATACTTCTCTTTCCTACCTCAGTGCTTTGGCAGCTTGTGAGTTAGCTGCTTCTGCAGCCACTACTGCTGCTTTGGTGGTGGTGGTGTGAGCTGAACCATGAGATCCTCATGTGTTTTTATCATCTTGGCAGGATGACAAAAGTTTCCTTAGGAGTGCGACTGGGAGAAGAGAGTCAGTGATTTTTAGCAGTCCATTTCTCAGCAAAAAGTGACAGTGTGTAATGACATAAAGGTATATGTACATAGAGGAGGCTAGAGAGGCAGGAGAACCCTGCCAGTGCACTTAGCTTGTCAGACACCGGAAGGCCCCAGTCCAGAAGCAAGATAACTGCATGAACCTAAGCTAATGAGCACTGCTGAGAGGCAGGGTATGTTATTTTGGGCATGGTGCCACATTAGCATGACTCTACATCTTCCAGACAGAAGCTTGCAAAGTCTGGGCAGCTCAGAGTGTGAGCAGAGTTTGCTTGTGTCTGTCTGCACCTGTCTGCATGGCCTTGCAGAAGAAAAAGCAGCAATTTCCCAATTAATTAGCAAAGACTTTTACAAACCACACAGATATAAGAGTATCCACTAAAAAAGAAAAAAAAAAAACCAAACAAACAAAACAAACACCTTTGCTTCAACAGCCCCTCAATTTCTTTTTTTCTACCAGGCCCAGAAGAAAGGATGATATTGTTAGAGTGTGTTTGAAGAGTTTCTGAATGGCTTCAGAAAGCCCTGGTATTTATCCTCACAGCCTTGTTGTTTCCCTGTTTTGAAGGACAAAGGCACAGACAAATTACATACTTTGTGCAAACATAGAGAACTGTACCAGCACCTTCAAAATCCATTGGTATTCCATAGATGAACAGTTAAATATACAGCTGCAGGAAGGAAGATAGTGTAGTCCTTCTTCCAAATGATCCAGCAACCCTTTTGCAGAATTACTCCTGAATACTTCTGTTCCATGCTCATGTGTCCATTATATATACATAAGAGAATGAAAAATGAATTAAGTCTTGGAAGGAAGCTACTGGGTGCAAAGGATGTTTGGATGGAAGTGTAGGCTATGGTTCCTGGGTTACTGCATGCATTTATTTTAAAGAGGAAGTCTCTTCTAAATCAAAAGCAAACATCGTGTAGCGGCTGCCAGATGGAATTCTACTTCTGTAGAGATCAGTTCTGATTTCTGTAAATAAGCATGCTCAGGATGATAGTAAATTCCTTTTGGGCTGCAAGAGTTTTCTGGAAAAAGTCACATTTGGGAGAATCAGAAGTAAAATCCTTCACTCAAAGTTAGACCATTGAACTATCAAAACCCATTATTCTAGTACTATTATCCATATAAAAGGATTTATTGACTTTATTTTACCCCACATATATATATATATATATGCCTATCAGTTTTCTTTGTGTGAAACTAGGATACTTCAAAGGCAAATCAGAGTCTCCAGTTTCTCTGCTGACTTGCAAAAGCACACTGGTCAAGACCTTCAGTAGTCACAAGCCCACATGTCTTGTTACAGAAGGACTGAATCCATCACTTTTGAATGAGGAGATGGTGTTGGCAAGTGGAGGAGCCTCAAAATGTGTCCCTTATTCCTGTCTGTTCAAATAGCAACTTAAGTGCTTACAAATAGATCATATGCTTTCAGCAAACTATGAAAAGGGCTTAATTCTAGGGAACATAAATCTGAACTTCAGACTCAATTTCCTCCTTTGCTACAGATGTCCTGTGTGACCTTCGACAAGTGACTCTTTTTTGTGCCTCGGCTCCTCATTGTTAAAATGGGCTACTAATAACACTTCCTAAAATGATATGTGAGGATAAACAATGACTATGATATGCCCAGGCACTTGCACATAAAGGAGATGGATAAGCATGTCACATTTTACAGAGAAATTTCTGCCAGAAAAATTTTGATGAGTTTTAGTCAGTGCGGGACACTAACAGGGTCTGATGTTTGACCTCTTCACTGCAGGTCTGTTACTGGTGTGACAGTTTATACAGGCATACATAAACATTTCTAACCAAGCAACCTGTGAGAAATTTTGAATCAAGAAAATTTATATGTAGTCAAAATGTAGTCATAGTACTAGATATCCTGATACAGATCATCATTTGGAGAACTTCTTTCATTCTCAGTCACCATTTCCTCTCTTTTCCCATCCTTGAAAGCCAGCTGATGCTTTAAAATCCAAAAGAGGGCTTTTAAGTGTGTGGTCAAATCCACACAACTGTAAAGATGAAAATAAGAGTCACTTAAGGCCTTTATCACCTGCCTGAAATTCCACTGTCTTCAGCAGAGCTGCAGCTGGAGATGGATTAGTCTGATCCTAAATGAGAAAAAGATGCAGCTCCTGGCTGCAGGGAGATATGTGTTTTTAGATCCAGCCTTTCTGCCTTAGCCAGGAGAAGTTAGAGCTTGCTTTTGGTATTTTCACTAGCATGGCAGCCTGCAGTTTTGTTAAAAATACTTGGAAAATGACTCTATTAGCAATCCTAGGGACCATTCTTTTAAACAACTCCCATCAGTCTTCTAGACTTAGTCTCAATATCTTCTCAGTTCAAAGAGTGCAGTGTTTTGTAATGGAGCCAACATTTTGGAAGCAACATAAACATATTTAATGTGTCAATTTTGCTAAATTTAAACCAATGCTGTTAGGTTCAACAAACTGTGACATGGCAACCTCAGCTTTAATAGTACTAGAAGGCCTAGAAAATTGTTGCTTGTATTTGTCTCAGTTTTCCTGCAGCATTGCAGGTCATTCATTCTCTGACAAGAAGTTCCAAAAATTCCACTGAATGGAGAATGTTGACACATAAAACTTGGTTGCTATTTCCGTAAAATAACTATTACAGTAGCTAACTATATATAGCCAGAAGTAATTGCTTATGTAAATAAAATACCAGTGAACACATTACAAGATTAAAGAGAAAACTTTGAGCTTCCAACACAGTTATTTGCCGACTCCCACCCTTATACACATGATGACTTTGCAGTCATAGCTCTGCTATGCCACAAGATTTAATTTAGGATATGCGTGGCATATTATACTTCCTCACATTCCTAAATAAAGTGCTTTTCCATTAGCTGCTTAGTTCTCTTTTTAGCTGGCCACTTCACTCTTCATTAGTGAAGAAAAGTACAGTCATTTCACCAAATATACCGCCATGCAATCATTTGTTAATCTTATGTTATAGTAGGATTTATACAGGTATAATAAAGGCTTCAGGTTCTCCTGGGCATTGGGATGAATTTTTAGACAATATTAATTTGAAACTCTCACTCTTTAAAAATAGTCTCTTTCAAATGGCACTTATAGGTTGTAAAAGTGAGATAAATTGATGGAAGATCAGATCAGATGTAATGTATCTTAATAAATGTGTCATCCATCTTTGAGAGGGAAGGTGATATTACATAGCTTAAATACCATGCTGCTTTAGAAAAAGACACTGGTTAAATACTTTGAAGGTAGGTTTAGAGTGATCTCTGCCATTCACTGAAGAGTTATTGCCCATAAACTGTGGGAGTTTTGCTTACTACAGCTGGTAAAATTAGAAAGCCTGCTGCTCATCCTTTATACATTTTTTTGGTAGGGATTTAACAATTTCACAAGTGAGAAGTATAGAGGGAACCTATATAAGAGTTTCAAAGTCCCTTAGTTTTTTGTTCCCTACTCTGTCATGATTCAGCTGAAGCTGGTTTTGTGCTATCAGCTGGTTTTGGACCTCTCAGAAGAACAGTATTCCATTGCCATGAAATACGTTTTGCTGTTTTGGTCCTTATTGTTGTTTCTATATTGTCACAAGAACTGGAAGCTGCTGTAAGGGAGCAGGATCCTATATAGCAAGCTATAGATAGGAGTAAAAACAGACAGGTATTGTGTATATTTGTAGGTGTGATAGTAAAGGAGAGCTTTGAGAACGAAGCCCAATGGACAGATGGACAGGTCCCTTCAGGGAGCTATTAGGCATATGGACAACATAGGAAAGACCCTTCTGTACTTGAATTAAAACATAAGAAAGGAGTTCTCCTGCTTCTAGGAGTCAGCGATCAGAGAAAGGTGTTGACATCTTGTTAGGAAGGAGCCATTGTAGGCGGTGTGGGGATGGGCTGCGTAGGAACCTGAAAGTGAAAATCAACAGCATGAATTTATGCAAACAGGGATAAATGAGAGTAACCAGTATGTTGTTTTAGGCAAAAACCTACACAAATCCTTACAAGATTCTGAATGAATAGGAGCAGCACTGGAATATATCTGTCATAACTGAAAAAGCAGGCTGATGCTCCATTGTATCTTGGACAGGCTGTGATTGAAGATTTCACTGCCAAAAAGATCCACAAGAAAAACTCTGAAGATAACTCAGAGTAGAAGTTGACACCTACATTATTAGACCTGACAGTAGTGTGACAAGAAAGCAGGTAACAAGAATCATTATGGGAAACAAAATTGTATTAACTTGTTTGTTTTGTCTGTCTGTATTTTAATATGTTTGCAGCAATTCAACATCAGCTCCTCCAAAAATGCAGATATTTGTGTTCTCAACTTGTTGTCAAACAAAATGACATCAGTAGTTCAGCAGTGTTGCTTCTGTAACAACAAAAATAAATGTTGCTGATGGGCAATAACCCAATGTCACTAAGTATCGCAGAGAGCCTAAGTGTACCAAAGAGCACTCCCACTACTCCCCCTTGGTATACCTGGATGGATCTCTTTTACCCAGTTTGAGAAATACTTTCCCATAAGGTGTCTTTGTGAAAAAAAAATTAACTGCAAAGTTAAAAGAAACAGAAAGATGCAGGTCCCAGTGCTTGGCCCATTAAAGGAGGCACTGAGTGAGTTTCATGTGGAATTTGGAAGGACCTTCTACAGAATTAAATAAATTTTTATTTGCCTTCCTAAGAAAGCTTTGGAATGCTGTCTTGTAAAGAAGGATAAGCAGGTATGTTGAACAGCTCTTTGAATGACAGACCTAGAGAACATTCCTACCCAGGACAATTCCCAGGAACATTTAATTTAATCATGCAGTGTAAATGAATCCAGTATTTCCCATCCATTGAGGATGAAGCATTTGTGCCTTTCATCTGCAGTAATTGCATCCTTCCAGCACAGTAACTTGCTGCTGTTTAGTCTGCCCTACCTTCAGCTGAAGCTCCCTAAACTCACTTATGTCAAATGGAGATCCAGTTCAGAAAAGGTTGTATGCACAGTGCATCCTTTTTTAATCTGAAGCACTTTGCTGCAGTTACAGACAAATTTTTAACCTGCCCACGTGCTTCACTACAAAGCTTCATGGCTTCTGAACAGCTGTGATAGCACTACAGGTTGCCTCCTGAGATAAATAAGCACTCACCTGCAAAGCTAGGGAAAAAAATCCCCATAAAGGGTATTTCAGACAGCTTGCAATAAATATGTTATCATCCACTTCATGCAATCCACTAACAAGCAAGAAAGAGAAGAAAACCATCCACATTTTATTTTCTGTGTGGTGATGCACTGTCCTTATGGGAAGAGGCGAGTGGCAACATGTCACAGCTTGCCAACTTCAAACACCTTTGTGGATGCTGTCTCTCATCAGTGGACTTGTTCAGGTCTTTCACTGAAACCTAATACTCTGTGCTTAGGGAATCCTAAGCACAGAGTATTAGGTTTCAGTGAAAGACCTGAACTGCTCCATTAATGACCTGATGGATGAGGTAAGATTCAGTGGGTTTTACTCAAAGCTAGACTCAAAGTATTTGAACTCCCTCTCATTTCTGCTTGTCTGTTTTTATGATAGATATTCATGTGGATCCAATCATCAGATAAGTTTTTGAATCAGCAGAAGACATCTGAGATCTTTCCAAAAATACAAAATAGAGATCACTTAAAATTTAGTTATTTGAATCCATTATACCTCAGTACAATGCTGGACCTTTCCAGAGTGCTAAGTACAATGGGAGCTTTGCCTCATGATCTTGGCATCATCATCCCTGGACACCAGAACTGTAATATTTAGAAATCTTAGTGCATTTGAAACTGTCGGTTTCTGTCCTTTTAGAGAGAGATGATAAACAAACCTAGATAAGGATTTCTTGAGTAAAATATCTCATTTTAAACTCAAAACTTTGAAACAACTATACTAATTTTTCCAGGCTTGGCATTTTTTAGATCACACCAAACTGAAAAGAAAAAACACCCCAAAACAAACTAGATGTGACGTTTCTGTCCTTTGCCATTATTGAAATATTCAGGCATAAAATATGCTACTGAAATGTCTGAATAAGGTTTTGTTATTAATACATAAATAACTTAGAAACATTTGAAACTATATTACTCAAACTTTTATATTAAAATACATTAGGGAAAAATACAAAAGCTTCTGTCCAAATGAAGTATATTGTAAAATTACAAATACATTGGCACAATGTATTTTCCTGGGAAAATTTTCTTGGCAAAAAGATATTAGAATTATAGATTAGATTGCTTTGATTACACTGGATAATAGCTGTTTCTGTGACAATAAATAATTGCTAATTATAAGACCTTAATAGAGTTTCTAACCTAATTGCTAATTCCCCTTTCCTTCCTCTCTCCCTTATGACTCCTTACTGCAGATCACAGCTTTCTCTATTTTGCAGCAAGTATGAGCTACTGCCATATGTTGGAGGAAGAGGTACATAAAGGAACCACTCATTTAATTTGTATGTGCTTTTCCTAATAAAAAAGTGGCAACAGCCTAAACCTAGTATAAAAAAAAATCAAATACAAACTGGAGCATAAAGGCACAAACCAGATATCTCATTAGTTTGAAAAGGAGACAAAGATATGTTAATTTCAGTATAAAGGCAGAGATCCAAAAAATAATGGCAGAAAATAAAACTGAGGCAATGATGTGAATAAATAAAAAATATATTATATAAAAATATAACAAATAAGTAATGTAATATGCAATATAAATAAAATAAATACTTTTATTAATTTATTTTATGAAGAATGAAGGTGTGGGGACTGTAATATCTACAAAAATAGTAGAGTTATTCATAAGCAGACACAATGGTTTTTTCCTCTATGCTGCTTTTTAAAGCATTTTATGTAGACCTCTAGATCCAACAAATTCCTTTTGCTTTGCATTGGGATAGGTGAATAATACTGGATTCCCCAGACTCAGAGAATGTTAAAACCATGGATATTGAGGATCTCTCAAGAGGCTCCTCCAGTTATATTAATATTAGAGAGGGGAAACAGTTTTAACGAAAAATAGTTCAGAAAAATGCAATGTCCTTACAATTATGACATATCTCTTCACCAAACTACTTTCACAGTTCTGATCAAAACAAACAAAAAACCCTGTAATGGTTTTATTAATATTTAATATTTTTTCAAATAAACACTGTAACTAATCTAATTTGAACTTTTTAATTAACTACCTGGGAAAAAAAGCCCCAGTTATAACTTGTCCTATCTTGGATTAGCTAAGAGTCAGCAGCCCTACATTTGATTCCTTTGGATCAGTTACCTATCTGACTTTACAAGAGCAGCATTAGGCCAAGTGTACTAGTTCATTTAAATTCACATAACAAAAAACAACTGACATATTCATATGAGATTCAGATGAAGGCAATTAATTCTCGCCCATTTCTTTCAGAGTGCCTGCTTTCCTTAAGAAAACCCCAACAAAACAAAAACAAACCAACAATAAACCAAACTGGCTATCATATTAAAACTTTAAATTCCATGACAGATTATTTTCAGTTGAGACCTAGATTGGTTTCAGATACTGAAAACCTGTAGTCCGTGGTACTTCCTTTTTGCCCCTAAAGACCTGGTATGTCCAAAAGGAGAAATATTTATGATACAGGATATATTTTAAAAGTTATTTTCTTTGCCTTTATAGAATAGCTAACATATCCCAAAATGAAGTATTCAAGTAAAGAGGATGCTTTGAGGATAGATGTGTGAAAGTTTTGTAGATACCTATGAGGTTACAGAGCTATAATTACTAATTAGGTAGCACTAACTCAGACATCTGGTGCTTTGCTCAGACTCAGCAATTCCCAACTACCTGTATGTAATGGGAGTGCATCATGCCCTGTCTTGTTACAAGTGTTCTGCTATGGGATCACATCTTTTGCTTTCTCTCTTGTGCTGTTGCAGAAAAGTGGGATTACACTGAAGGAAGACATCCTTTGGCTTATTAAGAGCTTTTAAACTCCAGAACAGAAAACACTAAGAAAAAGAGATGAAGCTCTTAGCTGGACATAAAGTTTGGTGGGTATGTTTGGAGTATGTAAAGGCAGAAGAAAAATGGAGTGTGACAGACTTAAAACCCCACCCACAAAGATAAAAAGGAAAAAGAAAAGTAAAATAAACTGTTGAGGAGTAATTATGACCTGCTAATCCTTTGTGTCTTTATTCCGTTTGTGAACTCCAAAGTCATGAGTCATGGCAGTTTAGTGGTCAACTGTTTTCTATTCTGTGTTTGCCAGTAGAGGCCCATTAAACATCATATTTTCATGGGAAAAGCCATCTCTGTCAGTCCACACTTCGAAGGTCTCACCCAGCACTGACACTCCTCCTCTGCTTATGAGAAATATGTTAGAGCAACAACCATTTCTGGACTGTCCATGACCTTTTAAAGTTGAAACTGCCACCTGTACTTGAAAATGAAAGTAGGCTTTAGCAACTTCAAAGATATATATATAAATACTTGTGAACCTATGTACTACGTTTTAGTTCTCCAAAGACATAGTCTTCAGGAATAAATATCCTGAAGAGTCCTGAATCCTGATGATTCAGATTGCATATTCTTATGCACATACATATAGGTCTTTTTAGGTTTCAGCCATCATTGTAGCATATTAATGAAGCCAGTAAAAAATACAGCTCAGCATATCCTACATGTCCTGAATGACAGCACTCCAATATTGTAAATCATTACATCACATCTTTATTCTGCCTTTATTTATCAATTTGGCAAAGTTTCCCTTGAATACTACCATGGGGAAAAGCTGGAGGAAGGCTGTGAGAATAACAACATACTGGTTTTATTAGTGACTCTTTTAATGACTTCATATGCGAGTTTAAGAGATTATTAGGACTAAATTCTGAAAGTTGTCCACTTAAGATACCAAAAATATCTCTAGTCAGATATTTTACAATTAGCACTGAATTTTACAATAAAGCACTGAAAATTCAGAGGTATTTCCAAAACACAGCCATTTGCTCATTCTCACTCCTCTGTGTTGTAAAGCAATGATACTACCTTCTTTTGAAAAGCCTATTATTTTTACATTTCATTTATACTACTGAACCAACAGTGCATAATTTAAATCATCAAGAAAATTAACAGAAGCTGGTAACAATAGTTACACCTTGGGCACAGTTATTACTCCCCTGCAACTTATCAACTGTGAAAGGAGTTGCTTTGGAGTGTCCACATATTAGAGACACATGCTCCAAATCCTGCACAGGGTTCAGGGTAAGACAATAGGACGAATGCTAGCAATGCTTCAATAAAGTACATACACACTGCCACTATTCTCTGGAAACATTACTATATCTGCTGATGGCTAGGCATGTAAATATCAAGCTTCCAAGTCCTGGAGCTTCTCTTATCTTTTCAAATTTCTTCTGGTGTACTCAAACCAAAAACACGCTCAGCTCCCTTCACAGTTTCTTTTGGGGAAGTCCACCTCAAATTAAGAACAGTTTTTAGAAGCAACAAAACTTTGGTACAATAAGGAAGAAATAAAACCAGCAAAAGCCAAGAGAAGTATGGGTAATTGACAGCTAAACCCAATATACATTGGGTGTCCAGCCTCAGGGGGCCATAACAACCCATTGGTCAGCTTTTCTATCATAAAAGGAGTCACATTCAGCACTAGACTCTGTCTGCTGAAATCAGCAAACTGTATTGCCTGAAACTGTGTAGCTGGAAGAGAGAAAAGGAAGGAAACAGACCGGTCCTTTTCTCTACATACTGTGCATGGTTGGTTTGGTTTGTTTTTTTCAATACAAAATCATTCATTCAAGCAGCATATACACTATGGGTTTTTTTTCTGTTTGCTGCTCAAGAAAGCAACAGCCTGGAAAGGGAAGACTGACCTTCATGTTCCTATCCTCTTCTAGTCTTGATGCAGAGAGTGAACTGTACTCTTAGAAAAAATATCTTGCAAGGCTCACCCTGTGTGTGTGGAGAGGCTGATCTAGGGCAGGGGGTTGTCTCTTGAATCCTGATTTATTCCAGAATTCTTTCCTTGTCGCTCTGTACCAAAACTTCTTCCAACAATGACAATCTAATCACTGAGTCTGAATAGCAACAGGCTCCTATTATAGTCCTAAGCAATGCCAGGTAACTCCAAGTTTCCCTGCCCCAGAAACCTGGTGTAAATTCTCAAGATGAGGGCTGATAAACCAGGAACAGAGCAGAGCTCGGTTTTACCCTTCAGAAGTTTTTCCAGCAATTCCTTGTATAGAACAGTAACAATCCTGCAAACAGCAAACCCACAGTAAATGCTGTCAGCAGACTCATGTGAAGGTTGAGAGAAGACATGTAGGTGATGAAGTAGAAGCCTATTTTTATATTTGGGGTACATATAGAAGTATAGAAGTTCCATTATATTTTACCAGAAAGGTGTACAAAACCTTTTATATCAATTTTAAAAATGACCATGCACAAGCAATGAAATAATAACACCCGCTCCCACAATGGTGAGAGTCCCCGGCACAGCTGTGTTTGTCTGAGATCATACTGCTCTACAGCCCTGCCTGAGCCAGAAATCTCTAGCCTAGAAGTGACCTAAGCGTATGTTCTGCAACTGGAGAGGTATGTTTGTGTAGCACGTGCAGATATGCTTAGACTGGCTGTGATCTATCTAGCTGAGATAAGAACTGCTGGGAAGGTATGATATCATGGGGCTCAGTCTTGGCTAGCAAACCAGGTGCATACCTGAGAACAGGCTGGCTGGTAGACACTGCACTGAAGTCACCATGTCACCGTGCCCGCCAGCACCACGCACCTTAGAGCTGCAAATCCATGCAGATGTACTCTCAGAGATTTATTCCTAGTGAAAGCTAACACATTCAGCTAGTGTTTAGTATGTTCTTTAGAAAGAGGTTGGGAAGACTACCAAAAGTATAATTAAACTAGAGAGAGAGTTGGAGACCTAATTAACCACAAATTGACAAGATCCCTTATGCTGAGACATTTCTCAGGGAGCATTGGGAGTGCCTTAAATAACTTCCTCAGGTACATACTTTGGGAGTGAAGAATAAATTAGTAGGAAATTGGCTGGACACAAAGGAAATCTTGGAATGGAGTAGGAGGCTGGACCAAGCTCACTGAGACTGGTCTTTTCCTTCATTTTTAGAAAGCATGGATTTGCTATTGGTATAGCCGAAAGATAATTTGCATCATGACAGGAGTGAAAATGCTCTTGAGGATGCTTTTTTCATAACTGTGCCTCCAAAATTAGATACTAAATAATAATTTGACTTTCAAAGATAGTCAGCATTTGACAGCAATCTTTGATTTCTTGCCAGGAAGGGACTGATTCCACTAACACCCAACTATTGCACTTGCATAAGCATATCCATTAAGTTCAAAGGAATTCAGTGGATATACTCATACTGGTGAATATCTTCGTATTCTTGGAATTTATTCTTGTCCAGAGTGGATTAAAATTTCTTCAATTTTCACAGGGCCTATAATGAGAGGTCTGGCTTTCATTTCATTCTTTACATAAAGGTGTTTCCAAAAATCTCTCCTGCATTCAAGCCTGGTTTTATTCCTTGTCTATCAGTTTAGTATAATTTTAAGAAATTATGCTCCTTTTAAAAATAAAACAACACAAAATCTCCTTTCCTTCTTTCATATTGCTGAACTTGGAAAAGCCTGAAAATCTGATGACTTTTCTCCAATGTTTGAACAGTTTTTTTTAGGAATAATGGGACTATAAAAAAAGAAATCCTCTTGAAAATGCAGGTAAACTATCTATCAATCTGGAGCAACAACACCTCAAACCCAGTTTCAGTTGTGGCTGCAATACCAGAACTAAGCCTAACACGACTCCTGGCAGGACTTTACATCCTCTCTCCACCAGATAGTGCTGTTTCTCCACAAAGCTATGGAGGACGCACAGGCCAGGGAAAGGTCAGGGGCTGTCTGAGATTACAGGCTGCCTACAGTTTGCTCGTCCCTCCTTGCCGCTGCCACCGACACCACCTGACACAGGGCAGGTGCAGCCTAAAAGGGATTTGCGGGAGTTAAACCGTGCCCTGGGAGGCCGCTGTCTGCAGGTGACTGCGTGCCGGCACTGCCATTGATGCTATCCCTTATCAATATGATGTAGCCTCTTTCCTAAAGTAAGAATGAAAATAGGAGCTGATGCAATTAGCCAGTGTTTTTATGATCTCTTGGGGGTCTTTTCCAGTTGAGCAGCATACACCAAGAGCAGCCCTGACACAAAGGCTGTTTGCTCTCAGAGTGCTGAACAAAGGGGCTTCTACCAGCAAAAGTTACTTCTGGAGAGTAGACAGACCACCTTCACCAGTCCTGAGTCTAGATACCCTGTAGACCCTCCATGTATTAAAAAAAAAAAAACAACAAACCTAGCTGGGAAAAATAGCTAAAATGTAATAAAACTTCAGGCCATGGTTTACTGCACTGCTGCAGCCTTTGTAAGGGAGAACAGAAATGCATCTGGAATACTTCTTACTGCCCTTCTGCAGGGGAAATACTGCAAGTGCTGCATCTTCCTCTCCAGACCTCCCTGTGCACAATAGAATAACTTTTGCTCTTCAGCTCTTAGAGAATCAATCCTTCCCTATGCACAGAAAGCAAGCAGAAAAATATTAAAATACTTTTATTTAGAGAAAATATTAAAAAACTTTTCAAGTGGAAAATGGTACTTGGAATGTTCTTTGCTTCTTTTACTCAGAGTTTTTGCGACAACTGAGCCAAGTTTTTAGATGAACTTCCAAGAAGCATTGTAATGTTGCTCCATGTACCTGAGTTACTGGATTTTAAGAATGCTGTTCCATGGTACATTGGTTAAGAACTGCTCCATGTACCTGAGTTACTGGATTTTAAGAATACTGTTCCAGGGTACATTGGTTAAGAACTGCTTAGTGATAAAAGTTCAGTCCTGACATAGACATGCTTTTCTGAAAAATAATTAAAAAAAAAAACCCAAACAAAAACCCTTACCCAAATCTAAAACCAAATTAAAACTGTTCAAGATATTTGTATTTTTCTAAGCAGTGTAAGGCTGGAGCTGTCTGATCCTAAGTGAGCTTGTAAATCCCTGTTCATGCAGGCAGACATTTATTCTTAGAGGGAATAATTTGTGAAACCAAACTCTAGCTTGCTTCAGTGTCTGGAAAAGTGCAGATGGCTTGAATTAGGGATCAGGGCCTAGCTAGGTATGCAGCAGACTGTATATGTAATTAGCCAAATATAAGGTCTATGTATTATTTTGTATGCTGTCTTAATAATGTTTGTATTTATTCAGACTTTCATAATATGCATGTGTAATCTCAGAGAAATGCTAGGTCATTAAACTCACCATGGAGACTCTGTTTACCTACCTTGGGCAAACAGAATACATACAGTTGTAGTTCTCTAAAAATAACCAGAAAAAAAATTAAACAGTGTATCAGTTTGGCTTTCATGTTTTCCAATAAGTATCTAAGGAAATGGAGCATACTATTTACATTGCCCTTACTGAGAAAGACCACAAAAATATCCAGACAAAAGATTCAATTATAGTGTTCTTTCTCACACACTAAATGTAAGACCATATAGCTTAATATATAGTACTATATGCATCAGGTAGTGAATGGGGCTGGGAGGAAAGGAGCAGGTCCTTCTTGTACTTCTGGTGGGGCCTGCGAGTATGGTCTTTTACAAACGTAACACGATAGATGTATCACAGCTGCTGTGAGCCCAGGAAAGGCTGAATTGCAAAGGAAGACCTTTCCCAATAATTGGCTCCATACCACAGCTTTGTATCAAACGATTCTGCTTGGAGATTGTCAAGATGATAATGAACATTGAGATTTTACTGTACTTCTATTTTGACTAGTAGACTAAGTGGCAACAGGCACCAGAAAGTCTGTCTTCCATTAACGCGAATGCTCTCATGACCCATTGGCTTCATTAGTACCCTATCTCCTATCTGGAAACTGCTCTGGAAGCACAGATACTGGAGCTGTTTCATTAGCTCCAAATATAACACCTGCCTCCTGAGCCATTATCTGCAGAAATCCATAATTATCTGTTCTTTCCTCTCCAGTCAGGAATATCAGGTCCAGATCAAGGACTGGTTGCTCATCTTTTATGTCCTTATTCAACTGGATCTAGGCAATCCAACTTCTTTCTACTTTGGCTGATTCTTCGAAGGACCCCAGCTGCTCTCCTGAGTGCCAGGACTGATGCATTTTCTCTTGTGATATTACAGCGAACTGAAATCCCATCAAAGGGCAAAGTCCATCCATTTCCTGGTGACTTTCTCAACACAAGCACACACACACACAAAGGCAAAATCAGTGGCTAAAAATAATTAAGGCAGCAATAATTTTCACCATGGGAAACCATCCAGATCCCGAGTATGTTTGTTCTGAGGAGGAGAAAGTCAGGCTGCATGCAGCCTCACGGGTATTTCATAGCGTATTTGATACCACGGTGATGAAAAATTACTGAAATCTTTCATGACGTGAAGACAACGTTCAAGAACACAGCACGCACATCCCTTTACCCTTTCAGAAGGTTTTGGGGTTTTTTTTCCCCCTTTTCAGTGCGCTTGCAGGGCAGTGGCGACCGCCGGCCTGCGGTCTCCCTCTCAGCGCCAGCTCGGGGCAGCGGGGAGGCGCCGCGGGTTGAGGCGGGGCAGGCACGGGCCAGGTGATGGGGGGACAAAGGGGCTGGCAGTG
>NW_005054299.1:8624434-8650926 GCF_000277835.1 Geospiza fortis
CAGTAGGCAGGGCTGGTGGGTCGGCCGGTGTTTCTGATCCCTGTGTGTGCGTGTGTGTGTGTGTATGCGTGTGTGTGTATTGTTGTGCGGCTCACGGGCAGGACTGGCGTGTGCGGGAGCCCGGGATCGCGGCTGTGCTTCCTCTGCGAGGACTGATCCAGGATTATGGTCAGGGTGAAGGGAAAAGGCTCTTGCTTACCCCCGGATTGATTATGCTCGGGTTTTGATAGCATTCGGGGGTTCCTGCAGCCGCGGCCGCCTCCCCCTCCCTGGCGGCCCCCCTCCCTTGTTTTCCGTTAGAAACACGGGCAAGAAAATAAATGTATTCACTGGGTGTCGCAAGAGCAAAGGCTAAATAATCAAAGGTAACAGCAGCAGCCAGCCGAAGAGACCCGCACCGTACCCTGCTCCCCCACCTCCCAGACCTGCCCTCCTATTTATTGGCGAGACCTCCCTCCCTCCCTCTCGGTGCGAGTGCGTTGAGCGAGTGTTTGATCCCGGGAAAAGTGCAGCTATCCAGCCATGGTGGTTTTCAATGGCTTACTGAAAATCAAGATCTGCGAGGCGGTGAATCTGAAACCCACGGCGTGGTCTCTGAGGCATGCAGTGGGTCCCAGGCCACAGACCTTTTTGCTGGACCCTTACATCGCCCTCAATGTGGATGACTCCAGGATCGGGCAGACCTCGACCAAGCAAAAGACCAACAGTCCTGCTTGGAACGATGAATTTGTCACCGACGTTTGTAATGGCAGGAAGATAGAGATGGCTGTTTTCCATGATGCCCCCATCGGGTACGACGATTTTGTAGCTAACTGCACTATACAGTTTGAGGACTTGCTGCAGAACGGGAGCCGTCACTTCGAGGACTGGGTAAGTGTAGATACATACATGTACACTGTAGATACACTGTAGTATACAGTGTATACTGATACACTGTAGATACATACATGTACATGGGATTTTCAGTGGCATGGCTCTGGATGCAACATCTGTCTTGCAGAGCTAGGTTACCAAGGGCATGTAATGCCTCTGAAAGCTTTTCATTATTTCCACACTTTGTTTTACTGAGATAGTCATGGTTACTATATAACTAATGCATGTTATCTACAGGCGAGGCAGTAAAAAAAAATATGCTGAATGTAAGTATGAGGTATGTAGTTACCTCGTAAGTTTCTGAAATTATGTGACATTAATACAAATCTAGTTGTCTGAGTCTGAAGAACCTGAACCCAATGCATCCGTACCAAACATTACCGCAAAACCCAGATCCAGCGCTTAGATGAGTTTCATCGTTTCAGGGTGAATACTCTTGGTTAGCCTGGCAATGATGAACCTTAAAAATCCAGACCTGACCTCTGATGCGAGACACCTCAGGGTCTTCCTGTCACTTGAGAGCTCACTGCATCAATACTGATGCTCCTCCTTCCTTCCTTCAGATGATCGACACCTCTCTGCGTAGATCTAACGCAATGCTTCTTCAAATGCTCACGACTGATGAAAGGGTCCTAGTGGAATATGGGCCCAACTAGAGAAATTCTGTTTTCTGTACACACAACGTGTCTTAGCAGCTTTCACAGTGTCTTTAAGACCCAGAGGCTAATGTGCCTCAGTGGGAGTACAAAAAAGCTGGAAAATCCTTGCTCTGACATCCTCAGGTAGTGTGATTTAACAGGGAGAAACCAATCAAACAATGAAGAAACAGGAAATGTGAATATGCACATTTCACATTTCTGCAGTTAAACTGTTAAATGGTGGATATCCTTTAAATGAGATGGATGATAAAACAATAGTAGCTGTCATCTCATTTTCAGCGTGCCCTGCTCAGCCAGCTGTCTGAAATTATATACGCTCATCTTTTTATGTACTTATTTTTCATGGTCAAGGATACTAGCTAGTAGTTTTTTGGCAAACACACAAAGGACCTAGGACCAAAAAGAAAAATAGCTAGGGTTAATAGGTCTGAGTTTTATGTGTTCTTTGGGGCTTCTTTGTTTAATGCAGTTAGGTAGAGATGGGGAAATGATGAAAGGGCATGAAAGAATTAGACTCTATTTATGCTGATTAGGAGCTGATCAGCTTTGCTGTTAAAACTTTTATGTTTACAACTTTAAAATATTTTTCATTTTTGCTGCCTATGTGTTGCATTGTGATAATCAAGGTCTAGATTACGCTGATGCTCTATAAAAGCTACACATTAGTAAGCTAAAATAGTAAAAGTGGGTGATAGAAGGAGAAAAAATAACTATAACAGGAAAAGACAAATGCAGCAGTATTGCAGATGTCTTTTACCTGTATTGAATGATAATCAAGTTGGAACTCTCCTGAAATCAAGTGAGGTTTCATCTTTGAGACTAGTGGGATGAGGAGATCTGCACAGCTTTTTAGTGAAAGAATAATAATTTTGTATGTTCTTTTTGTGCATGGTACCTGTTGTGAGTTTGTCACCAAATCTGGAAGAACCTTGCAGATTCCAGATGCCAAGTTTGAATTTTGGTGGGACTGTGGTGCATCCTGGCTCTGATATTTAAGGTGAACTCAAATGTCTGAACAGATTCCCTAGATAAATAGTGGAATTTAACAGGTTGAGGTCCATTGTAAACAGGATCTGTGAGGAACTAGATAGCTGAATCAGATAAATGCTGGCTTTTATTGCATCAGGATTCATTGCTGTCCAGCATTCAGTGGGTGGGAGGAGACGAGGGAGTGACTACGCTTGTTGTCTGTTGATGTGACAGAATTGAGGACATGGCAGTGGATCATAACTGGTCAGCTCAATATAATGCAGCTTCTGGAACATCACTTACCTTGTTTTGTACTGTAAATCCTTGCCATTAGGATTGTGTTCATGTACCACAAAGACAGCATACACCTCCCCCCTGTATCACAGTTAGAAGGAGGGGAGGTGATAAGTATTTATAGGATTGTTCTTTACCCTTTCCAAAATCTTCCTTTTTAGTGAGTATGTCACTGTAATTCTAATACTGAGTGTGTTTATTGGATTAATAGATAGGGACTTCAAAGAACTGGCTCTTACAAAATCACACCGGTTTTAGGTCTTTTTTCATTGAGTTACAAGAAGACCTGTGGCCAGGACATCTCTATAGGGTCCACACTGAAGTGAATTGATTTATTGGTATCTTCATCAGAGTCTGGAGGCTGTATTAAAACCTGAAAAAGAAGTTGTCTGCAAAGTGAATGAATTTCACACTACAAGGAGAATGCACATGGCCTAAACCAACGTTAGGCTAAAATCTGCTGGTACAATACAGTCAGTTTTTTCTGTTTAATAAGAGGACTAGTTCCTTCATTTCACTCTTGGCATTTAAGGCAGATATTTTTGTAGTACTCTTTCTGAATTCTGTAACAAGCAAATTAAAACCAGCAATTGCAGTAACCTATTCTTCTTTACTGCCTGAAATATCAAATAAATGCAGCCTACACACTTGAAACACACTTGAAGACCATCAAGTCTTTCTATGCCATTCTGAGGGTTTCCCTTTAAGCAGTCCTGAAAATTGGAACTGGGTACCAAGTACTTGCTGAGTGTGATTGGAGCAATTACACTGCTGCCCCTCCTTACCTTCAGCATGATGCAATAATTATTGCAGGATGGGACAGTCACTATCAAAAGTGGGTTGAGAAAATATCTTGTAAAGGTCTTGTAAACATATTAAGCTTTAATGCTTTTGATCTCATATAGGACTGCATGGGGTTTTCTTAAGGAAATTTCAGAATTTGTTTTATAATATCTGCACTGGGGTCAAGGTCATGTTTCTAGGTTTCTAGGTTCTTGTCAGAAGTCCAAAATGCAAAAAAGATTCACAAAAATAAAATAAAAGAAGTTTTGGGGTTTTTTCCCCCTCAGAGGAAACTGTTTCTCGTTTTAGCCAGCTCACCAAATTTGATTGACTTTTGCCATTGTTCAAATCCTTATATTTTTTCTCAGATGGATTTTTTGGGAATATTTTTCTCACTCTTAGGCCTGTGCTATATACGGATGCCATGGTTACAGTGGAAACACTAATGATAAACAAATACAAAGCTTGAAATCACGATAATGTCTACTGTATTAATACAAGTCAGATAGATATGCAAAATCCTGGTTCCTTTCATCTACAGAGTGTTCAGCAGTTGCATTTAACCTTATAATACATATACTCCCTGAATATATATAATTTTTTTTAATTATTCAAAGTTGTGGCATGAAACAGTAATTCAGAGTGTGTTGGATGAAAGCTTTTAAACAAAATACATCGTTTTGTGGGGTTTTGGTAAGATCAATAGAAAACACTTGTTTAGGTTTCTAAAATAAGTATAGTGACAATTAAAAAGATGGCTGCTTTTCCAGTAGTGCATCAATACAGACACAGCACAGTAAAAGTGTCAGTTTTGCGGATTCTTTTAGTCATGGTTACACTGCAGTTTTAAAGAGAGCTTTGGATTTATGACATTTCAGGCTTTTTGTAAGCACAGAAAATGTCATACAGAATGGCACCAAGTATTCAAGAGGATGCTGGTGAACTTACTCTTTGAAAAACAAAAAATACAGAACAATAAACAACTTGCAAGTTCTGATTGAAAAACAAACTAGCAACTTGACAGCTCTGGCTATATTTTTTTGAGTTAGGTAATTCAGGTAATAATAAAGTATGTTTTTATCTAGCTTTCTTATGTGTGGCATATGTAAATGATTCACTTGAGTTGGCATTGCAGCTACATTTTAATCAGTGGAATTGAGATCAGGAAGGAAAATTCCGTTGATATTTAGCCCTGTGGTTCCACTCCTGCAAATTATCATGATCAATGTTTATGTGTGTGGATGATTGGTAGTATGGGTTCTGAGTTCAAGTCCACTTTCCAGAGTTGATGACAGATGAAATCAGCATGATTGGACCTATGCCAATGACTCCATCTAAGGGTCTTAGCCATTAACCTGGCAGTACATGAGAAAACCTATTGAGCTGTCCTAAGAAATCCTTTTGCTGGCTGAGTAGCAGAACTCACTAAATCATTGAGAACATCAGAACATTTAACAAGAAAAGCCTCTATTTCCACTGAAAATAATTTACAGCTATATTTAGGTTAATGAAAGAGATTAAATTTTCTGCTGTCTTAAAAAAAACCCCTATGCTGTCAGGAAAAAAAATAAAACATATATTGTAGTGAGATTTTCTTTGCTAAAATATCTTCCATACTATTTTTCTTTTTTCAGTGCAGCCTCTTCAGATCTAAATTTAAAACATTATTCTTTTTTAAAAGCATCCTTTCATATTTCTGTTTTGCCAATGTGAAGTTAGTTGTGCAACTGTGCCACCATTGTATAAAGGAAGTTTATTATGAATTAATCTAATGCCTCAGTAGCAAGTGGATGATGAGTTATAGAAAATGGCATGGGGAAGAAGTTGCAGTCTATACAGTTAAACACCTAGGTTATCTGAGCTCTGAATGTCACCCGAAAGGCAGCAGCAGGGGAGGAATTAAAGCTCTTCAGAGTCCTTGGTCCTGTGAGCTGTCCATGGATGTGAGGAGTAGAACTGTCTCTTTCCAGTGCCTCTAATCTGAATGTAATGGAAAGACTACTTAGGTGTTGGGGGTTTTTTTCCCTTCTTTTAATGCCATTTCTGTTGTTGGAGTGGGAGCTCCTTTCAGCCAGCAGGTGATCTGTTGTAGCTGGCAGACAGAGAATGGAATTGTCATCATTGTAGTGCAGGTCACCCTGTGCGTTCACCTCTGCTTGTGCCGTGCACTGCTGAGGGCTGGCACTGGGCTGGCAGAAAGAGACTGTAGCGTATTTTCATTTTTATTTTCATCTGCTGACTGAATTTATTAGTGCTGGTGGTGTTGAAAGGCCTAGGATTTCACTTGCAAAAACTTCAGATCTCATCTAAACTGTGGTTCGTGGGCTGCTGAAAAGCTTTTATCGGAATCATATTTGTGGAGATGAAAGGGAAATTGCTGGGGTCTTGTTTGAGAGGTTTCTGCATGACAAGGAGGTTGTGGAGCAAGATCTGTCAGGCCTGTGGGGCAAGGCTGAGAGCTATGGGGGCTCAGCAGGGTTTCACGGGGACTCTCTCATTCTGAGGGTAAGTGATTGTCAAGAGGTGCTGAGAGATTTTGAAGAGAACTTTGTACAGATAGGGGTCTTCCTTTGCCTTCTCCCACAGTCTGTCTCCCTTCTGTTCCTTCTCTTTTCCCTCTCTGCTGGGGATGTGGTCCAGTCACACACAGCTCACCCACTGTCGTGTATCAATCCCTTTCTACAGGTGCATAAATCTACTCCTCCTCCCTGCTAGAAATGTTCTCTCCTAACAGCTCCTGCTCACCTGCAGTGCTTTCCAGTCTGCTGAGAAGCAACAGAGGGGGAAAATGCTGCCTCTGCTGTTGTTACTGCAGGGAGAGAGAAAGGGCAAAGTGGGGAAAGGAAGAGATGAGGCATGGGGAGAAACCTGGAGGAGGGTAATGAGTAGTTGCTGCCGCAGCGCGTACTCCGGCTGCCCTTTTGGCAGCAGCAGAAAGCTGCACGTGTAGGAGACAGGGCTGAGCTGGCATAGGCAAATCGGCTGGTTGGAGGCCGTATGGTGATCACTGACCCACTTTGGGGGTTTTTGGCCTGCTTTACTGAGTATATAGCTTTTGAAGTCTCACTTCAGATGTGAAAAAATATTGCTCAGGGCATGAAAAGTGTGTAGTGGAGCATGCATTTCACTTAACACTGAATTATCATATCTGTAGGTCAGGAGTTGATCCCACCACTGATTGGAATCTCATTTTATTGTTGCTAATACCAAATACTGATACAAAGTTCCACATAATGAAAATAACTCTACTGAACTCTGCAGAAAGTATTTGTTAGAAAAAGTTACAGTAGCAGAGTCCCGTTCATAGGTACTAGTTCAAATCTAGACTTTTACGAAATGTCCAAGTTGAGTGAAAACAATTCCTGCATGTCCTTCTTGTACCAGTTTTAAGACAGTGCATGTCACTATTCCAGCTTAGGTGGTCCCATAGATACAGAACTTCATGGTTCCCATACAGTGCAAAATTTCATGGGTCTGAGTAAACCGCTGATCCCACTGAGTTCACTGGACATCACACCGGCCAGTTTAAATTATTCCCTCAACAGGCGCCTGTGCTCCAAAGGAAAACCAAAAATAAATAATAGCTAACAACATCCTTTACATGTGTTTTTTTCTTACTGATTTATTCTTCTTCTGCATATCTTGGGTATGTAAGTCTGGTTTCTGCTCTCTAGCATCAAATTGAATTTCTGTCCTCCATGTCCAGAATTCTTTAAATATTGCCAAAATGAGGATTTGATTTAAGTTGGAATTGTAGAACTTGGCAACTAAATGTGATTTATTTTCACTCTGTAAATAACTTTCATTTAAATGAACTTTTTGGTGGTTTTTGGGTTTTGAAGGGAGACTGTGAATACAGTTTTAAAACATTGGAGACAGGAGCTTTTTGGCTTGGAATTGGTTGGTTGAATTCTGCTTTACCCAATACTATCTCAATCTCCTTTCCCCCACCCCAACTATTATCTTGTAAGAGAAAGACATCTGCAGTTCATGGTAAGAGAGGGTTTGGGAGCAATAGAGCATGCAAGTAATGGGATATTTGTGGTCAGAGAGGACTGAGAAGAGACTTTTCCTCTATCCACATGGAAAGGTAAGGCTGGAAGTATTTGGATATGGAATAAGATCAGAAGTCCATAGACAGCTTAGAAAACTGACAGTTTGGGCTGGAGAGGATCGAACAAACCTTTTTGCCAAGCTGGCCAGAGCAAGGCCTGAAGAATGGGGTATTTTGTGTGCCCTTTTGAGTCATGCAAATTGTAGAAGTTACAGGGATTTCAACCATTTTGGGGGGAAAGTGGTTGGTACAGAAGGCTGACAAAAAGTTTTAACCTTATATTTGTGGATACTTTCCTGTTTAGCAGGCAGTCACTAGACAATATAACAAGTATATTCAGTAATATTAATATGAAACTGCAACTGTAAAGCTAATAAGCCATTCTAGAGATTGGGTAACTTTCATGGCAGTTATGTACTTTGCACTACATTTTAGTAAAGAAAATGCAAATGAATATGGTGCAAGAACATCTGCAGAATTCTTATCTACTCTGATCATTATTCAGTCAGTAGCTTGAATTGCTAGTAAAGTTGATTTCTGAGTGTCCTCTCACTTGCATTTCTCCAAGAGTTAAAAATGTCAATGATATTAAAGTATAATTGCTGTGATTTAACAGAAGTTACAGAAACCAGGATTTCACATATTTCTGAACAGCACAGCTAAGAAACCTAGAGATATTGGCATGTTCCCATTAAATGTAACAGAAGTTTTAATGTTTGTTTTATTGGAAGCAGTGTTAGAGAAATGCTACACAGTTCTAAGAATTTTTTTCCCTCTGAACTCTTTAGGGCTTGAATTGTTAAGGAACAGAAATAATGTCAGACCATAGCTTTTAAAATTAAAAAAAGCAAAGTTTGATTCCATCGGAGGCTTGCAGGCAGCCATTTCTGCCTTATATCGGCTAACTTGAGCTGATTTGATTGTTCCAGACAATAGAATCATTTTGCTTGTTTCTGGTGTCCTGCTGGGCAATTTCATCACAGGCAGGAATAAAAAAGCATGAATAATGGCTAGATATTACCAAATAAATTTCATGTCTGCATTGTTTGAACAGCAAGCCTCCTTGGTATCTCTGTATCTTACACGAAGACTAGGGAAATGTACTACTTAATGTTTCCATCTTAGTATCTTTCAGTACTTGAGAGTATAAATAAGTTACAAACCTGTTATGATGGGGGACTGGGATTTCTTATGCATTTAGAACTCTCCATTCTTCAGTACATTGGCCTTTTTTATATCATTGAAAGACAGATGGCTTTGACAATGTTAATATTTATAAGTATATTTGAAGAGTGATGTGATAGCAATGCAGCAGATATAACAGTGGTGGAAAGATGAAGGGAAGACTGATGCATCCTCCGCATAGGTGATGAGGAAATGGCTGGAATTGCTTTGCTTTGTTTCACAGATTAAAAGCCAGCAAGACAGTAGTGCCCTTCCCTGTTTTCCTTCCATTTCCTCTTTATCATCTGTTTTGTCTTTATGCTGCCAATTCTCTGTCTTTCTTTATCTGTTCTGGCTTTAAGATGGTCAAAAATAGTGCATAAGTTTGATGTTGGCAATGCTAGCAGGCTACGTGAATGAAATGTCCTGCTATAGATCTCTATAGAGATCTATTCCAAGTACAGTTTTCTTGCTGGGACCATATTTACTCATTGCACAAGTCTTTCTGGCATCTGTCAACTTCCCTTTATTTCAAGGTGAGATTGATCCGTGGCCTTAGAAAGTGATGTCTGAGAATGCATTGGAAAAGGAAAGGCTTGAAGTCACTCATGCTGTGTTCACTATGTTTTCTCTCTCACATGGTTCCTTTTGGAGTTACCGAGGAATCTTTTTGCTTTTCTTTTCCTCTGAGTTTCATTGTCTTTTCCTTCCTTTTGACCCCATAGTGCCTTGGCACCTCTTGAACATTTGACCTCTTGGCCCACTTTTCTCCTTAATCCACCACTATCACCTTGCCCTCAAGTCCTAGCTGCCATAACTTTTCCTTCATTTTCCATGTCATTACTTCCCTTCTATCCATACTGCCATTATTCCCAGCAGCCCAACTCCCCCTTTTTTGTCACTCTGGTGGACCAGTAAGATTCTCGTGTCAGTAGGACTCTGAAGCATCCCAGTGTCTGAGGCTCTGTGGCATTTGCCCAGCCACTGTCATCCAGAGCATGGCCCCGCTGTGCTGCTCAGCAAGCAGCAGGGAACTGATCATACTCCTGGCTGTTGGAGTGGCTGTTTCAGTCAGAAAGGAGTGATGCTCTGAGTTTCCAGTTAGTTATACTATTGAAGTAGGAATAAATGTAATATATTGGAATAAATGTAATATGTAGGTTTGAACTTCAGGCAAAAATGTTCCAGTTTTAGCAGACTCAGTGGGGTGTTGTAGGAACATGATCTATCCCTGAAAACTGGCCTCTCCCAAGCAGTGGGAACACCATTTAAAAATTTTAGTTGGTACTGACTGTTGGGATTTTCAGGGTCTCCTAATCACAGAAAATACCTACAAATGTTTGGTAATTTTTTTTTTCAATTTAATGTGAAATGGTGGTTTCTGTCTTCAAAAAATTCCAGTCCAAGCACAAGTCAAAAAGGCAGACTGGGGAAGCCAAGAGAAATATTAGGAAAACACCAGTGTGAAAGGCTGCAGTGATAGTTGAGAAGCAGCCTATCAGCTCAGTTTTGCTTGGTGTCCCCAACTCAAAATATCAAGGGGAGAGGCAATAGTGGAAATTTTGCTAGGGATATTTGGAGTTCCTGATGCTTTGCAAAATGTCGTGTTTCTCTTCAAGGAGTTGATGTGCTCAGATGGACAGCCCATATGATGTAGTCCATGATTCTCAAAATTGTAGTTGTTTCTTAGTGTCCCATATAGCTTCAGAAATGTTTCTACTGCCCAGTTTGAGGGAACTACAGGATTTTTCTGCATAATTCAATGAAAGCTGGTATAGTATTATTATATTGGAGTTTTTTTCTGTAGTGATAGGTGAGTTAGACCACTAAGAGTACAATAATGAAATTTGGATATGATATATAGGGGTAATAGTATGTACTAATGTCACTGGGCTGAGATAAGGTATGTTAAGTTTTATCGCACCCCTTTACTCTTCCTGCTAGCAATTTCTCAGAGCCATGCCAAGCCTCTGAAAGGAAGAAAGAACAAAGAAGAATTTTATTAACACCTCATGCCTATTTTTTAGAAGTGTTATCCATTGAATCAGAAGCAAGTGTCTGGGCTTTTCACCTAAAAAGCAGAACCTTGAGCTTCTTTCTGATGACCCTGTGGCAATACTTTATGTATATATGTGTGTGTATGTATATATATATATATATAATTATATGATTAATATAACTATATTATAAGTTATATATCTATATATACATATAACTTTAAAAACAATATTAGTTTTGTAGTTGTATTTGGGAGGTAACTTTGTATATGCATATTTGTAAGGCTGGGTGAAAGGTTTTAAAATTCAAGTTCAGCTAAACTTACTTTGAACAATTCTGAGGAGCAGCTCAGACACTAAGACCTAGACAAGCTCCTATAATCTCTTTAGGTGCTCTTTTCTTGCCAGTCCATGCTCATTCTTGTCTGCTTTGCCCATTAGTTGCAAGAGGCCTTGGGGATAATGTTACCTTCTAGGATATATAATTTAGCAGAAATGTGGGGTCATGATTCTTTTTTGAAGGTATTCACTTTACCATAGTAGTATGGTAACAAAAATAGATGAGGAGCAATTGACCTATGTTCATCACAGCCCAGAACAGTGCAAAAACCCCAGAAACTTTGCTGTGTTGGTTTTGTTGATAAGTAGATGTGTGGGTAAGCAAAATCAATATACCTTAACCAAACATACAAAAATTGGAAGTTTGTAGCAAGTGCTGTGCATTAATGACTGGAGGACAGAGATAAGTTGTCTTGCACACAGATTCAAAGCTGATGTTCCTATATTGATTTTAATGGGTAGCTCTTTGAGTGGTGTTCTCTGTTGCTGAAACTATTGAGAGTATGTATATCATTTAGTTGCATACCTACTGATTCCTCTGTGCTCCCAGCTAGTTACATCACCATCAATTGAATTCCTTCTGTGTTTAATATTGGACTTTACGTATTTCTCCGAATTGAGACCTACTGCAAATTTTTCAGCAACATGGAAATTACATGAAGAATTTAGGCTTCTGATTCAGCAGCCTTTTGAAAGTGTTATCTAGTTGTCTTTTCATGAGTGGCTGTATCTGTTGTCATAGAATCACAGAATCTGCTGAGTTGGAAGGGACCCATCAGGATAACTGAGTTCAGCTCCTGGCCCTGCACAGGTCACCCACGAATCACCATGTGCCCGAGAAGCCTGGTGGTGTGACCACTCTCTGGGGAGCCTGTTCCAATGCCCAACCACCCTCTGAGTAAAAAGCCCAGCCAACACAGCTTCTAAACTGTGTGCAAATGCATTTGTGAGTACATTGTGAACTGCTTGTAAATGTGTTTGGTCAGAAGTGTCAGTTCTGACCATCAAGCCTTCTCTTCAGTTTGGTAATATGTGTTGTTTTGGAAGTGGTGTTGTTCAGGGCATTTTTAAAACTAAGAAAAACCCCCAAAACCTTAACATTTTTGTTTTTGTTTTGACTGACATTTCATTTAAAAAAACTATGCTAATCACTGGATATTTGAACAAATTAAATGAAACTGATCTCTAGCCTTGTTTGAATGTACCCTGGACATCAAATTGACAATCATGTAACAAACATGTTACATTTGGTTTAAAATGTGTGTGCTCTCCAGCCAAGAACGGTTTTGCTGTAACAGTATTATTAATACCATAAAGCTTTCAAAACCCTCCGTGTATTCTAAAGTTTATGCTTTTTAAAAATCAGATTTAAAATCAGATGTGAAGTGTGAGAATGTAATTTTGTCTTTCAGCCTATTCCTGGAACACTGAGGTTAAAAAAAAAGTGTTTGACTGAAAGGGAAGGCAGGCAGAGTGAGAAGTGGGGGCACCTCTGGTGAAGCCTTTTCTCCCTGCAGCAGTCTGCTTGCTGTACTGTATGGGCTTCTCCTCTGTGGGACCTGGACATAATTGTGGCAGTGATCAGTAAGACAAATTACAGGCCAAATGTTTTGTAGAATTGCCAAAAAGTTTGCAGCTCTTCCAGCAACTGTGAATCAGCCCTGCACCCTCTTTGTAGACTCACAAGCAAAATCTGCTTCCCAGCAGCAGTGTGCTGCTCTGCAGAACCCCTCCATTGTGAGATTTATGCACGGTTAATGAACTTTGCGATGCAAAAAATGGGAAGTCTTGGAGACATTTTATGCAGCTATGAAAATGTACTTGATGCTAGTGCTATCCCAGTGGGACAGAAGTGAAGTGCTGAGACCTTGTCAGAGCATGGATGCATACATGTTGGCAGCGTGGCAGTTTTGAGTGTAGGAGTTATTAGTTTCTCTTTGATAACATGAGGTTGTGCAGAAGCAGAAAGTTCACAGTTTCTTCCTTCAGGAGTTTATGATGTAAAATAAAAAAAACAATTGCACTTTTGCAGTGCAATAACCTGTGTATCAAGCTAGATGTGGCTTGCAAGAGCCATGGAAAATGTGTAGCAAAATAAAAACCTATATTTTACAGAACAGAAGTATGCAAAAGAAATAAATTATGTGTTATGGTAACTTTTAAAAAATGTATTTGATGGTCCTTGGGGAAGCAATAGTTGTCTAACTGAGGAGTTAAGGGAGAGTGTTTTTATTCACATGAGTCAGCAGACAAAGAGGCTGAAGCTTGTGTGCCAGACCAAGGAACATGTAAATATGACAGATAGTCAACAAAGTGAAGCCACTTTGTAATAGAGCAGTTCGTACAAATAAGGGAGATCTTTTTTGCAGCAGGCTTTATTTAACTAAAAGTTTCAAAATACCAGAACAGATCAACAAAAAAATAGACATCATCAGTATTGCTTGGTTTTCCTTAGTGTTTCTGGTAACAGGTGGGGTTGGTGAATTGATTTTTACAGTACACAAGCTATTTCTGATCCTGATTGCATTATTTTCTGAAATTTGCGTGAGCTGTGAGATAATTTGTAATGACTTCATTATAATCTTGCATGCTGTGAACTGGTCATGCAAGTTTTTACATACTTAGTTGTCCTACATCTGCTTGTGATAGAGCATGTTATCTCCTCTTTCTTCTGTAATTATTGCCTTTATTTCCATTCACATAATTCCTTCAAACAAATGAGCATGTGAGTAATAGAAATGATGGGACAAACATTCACTCATAATTCAGGTATAAAATCTCTTATAAAATGAATAATCCAGCCTTTTATATGAGTGGTTCCAGAAGAGGCCTTTGTCTGCTACGTAGATCTGTCTGTCTCAGGTAGTAATGAAACTCATTAGCAAAATAATCTGAGTCTGGAGAATCTTGAGTATCGTCATCTTCACAGCATTCCTGAGAGGAAGTGTAATGGATGAAGATTTCTCCATGTTGCCCAGAAGTATGGCACAAGCATTGTGGTTTTAATCTCACAATTTTGCCGTGGAAGTATCAGTTTAATTTTTACAGTGGGGAGACAGGGTCTGAGATCTAGACTAGTGAAATAAGGTTTCTGCCTGATGCCTTCTAGAGATACTTCTTTCTGTCCTAAAGCTTCTCCTTCATCTGTCAATCTCTCCTTTTACTTTTGTAAAAGAAGGATTCTCACCATTACATTTCTATTTCCTTCTTGTAGCTTACCTTTTGTAAGCTAATGGATTTATGGTTTGATTGGAAAGGGTTTTTTTTTCTGCTTCAATTCTCCAACCACTTTATTGTGAGGATGCTTTCCTTCAGTTGTAGTAAACAAACAGAAATGCATGGCCTCTGTTTTGCTGCCTTCTTGACACTGTTGCTTTTTCTGTAGAGGTGTGGATCTCTAAAACCAGGCTTCCAGACTGTCAAAGCAGAGACAGTAGTTGGAAGCTGAGCTGCTCCTCTGGGTGGCTAGTTGGGGGCAGCACTAGCTTTACTATTTCAGTGAAAAAAATCAGCACTGAGGGTTATCCTGTGTGCTCTTACTCAGAATGTCCCTGGTATTGAGCATACCTGTGTATGAATATATATAAGCTGTCAAAGGGCTGGAAGAGTTGGATGTGCAAATCCCTTTGAAATGTAGAACAGATTGTTTTGAAAAGTTTGAAACTTTGAAAGTTGCTGTTCTAACTTTTAATTTTGTACATTCTTATAACCCCATAACTGCAGTTAATATGGTAGAAGAGCAGACAAAATGTAAAGTCAAAGTTTTTGTGTTTGATTGTTCGTGCACTAAATTTGGAGGAAAGGGGACTTCCATTTGAGTCAATCATTTGAAGGAAACAGAACATTTAATTTTACATTTTTAGGGTCTTGTCTCTGTTACTAAGAGTGGAAGGGCTTAGGATCCTCCAGCTGGAGTGGTGTGAAGAGGGAGTAAGTACAGCTGGTGTGTGCTGTGGAGCAGCTGTGCAGTGCAGCAAAGCCTGATAGCCCAACACCTGAGTGTGTTTATAAAACAGATGCAGGGAGATTATATTGGTGTTGCCTGCCTGGCAGACTGCTGACCTGTGGTTTACACAAGGCTGTCCCTGGTTTGGAAAAAGCCACATATTCACTACATCGGATGTGCTGACATGGCTTGGGGTTAACATGTTGCACTTCAGGACTGACCCCAGTTGTGAAAAATTTGGAGCAGGTTATAGCAACTGGGGCTTCATGAATTTTAGAAAGAGAGATTCTGGGGAAATTATAAGGGGGTTTTTATTTAGCTGCTCGTTGGTTTGCAAAATTATTCATTATTTAGTGTGTTTGGAGCTCAAATGAAGTGGGAGAAGGACACAACATACCCATTACTATCCTTTCACAGTGAAGAAGGAGCATTCTCTTTGGTTTCCTGATATTGTGTATAGTATTGCCTTCCCTGATCAGTGTAAATTTAACATCTAGAGCTGTAAGTGTAGTAAAGCTTTTTACTTATGTTTCTTTCATCCAAAAGGTCCTGTGCAGATGCTACAGAAAATGTGTTGAAAGGTGAATTGCTAAGGTCCATCATCCTAAAAGTAGGGAGTGATGGGAATATCAATTATGTGATATTACATGAAACTGAAGGCATTGGTGTGCAAAGGTGTTGAATTTAAGGCTTCAGTTACTTAGAGTTTTCATCTGTTTAGGAAAATGTCTTTTACTTACAACTTACACCTCTCTATGGCTATCCAGAATGCAATATTGACTTTGCAGTACACTGCTCAGTGATTTACAGGAAGAAACCAGTGCCCTTAAATATTCTCATGGATTTGCTTCATCTTTCAAATGTATGTGGCTCATGAACATCAATTAGAATAGCAGCTTAAGGGAGTATGTTAATGCTTTATTTCATACTGGAAGCTTATAATACTGGGACACCTTTTACCTCAGAGAAGTCATGATTTTCTTTCTTTAGGCAAATATGAAAAGACGTGGTGCCTAAATACAACAAATTCTCTTCAAATTCTCCTGGTGTCACAGGCTTACCTTCCTGGATAAGTAACGTTGGTTAAGGATAAACTTTGCAGTGACAGAATGTTTTGAATATATCCTGGGATTGAATGAATACTAGATGAACACAAAATTGTTTAGTAATATTGTTGGCATGTCCACTGTACAATGCGAGACCCTATCAGTCATCACCACTTCAGTATGAAGTTAATGTTTGTGTCCTCACTTCTGCAGCACAGTACAAAAGAGAGCATAGGGGAGGGGTACCCAGCTATCCTGGAAGTATCCCTGCTTACAAATTGGATTCCTGGTAAGAGCTGTAATCAAAGAACTCAGCTAGGTGATTCCTTTGTGTCTCAAAATGCATCTGCCCTGAAGCTCAGAGCTCATGTCCCAGGGCCTGCATTTTGAAACCCACAGGCTCAGTCTTCTTTTCTTTTAAATATGTTATTCTAAGGGATACTACTTTTCCAGTTCCACTTCCCTCTTGTACCTTCTTCTCCCAGTGGTACTTGTAATCCCTGATTCATTGGTTGCTGTTAGCAGCTCCTCAGTTGAGCAGTACCTCACTTCTGCTTTGAGCAGAATTAAAAAATTGCGGTGACAGGCTGCATTTACCAAATCTCCTAGCTGGAATTAAACAAAAAAAAAAAAAAAAAAGTTTTAGCTCAGAATAACTGGCGTAAATGGAGGTGCAAAGGGATGAAATTATTTATCTTTATTTATTTGGTTGTATATGTCCAACTCATTTGGTGGGTTTTTTTCCAGTTAGGAATCTAGGAAAGAAGATGCCATTCTCTAACACTTGTGTATTCACTTGTTCCCTTTTTTCCCCTGGAGAAAGTGAGACTAGTAGCAGCTTTAGTTACAGTTAACATATTTAATCATTGGAAAGCTTAATTTGAAGACCTACTTTGTTACACTGTGTTTCCCAGTGGCTCCATCCACTTGTGAGACAGGAATAATGGCTAAAACACATTAAGGCAGTGAATATGTGTCATAGGAAGAGGTTAAGTTGGTTGGAAGTTGTTGGACAGCCTCTATTTAGGGTTGTTTGAAACATAATTGTGTGACAGCAGATACAGGAACAAAATATGTTACTGAGAAAGAACAAAAGCAAATTCGGTCAGGTATTTCAAGGCCAAGGAAACTCAGTTGAGTTATTACTGGCTCCTATTAACATGCCTGAAAAAAATAATGTTCTTTGCTTCAGCTGGGTGGCCCTCAGAAAGGGGAGAGATTCTTTCCTGCCTTTTGAAATCATCAAAGAATATGAGAGTAATCATTTCCAAAGTTATTTCTATGTCGGAAAACCTCACTGTTCAGGATAAGCCAGGGTAAACAAAGGAGAAATAGGAAGTGACTTTCAAAAAGTATGGATTTGAACCTGTGAGGTGCTGAGTGTCTTCAGTGAAATGCTGAGCTTGTCTGATTTCCAGTAAGTTTATGGCTCTTGGTTCCTGAAAGGATCAGGTCCTAAGATTAGATCTACCCTCTGAAGTAAAATTAGGTTACTGCTGTCAGCTTTTTTTGACTGCCAATATTGCTTGCAGTGCCTATCATCAGTGCTCTGTATGTACACAGACATGCACAGCACTTCATCTGCAGGGACTGTATCACTTTCACATTTTCATTGTTTGTCTGCTGTACTAATTAGAACTCTGATATGAAAATGAGGCATCAAGAGGATGAAGCAAGATACCAGATGCTTACTGACAAAAGGAAGCTCCTTCTTCAATTTTACTGTCATGCTTAGGAGCATTTTTACATGTTTTTTCCCTTATGTAGAGTAAAATAACACCAAATTTGTGTAGTACTTTTCATCAGTAGATTCTTAAGTGGATATCAATTTGATGAATATATTGAATACACAATCAAGACCTTTGGGTAAAGAAGCATGTACTGGTGTAATTCTTCACTTTCACATGAATTGCAAAACCCTTCACATTTAGCTTTTTTGACTTTCATTGGAGCCATTCATGTTGTATGGGCATCTCAGTACACCATGTTGTGCATGGAGATTGAGAGGTTGTAAAGGATGTTTGGATGAGATTCCTCCTGTCCCACTAGTGCATACTTTACTGTCCCTATGAGGTTAATGTGCTACCAATGACTGCAGTCATTACTGGCATTATTTGAACTAAGGGTGGGTATAATGAGACTTCACTGCTAGTCATGCTTAAGGGGAAAACTATTTCTTCACAGTAGTTTTTAGAAGTTATACAAGGAAATCTATATGCCCTAAGCATGAACTGAGAAATGTACATACAATAGTCAGACTGATTCAGTCCTCTCATAATTTGTTGCTGTTATGGTTAGAAAATGGCTAAAATTTTTGCATCTGGTTATTGCAGCATGTAGAAATAAAAATCTTATCTGAAATAATACTGAAGGTTTTAACAGTATGACAGATATGAAGGATGGTTTGGATTCTTTTTTGTTCTGAAACTAAATCTATGCATATATAGAAGGCTTGGACCACCTTGATTCAAAGGGATATTTATTACATTATATCTTTCCCAGGGTTTGTTTCTTACTCTTTTTTCTGTGTCTTGAATAGACCTTGCGTGTTCATTGACCCTGCCAGTATACGAGTTGTAAACAGATTGGAGGCAAAGGGGAGGAAAAAGAAACAGTGTTTGATTCTACCAAAGCTCCTGCCTCAGGCTTCAGTGCTCAAAGTTTCATCAAACAGGTTCTTCTACCTCTGTTTCCTCATTCCTCCTGAGGAGAGTCAAGCTGACCACGCTTAATTAATCACGAGGCTTCAGAGCCTTCCTTGTGCTGCAGAGGAGCAGTGTCTCCTTTCCCCAGGACCAGCAGTGCCCAGAAAACAGCTAGGGTACAGATCCTGAGCTGTGATCCTTTGGGCTGGGGGGGGGTGTTTGCTGGGCAAATTTTTTTCCCTTGGTGCTTGGTAATATCTTCTGGGAGGCCACAGGGAGATGAACCCAAATTTAGTGAGCAAGAAAAGTTACTCCTCTGTAGGGAGAGGCAGTCTCCTGTCAAGCCTGGGGAGCCTTGTTTCCCATTATTCAATGATGCAAATCACCTAGGAAGTTATGCAAGGATAAAGCCTGGGCAACACAGCATATTCTTTAATATACAGTAATCTTTGGAGGATAATATTACATAATCATGACATCACCATGTGGGATAAGATAGTATTTTGTAGCCAGTGTTTTTCCACTTACCTAAAGGATGATCTTAATACTGCAAAGCAATGCTGAAAAGGGAGCTATGCTGGTGCTTGCATATTTAACCTCTTTTAGGTTATAGACTTCACGTGACATCTTCTTGATCCCAAGTATGTGGTGTACAGGACTTCCCTAAACACTACTGATAAGGGTAACTTCCTCTGAAACATTTGGAGACTGTACTTTGAATCTCTTGGTTCTCAGAGTAAAAATACATGTGCTTCAGGCTGCCTACTGAGAAAAGATCAGACAAAATCTTCTTCTTCACTGTACAGTTCATGTAGAAATTTGTCAAATATTAGTAAATAATTTTGAAACAGAAGATTAAACCACCTTTCCTGCAACAGGCCTGTTTGGATCAAAAGCTGGGAAAGATCTGTTTTGTTTGAGTTACTGTGTGATTTTTTTGACCTGCAGACTCAGCTTCAAAAAAGCAGTCCAGATACCTGTAGAGCTTTAAAAGTACCTTGTGCTGGTTTTGAATGTTAGAGCTAAATGCTTCTATTGTCCCTCTCCCCTCTCCTCCCCCTGCTCCCTCCCCTTTCAAACCCTGCGCTGGGTTTGAAAGAACTAAAAGAGCCAGGTGCATATCCTCCTTCTTCATAGCACCTTTGGAATAAAAGATGGGTGAAGAAGTGCACTCTCCTGTTTTAGCTCATGAAGAGAACTACTAAATAGTGATCAGTTAGTTAATTTGGATTGGGTCACTGTTGGCTGTGAAACCCCTCTCTGTGAGACAGTTGAAAGCCTGGTGGGAAAGACCTGCTTGGGGGAAAATTTGCTTTAAGGTAGTATGGAGCACAAGCATGGACTGTTGTTTGGAGAGTTTTTCAAACCCGTGTGCTTATCTGGAGATCTGACTGGAAACTCAGTGCTTCTTCTCTTAAATGAGGATGGTGAAGCTCAGATCCTCACCCCCTTGTTTTCTGCTGGAGAGTGTGAATCAGACCTGTCTGGGCTGCTGTTCCTGCTAGGTAATATTGCCTGAGCAGGAAGAGGAGGAAGAAAAAAACTGGGATCATAATTGCAGAAAAACCCACATAATGTCTGAAATACCTCAATATTACCCCAGAGAAGTGTATGTCACTGATAAATGAGCCTTGATATTACTATCAGAATGCTCATGAGAAGCTTATCATCACAGGCCAGGCACAGCCCACTGGGCTCTTATGAACCAGCCTGAGTGTAGTGTGATCCCATAACCTGGCAACAAAAGTATGCTCACAAGACGTACTGAGAGGTTATTAGGTTGTATCAAACTTATTCCACACTGGATGGTTTGTAAAGTTTGCTTATATAGAGAACTGTATCTTTGACACCAAGGCCTTGTTACATTAATTACAAAATGGTGTAGGCTCTTCTGATACCTCCAGCCCCAACTGATACCTCATCCTCAGGTGTTGATGCATGCAAATATGTGCCAAATAGGTGCTGAGGGGGATTAGGTCACTGCTATGTCCTTGCTGCTCTGGTCACTCAGTAGCTGCCCACTAGGAGTTTTCTTGCCCCTTGGCTCAGTGCATTCTGTGGGGGTTAGTGCAAGATTTCCTCACTCTGCAGACCCCTGAGAGGAGCATGGCAGTTCCTGTTTTCCATCTGAGGCTGCCAGAGGTAGCAGTTATGAGTACAGTATGGATAGAAAACTATTTTTTTCCCAGCTGGTGTGTGTGATCATCAACTGCTTTGATTAACCAGTTCTGGAGCTTTAAGTGAGACATTGTTTTTTCCATTCTTTGTAGTGTTTTTGGCAAAGGGTGGAGAAAATATAGTCATAGCTCTCTTTTCTCTCTGAGTTTGTTTTGTTTTCTGCTCTTTGTGTTCAAGCACAAAAATGAAATGGTTTGAAAATAAAATAAATATTATAACTAAAAAGTACTTTATATTCCCTCCTCACAGAAGTGTGTCTGAAGATAAATAGGAACAGATCATATTGGGAAAATATTACTTTCCCCCCGCTCCTTAAAATAAAGCAATTCCTCTGTTATTGAAGTTTTCTGCAAGTAAACCACAAGCAGACATACTAAGTGCAGCCAGCTACAGGATGATAGCCTTGTTTTTGTTGTTGTTGGGCTTTGAGGGTTTTTAACTGCAGATTTAGCTATTGCAAATTGAACCACTAAAAACACATCAGTGTTATTTTGAAAATTAACAGCAGATTCAGCTCAGACCAGGAAGTGAGGTGTTGTCCTTTTAAAGCCTGATATACTGAAAAGGGTATTTCTGACGCATGACCTTCAGTGAACAGGAATTCCTCTACTCAAAATCTCATCCTTACCATGAACTTCACTGCCACAATTCATCCTCTCACAGCTGTGTGGAGAGTGACATATTGTGGAAAAAAAAGCCCCAACTATAATAGATTTTCTCATCTTTTCTAAAATAAATAGCAAGGACTTGCAAAATATAGAGCATGACTATTCGCTGAAAGGTTTTGTGCACAAAGAAATGTGATTTTAAGTTGCAAGAGGGCTTTTTTTAAGTGGGGTTCATTAGCCTTTAACTAAATAACTGATTAGATTGTTAAAATCTGTTTAACTATCAAATCTTTAAGTATCACAATAGAAACCACTGGGGCATAAATTCTTGAAAATCTGGTTTGAATTTTGAGTGGTGAATATTTGAAGCTTCACAGTGAAAAAAATCTGGCTGTGCGTGCACTTTTTGTATATGTTTGCTTTCACTCTTTTTTTCCACGTTGTTTTGTGTGCTCTCTCTCACTCTCTCTGCCTTCAATTTAAAGGCAGTGAAAGAACACCTAGGAACTGGCTGGTTTGAGAACTGGGCAAAAGTGGTTTGTGAGCAGAGCAGGTATGATGCCATGCTCAGCCATGCTGGAGTGTAACAATCTTGTGCAGACACTGAATATTATGCAGTGAAATGCGTGCAGAAATCCAGCCTTCTTGCCAGAGATGCAGGCTGTGGAAGGCATTGAATTGAAGCCTCTTTGGAGCAGGAGAGGGAAGTATCTGGCAGGCGTCTTTTTTAGGACTCTGCACTTGGAGAATTTGCCAGTTCCTGCTGTTTAACAGCCCAGATTTGCTAACCTCCGGGACATACGGCAGGGCCTACTTTTTTCTTCTAGTTCTTTGTGGAAGTGGGTGTTGGCTAGAGCTAGATAAGGATGAAAACGGGATGTGTTGCCGAGATTGCTCTGGTTTTGCTTTTGCTTTTGTTTTATTTGCTGAATTATTTTATTTAACCTAAGGCAATTTATTTCTAGTGTTTAATTTTAAAAGCATGCCAGTGACAGAGAGATCACTGAGCAACATTCCATTGTTTGAGCAAGAAAATGAATAAATAATAGTTTTGTAACTCAAATTCCCTATAAAAGTATTTCAGCTGCTAATTATGTAAAACCTGTGTTATTTTTATCTTTAGGATGTGCTAAATAGATAACAATTTTTCCTCTAAAGAAGGTGGTTTCCCAAAAACAAGTGAATGCAATGGATTCAAATAAATATAACTGATAAGCCCTAATGAACAAAAAATCCTGTGGGATTTCAGGTAGATTAGGAGAAGGGAGTGTGGCATAGGTGCCAGAGTAGAGGCTGACACTTGCATGCAGTAACAGTGCATATCCATCAATAGAGGTCTTTGATCATAAGCCAGTTTTTACCTTCATTCATAGACTGGAGATGAAATAAAAATCAAAGAAAGGGCTTGGGCAATCTTATACCTGGAGAGACACTACGATGCCCTATGTGAGGGACATGTAGAAGCATAGTGCCCAATAGTACTTTTTTTCAGTTGCTAAAAAGAATCACTCATATTTGAGTTCAATATTATGTCATTGTAGTTAATAAACTTCTGACAGCTAGTTTTACCCAAAATGTTATTAAAAGTAATTAAAAACTAATCGGTTGAGGGACAGTGATAGATAGTGTTTTACAATGTTGGAAAAATAAGGTTTATGATGTCTCAATACCAGAATTTATGAATAGATATAAACCTTACTTTAAAAAGTCTACATAATATGACTTTGCAGAAAATGTTCTAGCTTAATTATAGTAATGTGCTTTGAATTTTCCAATGGGGTCATTTATTTTGAGTATATGTCTCGTCTCCTATTACTGTAACTACGAATAAGCCTGTTGTTGGGCATGTGTTGTCTAAACGTTGCACGTAACTTTCCTGGAATTTGTAAAGCTATTCTGTTTGACATTAGTTGGCATACCTTGTTTGCAACCCTTGTGATCCAAAAATAAAATATTTATGTGTCTCTAGTAGCAAAGTACGAAGTGCCATATTAAGAACATCCATATACGGGCCTGGCTCTGTAAGATGCTGACTGTTCAATTCCCCCTTGCTCAGCAGTTGCCTGTCCTTGTGTCTCAAAACCTGGTGGGACTGCTCTGAAGCTAAGCTAGGGCTTTGAAACCAGAATCTCCATCTGGCTTGGCTGTACAAGGCAGGCAGAGACTAAACTTGGTTTAGATGCCCTTGCAGTTGAGGCGCCGCTGTTGTGAGCACATGCGGATAGAGATGTTGGTCTGGTGGGTGGGAAGAGGGGCTGCCATTTGATCACCACAGTGAGTGGAGCTATTGGAAGGAAGCTGGAGCTTGAAGAAGAATTTGAGAATTTGTACTGTCCATTTCTCGGAAAGGACACTACCTTCTGGCCATGCCCAGGCCTTGGGGGAGGTGCTTGGCAGGCTGGAGGAGGAGGCACTGGCCAGGCACCCAGAGGTTTACTCACAGCAGGAGAGTGTGATCCTCCAGGTTCCTGCCTGTAGGAGAGCTGTGCTGACTGATAGGCACCCAAGTTACAAATACTCCACTTTCTCTGTGTTTTATTTGCTTTATTTTGATGTCCAATTGAATGCTTGTTCTTATGCCTAGTTGACGATTATATAATTTTTTTTCTATGAGTCTTTCTTTTGTTGTGGGAGAGGAAAGGGAAGGAGGCATGGGGATGACGGGTGGGCTTTCAACCTGTCTAAGGCTTCTGTGGTATGTTGAGGATTTTCTTCCAAGAAGAATACTGTGCCAGCCATATGGTCTGTCAAATAGTATTGTATTCATTAGTGTAGTGAGATTTGTTTGCATATATCTTTTCCCATCCTACCTCTTTTTTTTTTTCTCTCTGATTTAAATAATTTCATTGTGGGATAACAGTTATAAAAAATCCTCAAAAAATGATGCCAACTTCATGCCTCAGGGTTAGCAAATCAGGTGTGCAGAGGGAGCAGAGGAATCTAAAATGCCTCGCAGTGCTACTCATCCATAGCCAGAGATTTAGGAGGAATAAAAGCATAGCTGGATTGGAGTTAGTTGTGCCCTTTCATCTTGCTTTATAATTTTTAGCATGGAAAGGCTGAATACGCATAGAAGAGAAATGAGTGCTGCTTGTGTTTTTGTGTCATGGTGAATTCACCCCTTGATATTCTATCATGGCACAAAAAAAGAGTACATCTCTTACTGAACATTGAGCTGTTCTGTGACATGGTGTTTTACTTAGAGACAGGAAGCCGTTTATCTTGTATTTTGTTTAGTATCTTTACGTGGGAATTAGTTGCCAGTTGGTGGAAAATAAGGAGTCATATTAATGCTGTATGAAAATGGGGTTAATAGCTACATTGACTCAAAACAAAGCTAGTTTAGGCTTTGAAGGTACAACCAGAGTGCTGCCAAACAGACTCTTCCTCTGACTGCACCAGGATATCTGCCTTTATAAGGGCTTAGAGGAACTCTGAGAGGAAGTCTTGCCGTGGTAGGGGCTGCTGAAGCTGTCCCATAGGAAACCAGTGAGAGGAAACACAGGGGTGGCTGCCGTCAGGAGTGCTCTTGCTGCAAGTCGCAAGTGGGAACTAATGCAGTGGGAGGCACAGCCAGCATCTCTCATGGTCACTGGGAGGACACAATGCCATTATCTGGCGGGGGGAGCTGACAGTGAACCTATCCCTTGTGCCCTTTGTGGCTGTGGGGAGCAAAGTGAGGGGGGAAAATGGGAAAGGGAGAGGCCATTTCAGGACATACAGCCTACAGAGCTGTCAGGAACTTGTTATGGTTATGAGCATTTTAGTATTAGGCTCCAGCTTCATGCAAGTTGTTGAGGAATTATACAGCCTGTCCTCCCTCCTTTTTGACTGATTGTCCTTGTGAGAGCACCTATTTGTGGGGATATGTGATTTCTTGAAGATTAACCTTTTTCCACTTATCTTTCCAAATTTGCTTTCAATGGAGATGGATGAGTTTTGAGTATCATTTGCACTTTTGTTGGAACTGGAACAGTTCTTTGCAATGGCCACTTGGACTATTTTAAACCTTGCTTTTTCAAAAAATGAAAACAAGTGAAAAACAAGTCTTATAGAGTTGTATTCTTCTGTTCTTTGGTAAAAAAGGACTGATTTTTGTAAAAAAACTACAGATAGAATTTGAGCAAGATATTAGCAAACATATTTATATTTTTTGTTGTAAAGACTACTGCATCACTGTTAATTTCAGAGTTTCTTAAAGTCTTACAAACTAGAAGAAAGGTACTGACCAGTAAACTTTCTAAAAATGAAAATGTTTAATCTCTAAATGAGCAAAAATATGCATTTTATATGTATAGCAAATTTCAAAGCCAAATAGCACACGCTATAGAATTTTATGTATTGTGTGGCTTTGAATGATTCAAGTGAATGCTAACGCTCTGCTTCTTTCCACTGCTTCATTTCTGCCAAAAACTGTTTTAGCTTTTTAAGCCTTCCAGCAATATAAAACTGGAAGGAGGAGATTCTCTGATTGGCAAGGCCCAAATAGCAAACTATTGGTGTATATTATGCTTTTCTTAATACATGTATCTATATATTATTAATTCATGTTTTGCTTGGGTTGAGAAATATTGCATAATATAGCATTGATACTGTTTTGGAAGAGTAACAATTTTAGTTGAGTCCTGTATTTGTTCCTTTTAAAGTAGCCATCCCAAAATAGTGCCTAGAAAACCTTATACCACATTGCAGCATAGTATTATCAATGTAACCACTGTTCAGAGAGCCCAGCCAATATGACCAAGCTAGGTGATAAATGTTTATGCTGTATAGGTCCAGTTGTCTTTAAAAGATGACATTATATACAGTGTATGCCATTTTAATTAAAATATACAAGCAGCATCTAACTAGATTGAGTATTTCCATGCATGGTATTATATTTTCCTTATGTTTTTTTTTTCTTTAGCTGGAGAGTAGAGAAACACAAAACTTCTCCG
>NW_005054299.1:8651028-8655073 GCF_000277835.1 Geospiza fortis
CAGTAGCCTATAGAAGTGCAGGAATTCTTGCCAGTTTTTCCTGACACACTTTGCTTCATGTATAAAATGTCATGGCGATAGCTGGTCAAACACTTGTGGGTGCTGGTGTGTGTGTGAAAGATGAATTTTACCTTGAAGATAGCTTGATAAATCATTAGTGTCTTTTCCACTGTCCATGGAACAAAGCTATAAATTCCTTGGCAGGCAGGGTTACCTGGAGACTAATATAAAGGTTGCTAGTATAAAGGTAGCTTGCTTTGTTGCTTTGTTACTTCAGATCTGAGAGTCTGCCAAAAAGCGGGGCTAATGGTTTGCATTCCCAAGTTCAGGAGAAAGCCAGATCAGCAAACTGGAGACCTCTAGTCTATCCTATTTATTCCATCTGGTCAGGACTTTTTTCTTAATCGAATTCTTATTTTGGAAATACTGATCTGTTGCAGTTTTTTCAGTAGAGTGCAGCCATTTTCACGTAATTTACACAGGAGAAGTATTTATGAGGTTCTGGGTGGAATTACCCTTCCCAGCCAGGAGCTCGTGATGGGAGTGGTTCAGTGGCATGCAGGAGAGCACTTTCAAGGCTGGGTTTCTTTGCTGGCTGTGAGGTTCTGTGTCACATCTGAGTAGTCCGACCATGTTACTGTCTGGGGGCAAAATACTCTTCTTCCTCTCCCCAAGACAGTTTCACTTTAATGCACAGTAAAATAAATAATTGTTGTAATAGGCATTTCACAGAAAGAAGTGAATGACTATACCCCTCTCTGGGGCGGTTTTTATTAATGAGTTTACTTGAAAGGGAGTAGAAAGAGATTAATTTACAAAAGTTGAGTAGTACCCAAGTCTCATGCATCTTTAATCACTGTTATCTGCTCCAAGCACATATTAGCAAAGAAAAAGAGCTGGTTTGTTTCATCCCATCAGATGATGCTAATACAATCTGGGCTTTCTCAATGATGTAAAGTAGATGCACATCTCTGACACTGAGATATGCAGAAGACAAGAGGTGAAAAACAAAGCCATGGGGGCAGGCGGAGTAACTATAAAGAAGAAGGAAGATGGGTTGTTTCCCTTCAGAGCTAAGTCTCATCGAAATATCAAAAATCACCTTTAAGTTGTGCGTGTCACTGATGTGGTGCTTTTAGTCTTATGAACTGGGATGTCTAGTTGGTGCCAATGTGAGGTTTATTCATCCCTAGCAATTTAAGGAGGGGAGGCACTATTGATTTCCAAGATGTCGAATATTGCCATTTTTGCTGTTACTTGCCTATGTGTTCTTACTACCTAGGTACAAAAATCCATTACCTTAGTGTTATACAAACAGTAACCAGCTAGAATTCTTGCTTAAATGATTCTACTGCCTGTTGGACACAGCAGATGTCTAGAACAGCAAGTTCAGATGAGTTTTGAGATGGATTTAGCTTTTTGCACAGAAGTCAGATGTCTACATGAGAGATAGAGGTCAGAGCCTTACATCAGACAATCAAATAATACAGTCACTGGCAAGTTTTTCATTGGGTGCTGGAGGCAAATCTGTGTTCTCCTGGATTAAAAGTCAGTGCAATTAATGTTTACACATCTCCTTTAATTTAGACTGTTTGAATTTACTTATTGCAAGTGTGTGGCCATGATGACTGAGCATAATCTTACCACACACTCTATCTTGTGTAGTCTTTTCTTTTAAGCACTCAAAACTCTAGTTGTGCTCTTGGAAGGACCCATTTCCAAGTCCTGTACAGCTTTGACTTGTTGGTTGTGAAACTTGCATAAAAGAAGGAAGAGGACTAATTTCTTTGATAAAGCTGGGTTACTTGTGCAGCAGTTCAACGCTTCTTTGCACAGACGTGCTATAACCAAACTGGGAAAAATCATTTAAAATTTCCAGCAGCACAGTCAGATATCTGAACTTTTCTTTTTCTTGTGAAGATCATAACATAAACATATTTCACCCAATCAGGGCTGTTTCTTTAGAGGTTCTAATTGAGACTTTGGGTTTCGAATATTCTTGCTAAGAGGTGTTTCTACAGAAAAATAGTAGTCAGTGGTCGTAGGCATAGTGCCTGCGGGATAGGGATGTCTTATAAATAATCTTGTGTATTTATACTCTAGTTCAGATAATCAAATCTTCTTTTAAAATAGTGCAGAGAGCAGAGGTGAGTCCCAGTAATGAAACAGCTGGAAAAAGCCATTTGTCCTCTGATTTAAGCTTCTAAATGTAACCCTGCCTAATTTTGAATTTAACCTAGAAGTAATTATTTTTAATTAAAGAGTCTTTTAATTTTGCTTGAGTCTCATACTTGTGTGCCAAAAGTAGATACTTTTAGAAAACAGTGACCTCTAGGAGTTTGCTGCATCCTTAAATAATTTAAAATTCTGAATAATTTTGAGGCTGCCAGTAGCTTCTACAATTGTGACTCAACACCTTGATACATTTTTTTTTCTTTTTTTAGAGGCCAATTACCATGTTTTAAGACAGTGTTGTTCACACTAGAGCTTGGGTTAATTTCTTCTTCAATTTGCATCTTTTAACAAGGGAAGGGAATCTCCAGCACTGTTGCTGGCATGTGAAAGGATAACTCCATCTGTTCACCTTGAGAATCCGAATTGTAGTGCTTGATGTCCAGCCTGTGATTTTGGCTTCTTTCTTGGTTTCATTTCAAATCCTACATGATAATTCTGATGTCCACACACACTATGGATTTTTTAATTAAGCAGCTGTGTGTAATGATAATAACAAGCATAAATGCTTATGTAACTTTCAGAAGATAGACTGGTTTGGAATTCTACTGATAATAATGATTAATGTGCCTAAGGTTCCTCACTGCACGTGTATAGCAGCTTATGAATTCAATTGACTCATATGATAATCTTGTCCATGGAAGGCAACTGCTAAGGACACAGCAACCAGATGCAGACAGTATTTCTTCAAAGGAAACTTATTTACTTGTTAGGGACACTGCATAGAGCATGTGCTGCTCCCTGTGCTCCTGGGCCTGTGTTGGTGTTTGTCTCCTGTCCTGTTTCATTCTATCCTTGGTCCAAGTGTATTGCTTGTAAGCTGCTTCTTTTGTTTCATATTCACCTCCTCTTCCCTGTTTCACTGTGTTCCAGCAAAACCTCTGTTGCTGCATTCAAAAACTATCCTAAAATGCTTTTTCTTTTTTCTTTTGTGAAGCTAGCTGGTGACGAGCAGAGCTTGCAGAAATGGGTACACTGCAAGAGATAGTGTATAGAATATGTTATGTTGGATACATCCATGCAAAATTGTGTTAAACCTTTAGGATTGTAAAGCTGTAAATGAGGGTTCTAAATTCCTGGTGAGGTAGGAATTGAAAATTATTATTGTTTTATTCTGAACTATTTTGACAGAAACTTCCTATAAAAACACTTTTTACAGACACTCCATTAATTTGAATTTAACTTTTTTAAAAAAGAAAAATATTGAGGAAAATTCTGTTTTCAATGAAATGAGTAGCAAAGTTTCATGGAGTTATTTTATTAGTGCCAGGTTTGCCTGAACCTTGATAGAATCAGGATTTCACTTTTCATTTTGTCATGGTTTGACACTGGCACAATGCCAGTGCCCCATGAAAATATACTTCCCTGGTGTTTGCTGTGAGATGTGACCAGGAAATAAGCAAAGCAGGCCTCTACCTTAGAAAAAAAAGTTTATTAACTAAACTACAAAAGGAAAACAAACCACACACACACACACACACACACACATACACCTGGAAAATGAAAACTCCACAAAAAGCATTTCCTCCTCCCCCCACCACATTTCCAATACATCTTCCAAATTTCAACTCTCCATCCATCACCCTGTAAATACTCAATTCCAGTCCATCAAGAGGAGAGGAGTCCTTCTTGGGGCCATGGTGACCTCTTCCTTGCATGCCCAGCGCTCCCACCACTGGACATGGAACAGAGCTGCTTCAAGGGTTATCCTTTTAAGGGTGCTTTGACCAGTTCCAAAAAAAAGCACAGTTTTCTTTCACTCTTGGGACCTCTTGTCCCCCCCATACTTGTCTACCCCCTGGGGCCGGGGGGT
>NW_005054299.1:8655315-8662395 GCF_000277835.1 Geospiza fortis
GATATCACTTCAAGGCCACAGGCCCGTACCAGCTTTCTCTCTCTCGTCTTCTAGCTGGGGGGGGGTGCTGCCCAAATCCTCTCGGGGCCTCTCTCCCTCTGTCTCTCCTGGGGGGGGGCTGCCCAACGCCTCCTGGTGCCCCCACCACCCTTCCATCCTGAGGGGTCAGGCCTACCTCTGCCGGGCCGCAGGTTTCCCTCTCCCGCCCAGCTCGAAGCCGGGCAGGGGAGGCCTTGCCTCTTTGCTGGCCGGAAATCAAAGAGGGAGCCCAAGGGAGTGCTCTGCTTCTAACCCCTGTGTTCTCAGAGGCGCATCCACCCTCAGTGGCCAAGCCTGGTGTCAATTTAAAATCTGAACACCTATTGGCCTCTCCATTCCCAGAAAACCTGCTTCCTGTAAACCCACGACAATTTTTACCAGTTTTCATATGGAAGGATTATACAATGTTTCTTTAGGTATGCTGAGATATTGGTGAGATTTTTTTTTTTTGTTGTTCTAGAAGGTATAACCTAGTCCCTCATAAATATATAGAATAATTTAAAAAATATTCTTCATTTCCTGTCTTGAAAATTGTGTGAGATTCTTTAAACAGAGTTTTTCAGCTATTTCCCCTTTATATCAAAGAATAGCATCCAAGTCCTGCCAACACAAACAAATGAGAACTTTAATTATTTGACTTCTTATTCTTCTGAAAAGTAACATCTGCAGTAGAATGGTAGACAGTGAATTTGATGTGTAATTTCCACTGAGTTATTAGGAATTTCAGGATTTCATACAAGAAGGTACAAAAGGTGTAAACATGAAATAATGGATCTTGAAGCTGGAAACAAAAATTTTCTGTTACATATTGCTTCTGCTGTCTGTGTGCTATAACTCAGCAGAGCAGAAACAAAGCAATTTTGGGGTTTGTGCTTTTGGTGAAGTGTCCCTGGATTCCTTTCATTAGTCTGAACTCATGGTTCTTTGAGAAGCAAACACAGCTGAAATCTGCTGTTCATAGCAGTCCTATGTGTTGCCCTTTCAAGAATATTTCTGTCAACTTTTTCTGCTCTATGCCCAAGATCAGGTTTGGCTGGGGTGGCTTAGCACCCTTACCATCATTTCACATATCAGTCTTTCTTATTTAACATGTGGCTGGGTCTAAATATTTTTGTTAGGAAGCTTCACAGCTGCTGTGGTTTGCCTGTACACCTATGGCTGAAAATGGTCAATTTGCAGAAATGTGGAGAGAACTGAGCACTCAGCATCACTGAGCTAATAAGTTAGATGCATTGGCAGGTAGCTTGTTGTTCTGTCCCTGATATCCTTCTCAAAGGAGAAGGGCCATGTCAACAATTTGTTTAAATAAATCTTTATTAGTAAGTTAAAGTGATTTAATATTTTCCATGTCAAGTTGTATTGAGTAGAATGAACCTGTGGAAATATTCCTACTGACTTTAGTGGAGATACAGGATTCACTCTTCAAGAAATTAACTATGACAATTCAAGTCAATAACAAGTTTTTCTTAATTTACTTGGAAAATATCTATGCTGCCTGTCTTAAGAGAAGGCTGACCACTGCAGTGAGAGGAATCAGAGTAGGAGTCCACAACTTGGTGCCAATAAATAGTGGAGTGTTTACACAGACTTGCTTGCAGTGGAGACCTGGGGTTTATACCAACACAGCAGATTACATTCAGTTCTAGTTGTAATGTCACTAAAATAGTCCTCTGAACCGAAAGTTTTAGTGGTTTTGTTTCCCCAACATATTCAGTGCACACAGAGCCTTGTGTTTGCTGCCTGGGAGGCTGAAGGCAGGCAGTGCCTGTGGCGTGGTCAGCACACACACACTGGAGGTGTTCCTGCTTTCTGCGGGCAGCCAGGGAGAGCAGGGGAACCACTTTTGTTCCCTTGTAATCCTCCAGCGACTGCAGAGCTGCTGCCACAGGCACATGACTTGTTCCTCCTTCACTGTTACAAGTTTGAGTGCTGCAGCTCCCTTGTCTAAAATCATGCTTACCCAAGTAACAGCTGCACGACCTTGTAACTCTTTTAAACCAACAAGCAGACAAAATGTGCAAATTCCTGCTTGAAATTTCTTTTTGAACGTGCAAGATCAGTAGGTAGTAAATGAGGTGTCTCACTATAATAATTTTTACACTTATTTTCTGTTTCCTAGGGACACTTTTGGTGTACTCTGTAAAACTTTGGATAGAAAATATATTCATAGAAGTATGCAGTGTGTTAGCATTTCCTCTGTTTAATCTTTTTAGTATCTGATTTGATTAAAACAATACAGTAACAGTTATTTGCATAAACAGAAATGTTAATAAATATTGGTATGGAATTCTTGTATTCTTTTGGAGTCCAGATACATAGTTCATGTAATTTGCCTTGGTAAATTGTAACAGTTACATAACAATCAGTCTCCAAAAAGAAATGTAGTGTGGAAGCTATTTACCCTATAATACAGATTCTGGAAGCACTTTCCTGGGTTTATCTCAGTGTAATGATACAATTGGTAACTTAATTAAATTATTAATTTTCTTTGAAAGTTTCCGAGCATTTATATCCAAAGTACTTACATGCAGCATGGTATGCCAAAGATATTTTTATTACCACTGGCATGTAATACAAGAGAATATGATTGGTTAACATCTTCATTTTCTGAGGAATACAGAATTACAATATAGGTCATAATGCTAGTTCTTTTGGGCTCCATCTATGTGGCTTGCAGATTTCTGATGAGTTGTTGAATTAAGGTAAGAGAGTAATATTTGTAATACTCTGAAAATATGTGGGATTCAATTAGTGTCATAGTGCAGTAATGTCCAACTGTAACAGCACATTAACACAATGGGGAAGAAATACTTGGAGCAGACATTACAGTTGCTGGTCTGTTGCACTGTCACATTTGTACCTTGTTATGCCATCATTATGTTTATTGTACATATTTGCATGCAAAATCAAACATTGGTGAGTCCAGTAACAATATTCTCATTGGCTTCAGGGCTGCAGATTCAGAGCAGAGGTGCAGAATGCAAAAGCTGCTGTGGACTGAAGTGTAGGAAAAGGGAATATTGTATTAGTGGTAATGCAGTAGCTCTCATGGCAAGTGTCACTACTACGAAATTATTTCACTAAAAGCTTAGTTTTTAATAGATGACATGTAAAAATAAGGTGTCCTTTGGAAGGTTATGCAACAATATGTAGGATGCTTCTTTGTCATATAAAAGTGGTTGCTGTTGAAGCTTGTGATGTTTTCAGTAGCAGCTCAATGATCACTATATATGCCATCTTTTTTTTTCGTGACAATTATGAGACACAACTGTACTATTCTTAAAACACATTTCTAGGATATCTTCAATATGGAAAACCAAGCTGAATAGTACATCTTAAAATTGATGTTTGTCATCTCCTTCTAAGGCCTCTCTACTGCCTTAGAGAATTTGAAGTGGTCACAGTATATCATAACACATTATAGAAAGGGTTTTCAACCTTTTGGCACTTTTGCTACCAGTTATTTGGAGCAGAAGCTGTTTTTTGGATATTTTCTATTTCATAGACATCTGTGTTCGTGAAACTCCAAACTGTGTCTTCTAGCTGGAAGGAAAATATTCAAGGTTTTTTACCTTAGCAGGAAAAGTGCTCTGTTGGCCAAAGAGAACACAGTTTAAAGACAATTTCAAGCTAGAATAATTATTATTCTGTCTAGATAAGAAAATAACCCCCAAACATTTTTGCATATTTATGCAATTTTATTTGCCTTAACCTTGAATTTTTTTTAAATCTTTTTTTCTTGAAATAAAAATTCAGCACATTTTTCTTTTAGATAAGAACATTGTTTTAACAAGTTATTTAAATATTAGCATACAAAATTTCATGAAGTAGTATACGTTTTGGAAAACCAAACAATATAAATAAGATCCATATTCATAAAAGAGTCTGGAATGATGAGTCTGTGCCTTTGGTGATTAAGCTGCCTGTTTGCATCTTTTTACAGGACACTTCTACTGAAAAAATTGACAGTCCTGAAGAAGTTGTCCTTGGCTTCTACTTTTTAAGGTGTTTGCTAATATCTGCAGTAATGAGTTCAGGCTCTTTCTGAATCTGCACCAAAGCTTACTGCCAGTCAAACCAGTTCTGTACTGGTCAGTGCAATAAGAGTGGTGCTGACAGGGAGTTAATCACACCACTTTCCTGGATAACTACATTCGACATGCCTGAAATAATGTTAGTCATACAGCCACCTTGGCTACCAAAGAAAGATTCTAATGTTAACACCAGCAAGTTCATAAGTAAGAATAACACTGAACGTTAGAAGGAAGCTTCCAGACACATAGGTAAAGTTGGGGCAGTTTTCTTGACCTGATGGTGTGCCAAGGTGGAAGGCTTGTTTTGGGAATGGAAAGTGATAGTTTTATTCAATCAAGATAGGGTTGAAAATTGAGTTTATTGTATTTTTAGCTATTTGACATATTGGTATAGAATATATAGAGTATATTCTAGGGTATATTTCTAGGGTATAGAAAATTGAGTTTATTGTATTTTTAGCTATTTAATGTATAGGTATCTTAGTGTAATTGAAAGAGGGTACTGTTCATTGTTTCTGTCCTTGCCTAATGATATTAATCACATGTTGTTTGGTTTTTGATCACCTCTAAAAGCTGGAACAAAAATTGTTTTTATCTTTGAAACATGTTTTTGCTTCTGGGCTGGTTTTTTTTTTGGTTTGTTTTTAGCCTCTCAAAATTTGACAAATGTCACAGTTATAAACACAATGTACCCAGACTATGGTCATGGTGTTGAAGTCATTCAGACTGTTTAGTGTGTCATACATGTATGCTACCTGTTAAGCTCATTGATGTTTCTGGGGTTAGGGAGTGTTTCTAGCTGTGATTGTAATGGTAGGGCTATGATCTAGTCCATGGCCATCCAGGGTGGGAGATTTGGGTTGGTGTTGGTTTTGGGTTTTTTTAGCCTGCCTAGTCAGTCACAGATATTCTGGCTATCTTTGATTCCTTCCATCTCTCTGGAATCTGTTTTGGTGCTTTGGAGGTGTTGGTTTTACAAAATTTCAATCTCTTTTGTTCTTTGTTTATCACCTTTCTGAAAATACTTTATCCTAGATATTTCTATCATGAAAGAGTGGTTGTTCAGACACGTAGGCAAAGGACCACCATGTGTTTTATCTGAAAAGTACTGGAGTGATCCCAATTTAAAGGTAAACTGTCTCATCTCTGCTGCTACGTAGTTGTGTGTCAGTACTTTTCTGCTCAGCTCTTGAGTTAATTTCAATCTGCTGTGATCATACCCTTCACTAGGAGGCACCCAAAGTCCTTTCTTTTGCATTTTTATCTAGTTTTTGGAGACTTGTGACACGGTTTTCATAGTTACTCCACACCTGCAGCTCCCACAGGTGGGTGTTAGTCAAGCTCTGCATATTGTGGTGTAGCCCTTTAGCACAAGAACCCACAGCTTCTCCCAGGTGTGATTAACCAGCCAGCCAGCAACCTGTGCTGTGATGCAACAGTCCCAGGAGCTGGAAGGCTCCCCCCAAGGAGAGGTTTGAGAGGGCAGTGCTGAGACAAGAGACACAGCTCTGAGATGTGGTGGTGGAAAGATAATGGGGAGGGACAGCCAGGTCTGCCAGGAAGGAAGTATGCAATAGGAAAAGAGAATTGTTGTCTGCTTACCAGGATGTATCTAGGCCAAGATCCCAAAGAGGAGAGGCAGAAGCAGACTTGCATTGGTGGGCAGGAGGGCAATTCTGCCAGACATGGCTGTGGTGGATGACAAAGTTTCTTTGTCTCCACATAAAAATAATCCAACCTGATGCAAATGTAATGTACCACTTGTGGTGGTAATTTAATTGTTAAATGCTAAAAAACTTAATTGATGTAATAGTTGATGATAAATGGTATTTTGAACTGTGGATACACAGATAATTGTTCTTACAACAGGAATTCTGTTTTTGTTAAGACAATTATCATTATGTTATGAGCATTAAGTATTTTTTCCCAGTTTTTCTTTTTAATTTGATGCCCATATTGCATGAAATTCAGTTGATGCTTTAGTCAGCCCTTTGTTTAGTGGAGGTATGAGTGGATATAAAGTTCAGTTCAAAACTACATAAGACTGGAGCCAAAAAATTGTGTTTCATCTGCAAAATGCCATTTAAAAAGAGTGATTTCACAGGATGCCACAGATGCTGTTGGTGTGTGTATCTGACAAGACCAATGAATTTCATGCAGAGAGACATGTTTTTCTTCTGTTCACTGTTAGGATTCCTACTTGAAACATGTCCTTAATATTTAACAGATTTTACTACTTTTTTTTTTCAGTGTGCTTCAAAATTCAGACATTGCTGTGCCACGATCTTTGCTTTCACCAGAGCTTCTCTTAGTTTCCTTAGCTATTCTGTATTGTGAACCACCATGTGCATTTGCATTTAGTATTCCTCAAGTCTGGGATTTCAGCTTGCTGCCACTCTAGCTTGGATCAGTTAACATAATGCAGAGACCATGGTCTTGTTTCCATTTCACTATGCTAAGAATTTTCCATATTCATAAGTTGAGAATTGTTCTTGAAAAGCAATCTCTCATAATGTGTGTTTTTCCCATGTACCATGTTTGTTAACAGATTGCAAGAAACAGTGCCAGACATAAAAAGCCCTAAGAAATACATTTCTTGTGAATACCAATTCCTTGGAGCTGGTGCTTTGATGTATATTCAGAGCTCTGTCAGCTCTCTTTTTCTGTAATAGCTAGTGAGCCTTTCATCTCTGCCTTTACATTTTATGCCCACTTGCAGAGTGAGGAGGACAGCGACTGGTATTTTGTATTGCATTGTCTTTTCATTATAGCTGCAGCAGCACAGTCTCATTGGCAGCCAGAAGTTCATGGAGTTAGTCTTCATGTCACTTTTCACTTATTTTTTGGTGTTTTCCTGTCTTTTAAAGAAATGCAGTGAACTTCTTTCATAACAGTGCTTCCATGTAAGTGAGAACGAGAAAGGGCCTCCTCAGTGTATGGTCTCCTCAGTGTTGCCATGAAAATCATGTATAACTTCTTGGCATCTGTGTCCTGGAGCTCAGGTTCA
>NW_005054299.1:8662487-8697380 GCF_000277835.1 Geospiza fortis
TTCAAAGTAGGCATCATGCCATCTGAGCAGATGGGTATTAATGTAAGCATTGGATATAAATGTTACAGACATGATTCCCAGTTCCAAATGTTACAAAATGTTGTCCTGAACTTCTACCTCTGGATGTAAAGGATTTGTTGCAAATCCAGCTCAGGGAAGAGTTGGCTTTACAGTATTAGAAATTTAAATCTTGGATCAACTGTGTCATTTGCAATGTTGGAAAAGGGTGTGAAGTTGCTCAGAGGAACTTGCTTGTATTTTTGGGAGGAGTTCCCATAAGTAACAGATGAAAATAAGCATCTGTGTTGTTTACCATTTTCATATGAATAAATTGTATTCTGAAGCCACCGTGGAAAAAAGAATTATTTTTCTGTGCCTGTAAGTAGGAATGGCAATTCATTGGGAATCCAGTGAACTTAATTCAGCTCAGCAGACTTGTTTGTTCCCATAAGTAACATGATGATTATTTAGAGTGAAAAGGCTTTTTTCGTTTCTCTGCCCTTTTTGTCCTGTATTTTTCTTACATGCCTATCTGGTGGAGGTGATAGGTTCTTTCCTAGTCCTTGCTGACAAGAGATGTGGTTTTGCTTATCAGAGTCTAGGCAAGTCTCTAGGTTCTTCCAAGACTTCTTCCAGGTCCCACCAAACTGAATTTCATCTGTCCCGCGACAGTTTGCATAAAAGCCCCGAGTGTAAAAGCACTGCGCTCTGGAGCTTTTTCCATCCTGTGTTGTAACCTGAGGTGGAACAAGGCATAGCCTGGGTGATCTGAGCAGAGGTGCCCAGTGATGAGCATTGTTCAGAATCCTGGAACAAAGAGGTGTCCATGGGAGGAGCGGTGGCATCACCACTCTTATGCTGGGACTCAGGGAAAAGCCTGGAGATGTGAAGTGACTGTGGGCCCATTTACATGAGGAGAGTGTTGGAAATCAGAGGCAGGGCCTATCTTTTCAATGGTCTCTACAGTGTGGAGGATATGACCTAAGTCCTATTAGTTTTCTCCTTTTATAACACAAAGAGATTTGAATGTATTTATACTGAAGTCAGCTCCTTTTCCACATGATCAGATTATTTATCTTTTACATCCTGCCAAAAGTGAACAGAATGCAATTTGTTTGTTTATTTGGCATTTCTAAACTATCTTTTAAAATAATTTCTTTTGGGAAGAAACATCCTCCAAATTGTTAGTTTTCTTACAGCATGTCTAGTCCAGATAATTTCAACAAAAAGTTGAAGTTAGCAGGATCATCCACCGAGGTCTTGGCTCTTATTCCGTCTGTACAGATGTTCTTTTAGGCTCTTATCCTGTCTAGATAATAGGAAGCATGCCTAGTAAGCAACTGTGGAGCATGTTAGCATAATTCGTGTAATTCCCAGTACCTCAGCATTCAGCCTGGGGCTGCAGACTCCAAAAATAGAACAACAGATTTTGCACAGCTTAATCCTACCTGCTTGTTAGCCATTGTCTTCTTAATAAGCAATAGCAAGGTAGCAATAGCAGCTACCTTTTGTTTGGTGAGAATCTTTCACTCAAATGATTTTACCTGTCATTTGGGAGTGAGACCTGGGCTTTGGCCATCTTTTTTAGTGAAGGGATGTATGTGCTGATACTAAAAACAGTTGTAGTAAGATGCAGTTTTTAGAATTTCTCTTTTAGTTTATGTAAACTCGAAACAAAGAAGAGCAGATGTTGCTTAGTAAGAGAGGAATAAATTAAGTAGGTGATATGCTGTGGTTGTTTTGTTTAAATTTTTGGTTCTGTTTTTCCTTGGGCAATTGTGTTCAATAAGGGTGAGATTGTTTTCTCTGTTTTAGCACAAGCAGGTTGTAGGGGAAGACACAGAGAGTTTCCAGATGCATTTTCCCCCATACCTCCATGCTCAGAGTCCACATACCATGTCATTATTACTCTGAGGGGTTTTGCTAAAACAAAAGAGATTAATGCATGTGTAAATTAAAATAATACATGAGAATGGTAATCAAAAGTATTTATGGCAACAAGTTGAGAAACCAGCAACTTTAATTTCTGCAACTTCCAGAGATAACTTTCATGATTTTGCAAATGCGCCTTTCTTGTTTAATTCTGTAGGGTTTTTATAGGGCTTTGGGCCAGATTTCTGTGACAATGAGAGGTTATGGTTTCCTTTGCCTCATTCTAAACTCTGTACAAACACATACACAGTCTAATGAAGCTCTCAAACTTTGGTTTGAACCTTGGTTTGAGGGAAGTAGTAATACAAATATCCTGCTAATGAAAGGATAAGAAATGGAGGAAAACTGTTACATAGCATTTTTGGAAACTGCAGCAAGGCTGAGCAGACAACAAAAACTTTTTAGGATAATTGTGGGTGAGATCTGCAAGAGCAGTTCATCATCTACACTTATATATGTCCTCTTCATTTTAGTTGTTTCTTTTTACAAGTAAGACTGAGACATCTAAATCGCTTAAGCTTTCTTGAAAATTTAATTGCTTAATAAATATGGATCAATATACTTGCAGCATAGCAGCTGGAGTTATGAAATGCAACAGAACAAAGTGAAATCTGTACTATTAAATGTCAAGATAAGTTTATTACATGTGCTAATGTTATATAAAAATTAAACGCTGATTTGTTGATTGAAAGAAGGAGGAAGATGACCAATGGATGAAATGTTTACATGGTTTCTGAAATTTATGTGACTGAAATTCTAGATTTGGGAAATTTTGTGATTTAACCTGAAAGATAAATGAGAGCTTACTGGAAAATACCAGTTATTAGTGTTTCTGGGCTGGGATTCCCAATGTAGCTAATGTTAGTTCATCTGCTTTTAAAAATTCACACAGGAATCTTCCTAGGGACTTTGAGTCTTCTGAAACCACTGAGAGAAAGGAAAAAGAAAAATCTCTTGTCTGAACATTCTTCTGGATATGTGTATTTAAGACACGCTTTACAAAGCTGAGAGTGGTATTGATTATCTAGCTGCTCCTGAGCTACATGAATTTGTGACTGGTAGACCAAAGCTTGGCTGCCAAACTGGGACATCTTTCAGGACATTTTAAATGTTCATTTTCTGGAAATCAATCCTATTTCAGTTCTTCCTGTAGGTTGCCAGTGTATGAGCCATCCCAAACCAATAGCTGCTTTTGAAAAGCCTTCCCTGCTTGCCTGAGGATAGTAGGGTTTTAAATGGCACATAAACTTTCTGGCTTGCTGTTGCTTGCTCCTAATGGTCAAAGTTAGAATTTGACCATTAGGCCCTTGCTCTGTTTTCCTCGGTTGGTGTATACTGCTGGCAGTGCCAGAGCATCACAGCTTTGACCTGCCTCTAGTTTAAGGTTAGGAAATGTCTGGTTGTTTATAAGCAGGAAGCACAAATGCTGTCTTTTCACATAGCAGAAGCTACACACTAACAGGCTTTAATATGATCTTGTTGATTTTGAACATAGCTGTATGGTCTTTGCATCAGTCAGCAAAATGGGAGATGTCAGCAACAAAAATCAGTATTTTAAGGTAAAACTTCTGTGAGAGTTTCAGATTACATTTACTTTCACAGAACTTTATTACATATAAGTGAAGTTAAAATTTGCACAAGGAGGTGTGGTTCAATCATAACCACTTGAATGTCAAAAAGGATTTCATGCACAGACAAGTTATAGTTAATGCATATTTTATGATGCAATTAGTCCCTAAATATATGAAAACAATCACCTGATAAACTTTATGTGCTGGAATCTTCTTGTACTTGGCACATTTTGTACTTAAAGCCTGGCTCACATTCCCATGAAAATTGGAATTTCTTTTATTCCACTGTTTTTCTTCATGGTAAGTTACTAGGTCATGGAATCCTTTATTGCTGAAAGTTCTTACACAAATTACATTCTAAAACTTCTAAAATCTTGAACACACCCATAATTAATAATGAGCGTACCTCATACGCAAAAATTACTGCTGCTGTTATTCCATATCAGAATAACAGCCTTGGAAGGTTGGTTTTTAACATTACACTGTTTCCTGTTGTGTGGCTGCATGTGATGAGAGCCGTTCAAAAATGAGAAGTTGTCACCAAAGAGAACAATTGCATAGCACTACAATCTCTTATGCATTTCTAGAGCCCCCAGGTGAAAAAAAGAAAAATCTGGATACTGGAGCATTTAAAGCTTATCTTCTTGTGAAGGTGGCTCGAGGGCTTCCTGCACCAATCTGCCTGGCACCAGGGAGCAGCGTGGCCAAAGGGCATCTGAGCTGGGGCTGGCTGCTGCCCCTGGGCTGCTGCTCAGGAGCAATGCAGGCACTTGACAAGGATGAAATTACTGGAAAGGTGTTGCAGTTTGCTCTTGTAGTTTGGCATTTTGGCTCTGATGAGTTTGGTTGGTTGGGCCCTGGGACAGTGCCTCAGAGCAGCCAGTTTCTGTGCTTCATTGTGGCAAATCAGGATGTGACAGGCATGGACATGCTGTGCTTTCCAAAATATAATATTTGTATTTTCTGAATGCTCCAAATGGTTTGAATGCTTACCAATTATGAAAGAAAGGGGTTTTTTTCCTTTGGTGCTTTGAAAAATTTACCTTCTCACCATTATCTTGTCGTTACATAACCTGGGGATTTCTGAAAACAGCTGCAGAATCGGTTTTACTCTGCTTGAAGACCAGTGTTACTGTAGAGCAGTTAAAGGCTAAGGGTGGTCACCTTGTGTATGGGTTCAGAAATGCCTATTTCTGTGTTGGTAGAAGGGGACATCTTGGAAGAGCTCTGACCTTTGAAGACCTTCAGAGAAAAAAGGTTGCAAATACTAGTTAGCAATGTCCTCCAGGAAATGAAAACTACTGAAGAAATCACATTGTTTTCACTCAACCTGCATTCCCAGTTGAGCCATTAGTGAGTCTGAGCTAAAGAGAAACCTCCAGGATTTGACCCATCAAATATTTAATCATTGTAGTGTTTTTTAATTATTTACCATGCCACATCCTAGTTTAATCTCTAAAGTTTTTCAAATTATCCTGGGCCAAAACCTTATTTGTCTGGCTTTCTAGAATAATCTGATCCTCTGTAAAAGTAATAGTATAATTATTATGGGAGACTGTGTTTTTGGATTTTGTTGTACAACACTGGTCACCTCCACTAAATAACAATTTCCCACGGAATGATGGGCAGCTTGGTCACTTGTTAGCAGGACTCCAGTGACAGTTCAGCTCTCAAACTCTGTTCTAGACAGTCATGCATCCTTCTGTCTGATGTCTGTCAGATCTAGGTGTGCACTGGTGCTTGCAATGCGTTATAACTGATAAACTGATAATTTTCTTGACAGCAAGTGTTGAATTGCACTGAGAGTGACAGTGCACTGCCACTGTATTAATTATGGGTTCTGCAGAAGCAGTAAAATTAGAGATTTGAACTACTTTTCTTTCCCCATGAGTGCTGTTGGTTGGTGGGAGTGCAAGCATCTCAGTTGCTCTTTGTGCAAGTGGAAAACATGAGCTGTGAACCTGACTGGCACAAGCACAGAAGTCACATCTGGAGAGCTTTCTGGAGTGTCTGGAGTGGAGTTTCTGTTTCTGACAGCTAGCCTGGTCCATCACCCTGTTCTGATGTGATGCACAACTTCTAATTCTCAGCTCCTCTCTTATCCTCTTGAAGCAAAATCTTTGTTGCTCGTTGGGCTTTTTAATCTGCAGTAATATTTTTGATGCATCTTTAGTCCTGTAATTGTTCTGCTCAGAAATTTGACATATAGGTAATTAAATAAAATTGTTTTCTTTACATATCTTTAAGTTCTGCTGCCAAAAGCCAGCAAATCCCTTTTTACATCTTGTGCACAAATTGTTTCTAATATGCAACACATTTTTAATTTAGCCCTCACATCCGCATTATTACTATTTAAATGCCATAGCCTATCTGTGGCACTGTTTGATGTATTCTGGATAGGAAGGGAGTTCTGCTCGAGCTGTATCAGATGTAACTCCATATGGCATTGTTGTGTGCAGCTGAGATGCTTGCCAGTTCCAATTTGGAACATGACATTCAATGCAAATATATCATGATACAACTGCATTGCAAGGATTTGAGCTGATTGCTGTGCCCTGCTGGTTGTAGGAATATGTGATTACAGTGCTGAGGTTCTGGAGTGTGCTTTTGCCTTCAATGCTTAACAAGTTAGAGGTGCTCTTTATACTCAACTGTTACTTTTTGTAATTTCTTTGTCTTGCGAGTGTGCAGTGCACTAACCATTGTTTGAGTCGGCTAATGTGGGGTTTGTTGGCAAGGTACAACCAAAAGAGAACATTTAATGATGTAATATTGTACACACCTCTTCTGAGGCAAAAAAATAAAAGGAAAAATAGGTTGGGTTTCTGAGTTACCCTTTCTGAAAGGGTGGGTAAGGAGATGATTTGCCTGTGTGTTTGGGGATTTTGAATTTAAGGCTCTCTTTCAAAATATTGGCACCAGATGCTTCAGAGGGAACAGGTGGTCGGTGGGTTGTTACCTTCCTCCTCTTTGGTACCAGCTAATGGGCCTGAGTGACACGGGGAAGATGATGCTGTACTTTGGAAGGCTGGCCATGCCTGTGTTGATGTGCAGTGCAGTGCCTTTTCCTGCCCCTGCCTCGAGGCAGGCTCTGGCCTGCTGTCTTTTCCTGCATGTTTGCAGTGATAGTGTGTGCTGGACCCTTGTAAATGGATTTGCCTTTCCTGCATCTGTTGGCATGCCATCACACGTGCTCTTTCATAGTGTTTTCCTGAGTTTGTTCCTCCTACATCCTGAATGTCAGCATCTTCATGGCTTCTTGGAAACACTGTCTTGTGCTTTCTGTCTTCAGCATGCTCAGTTCATCCTGAAATTACAATCAGTATCAAAGATTATCTTAGGCTTTATGTAAAGAAAAAGAAACCAGATCAATTTCATATAATGTGCCATTATTTTGATTCAGTGTTTAGATGAGCTAGAAATCCAAATATGTCCAAATATGTAATAGCAATTGTGGTAGCATGCTGTATATACAGCAGAGCTTCTCCTGAAAAAGGAGGGTAAAAATAAAGGGTCAGAAGTAAAACAAGCATTTACCCTGTTGTTTGTAGTGCCAAGTGAAGTATATCAGTAATTTAGAACTCACTGAGACAATTTCAGTGTATTACTTCAGAAAATAATGACATTTTTACCTGTTATATTAGAACTTCTTGACATTATTTTCAAATGAAAAAAAATTCATGGTAAAAAGAATCATGGCAACACACAGGCATAGCAAGAACAGATGCTGATTAGGTCATCTTGTTAGTGACTTAAAAACACCACTGCAGATGGGTACAGAACTGACAGCCCATGCTGTATCACTGATAAGTTGCACAAGCTGCTAGGGAACAAGAAGTGTGGACATTGAGAGATAAATCTGGGATCCTGGAAACTCTTATAGCAGGCTGAAACACTGTTCTGTTGTCAGTAACAGTCCAGGATGCCTGAAATAAAATCAATTTTTCATAACTTGTTGGCAAGAGATTTTGAAAGAAGTATCTGACATATTCTCAAGCTGTGTGCGAATCAAAAGGGGTATTACTCTGAAGTCCACATGATCAAATGTTCAATTCATGTGATAAAATATTATAAACCCTTCTTCAGGGGATTCAGCCAGTTAGCAGATGCTGCTTGACAGTTAAAATTGCAGCAGCAGAGGTGCAAACTTGGTGGCTTGTCTGCTGACAGCTGTGTAGCTAAGTTGGGAGTAAACCAATATTGGACATGACTTGTAATGTATTTAAGTTCCTAATAATTTATCACCTACAGGGTATGAGATGGCTCAACTATTTTGTGTATTGAGCTATTTACAGAGATCCTGAGCTGGCATGCAAAACATCATGTGAGAGACTTTGTCTTAGAGTGTAGCAATAATACTGGATTTGAATGACTGGAAAAAGAAAGTTTTCCATATAAAGGAGGGTGATGGCACCAGAGGCTCCTGCAGCTCTGAGTTTTCAGTAATTTGCAGTGACAATTCTTTTCCCTTGTGGCCTATTTTTCTAGTTGTGCTTATTCCAGCTGCCTGTTTGTTCAGGTGAAATGTAAAGAAGGAGGAGGAGCTTTTTGGTCTTCTGAAGGCCATGTGCATGGCTGCTGGATGAATGTTGTGCCACAAAGGAGGGAAATTTTGCTTGCACTGTTTGGCATTGTGTTAATCACTGCTAATGTTAACATTGCTTCTAGTCTGTGTTCTCAGATTTTAAGTCAGGACAGCAAAGAACATGTGTTGACACTAAAGATTGTAAGTTTAAAGTAATTAGGAGAGTTTTTATCTTTTAGTTTCTATGACTTCTGTTTCTTTTATTTTCAAACTTAGGTCTTTCTGGCAGGAGCTTGTAGGGTAGAAACTTAAAAAAAAAAATACAGCTGAAAGCTGAAGTTTCCATGTAGCTGTCTGGACCAAAGCATTTTTAAAAAATGCCACAAATGAAGCAGTGCTGAATTGATTTTTGAACTTTCTCCCAAGTAACTACAGTTGATTTGTCTGCATGGTGCTTTTTGTGCTTGTGTTATAACTGTGTCACTTTAAAGGCTGATGTTTGATGAATTACATGTTGCCTACTTTGCTGGTCCTATAAAATGCTCATGAAAGTTATGAACAGGACCAACCTCCAGCAGTCTGGGAGAAAGAAATGATTCACAGAGTATAATCCATTATGGTTCTACCACCATAATTTTCTGAACACATTTTATTTCTGTTTCATTATTGCTTGCAAAGATTAATATGACCTGATCCCATTTTATTTTACTTTTGCATACAATTTTCTCATTTTTTCTATTACCCCTTTCTTTCTTTATTTCATCTTTGCATATGTGGGGAAAAAAGTTTACTTTACATTACATTAACTGCTAATTCACAAAACTCACCTTTGTGAAGATTTGCATCTAGGCAGTCATTCTGACTAAAATTTCCTGTCTGAAACAAGAAATTTGCATTTCAGTTAAAGAAAACAGAATCTGTTTTGGTGTTTTCTGTTTTTACCATCACCATGGTATCTTAGCACATGGTAATTTTTTCAGGCTGAAAAAGAGCAAACCAAGTTTAATAAGAAAATAGAGACATATCACACATTTACTTGATAATGCCGAAGAGTTTAAGAATCCCCACATGGTAGACTTTTGATTAAAATTTGTATAAGTTCATTAACCCTGAGCTAATGTAGGTGAAAGTAAAAGATACTCACTCACCTACAACATTACTCTCTGAAATTTTTCCTGGCAGAGGTGACGTCTGACATGCTGCACACCCAGTTAGCAGAGGAAATCAGTGTAACTTTGAGTTGTGATCATCCTGAAAATAATTACATGGATAAGCCTCCTGCAGGTATTCCCTGTTGCAAGTCCTCTCTCACATTTTCATCAAAGAGCAGCCATAGGTTCAGTTTGGAGCAGGTATGCCATGAAGGTTGCTATCATATGAGCAGAACACCTTGAGTCAGAGTTTCTTGACACTGGTACCCTTCTCTCCCATCCCCTCTTCTCTGGGAAGGGACAGTCCCTATAAAGAGAGCAGGTATTATAAAATGATCACAAAATCTGATTTATCAGAGTGTTTTGGGAAGGATGTGTGCTGAATGCAAAAGACAAGGAATTGAGTTTCTTGGTTGAAAAGAAAGTTGACAGGTTGAAAAGGAGATGCTTCTTCTCCTTTTGCCTTTATCTAAATCTGTGTGATTTGTCCTCCTACTGCACTGCCTTCATGGGTTTTGCACAGAGACTTCTAGTATTTGTAGGTTGTACTTAAAATCACAGAATCAGAGAACAGTCTGGGTTGAAAGGGACTCAGCAGGATTGAGTCCCACTCTCTAGCTAATGGTCCACAAGGATCAAACCCATGACCTTGGCATTGCCAGCACCATGCTCCAACCAACACAGCCACTGGAATCATGTGAACACCAAAAATGCACAAAACCTAGCATCAATTTTCTGCTCTGAGCTTGCCTAAGACTGATATTCTTTTTCCATTGCTTCGTCACTGTCTTAATTCCTGTTTTGAAGTGGGAAAGTTGTAGATTGGGATGACTAGATTAGCCAGGTGTATAATAATTTTACTGTAAACGATTATGAAAAAAAATTAGGTAGGGTAGGAATGACAGAAATAAAACAAAGATTGAAGATTGTGGGTCAAAAAAGATGCATTTCCAACGGTTAATCTGACTTTAAAAAGGATTGGGTATAGAAAGAGAAACTGTGGAATAAGGAAAAGCGTAATCTAACTTAAATATTCAAAGTTGAATAAAACTTCTAACATCTAGATTAATTATGAAACAATGCTTGGAAATATACAGGAGTACAGACACTTTGAATGGAAAAAAATCATCATTGTTATGTTTACTAGAATGTCAACCTCGGGGCTGTTGGCAGACTGCTTTAACTAATTTATGCTTTTGTATTTCAGACTGATAATAATCCTTGCTTCAGAACTTTCTGCAGTATTTGTAACCATCTTTCCCAGATTCCCCAATCTCTTAAGTAACCTAGATTGTTATGTAAACAGGGATTCTATTCTATTCTACAGTGACAGATCTATTTCAGTGTGGATATGCTGGGACTATGTTTTTCTACCATAGGAAACATTCAGTTTTGACTGTCTGCATTATGGAAGGTAAATTTAGATGATACTCTGAGCAGTACAGGCTGAAAAACTTTCTTTGCAACAAATTCTGGAAAGTGGGTCTTAGTTTCCTCTGGGGACATTTGCAAATTCGTGTGACATCTGTAATACCGTTTATGCAAGTCTCATCCCTAGAGCAAAGAGGATTTGTATTGTAGTTATGATTTGTTATGAGATTTAAAATATCAACAGTCTCAATGAAACTGGATCAGATTGGATGGCTTAGAGGAAGCTCACTCTCTGCATGATGATTTCCTTCTGTGGTGAGTCTTCAACTGTTCTGAGAAAAACTGGTGTTGGCAAGTGGAAAAATGGTGGCTTTTCCATTGGTAATTTCTAAGCCTTGGCACTACACTAAAAGGCAGAGGAAGGGAACCTGGGAAGCTGGTACTCTGGAGGGTGAAAGTTAGAGAAGTAGGTGAGAGATTGCCTCTTTAGCATGTGCAATGCTGCTAGTCCTTCTTTGGTGTAGGAATCCCACTAACTGGCAGATATCCAGACTGGGATGTGGGATGTTTGTGGTGTACTGCTGCAGACTTTGATCTGAAAATGAGAACTTCATGAGGTGAAGTGGAACCTACAAGCTGAAATGCAGTGTGAGGTTTCACAACATTAAGCAAGTCAGCTTAGGGACTGCTGTAATGCAGGCAGCAAAATAATAAACATAGCTGATCAAGATAGTTCCTAGAAATTAGCAGAACATAGCTTTAATTCAGTGGCTTTCCCCACTAACTCAAGTGTGGCTTAGCTATGCCACAGGAAGCTGCGCTGTTTATGTCTCTGATTTAATACTATCTTCAGGTGCCATGAGGGTGAACATACATAAAAGAGTATATAGATTAACAAGGGGCATTAAACTTTGTGGAGCAGAACAGAAGAAGATTGTCTAAGCATTGAGCATTTTTAAAAAAATGTACAAGCTTCATTCTGTGTGACCTTTTTTATTGCAAGGCTTAAATAAAAGAATAGAGCTTATGTTTTATCCTTTGGGATGATGGAGCTGAAGTGTAGATACCAGAAAAATTTTCTATTATCCTATCAAAAGAACTTGGACCTTGACTAAAAGAAGAGATAAGACCTTTCATGTGAGCCTTATCTGTAGGTCTCTTTATCTGCTTCATCAGTTGGGATAGCTTCTGAATAAGACAAATGGGAAACATTTTACCCATGTTAGGCAGGTAATGCATCTCTTGGCTTTTGAAGAAGTGGTAATATAAAGGAAGTTAAATTTGAAGGATGAAGGAGGTTTTGTCATGTTTGTTCCCCATCTACAGCCTGAGCCTCTCTTTGAGTTTCTACATGAGTTTCTCTTGAGTTTCTTCTTTGTTGACAAGGAAAAGATTAAAACTAAAATTTAAGAACTGAAGGATGAGGTATGTTCAGCAAGGTAATGTAATAATGAGAATTGTTTTCTTCCAGTTGCAATTGTTAAAAAAAGGTTCATCCCCTTGTAAACTGCACTGACTTCAAGAAGACCAGCTTCAATATTAGAGGTGATAATGCAGGTATTCAGCCAGGAGAGGTGTTCCGATTTTCTTTGTTAGGAGGTTGAACTTAGGAGCTAAACTGGAATGCAAGGTTTCCCGTAGAGCCAGTAAGTCAGAGTGTGCCTTTGCAGAACAACTCAGAAAAAGAGTTGCGTATCTCTATACCAGTCTCATAGAGAAAGTAGGTGCCTAACACAGACAACCAAATTTAGATGTCTAAAAAAGACTGTGTGAATACTATCCTAGAGTGTATGTTGCCATAGACACAAGGAAGACAATCTGCATCCCGTGAAGTATTTCTGCCTCATACTGATTTCATTGAATAACTGTTGGAGTGTTTGGTCTTCGGTGAAAACAGCATTATCAGTCCAGTCAGGGCATTGGCAATTTTTGTGTATATGAATATGATTGGACTTTTTGGTAACAGAGCTAATGAAAAATATAACTACTAAAGCCTCTTTCAGTGAAGTCCTGCCTAATTTCACCCACCAAAAACTGGGAGTGAGAGAGTACTCATGTAGGCTTCTAATGTGCCTTTTTCATGAAATGTCTTTTACGCCACCTTTGTTATCCTTTATTTTTACTGCAGCCACGTTGCATCTCTTTTCCTGTACTGTGCCAGATGTGTGATGTTCAGTCCCTCTCTGCATATTTTTTATTTAATGGAAAAGGGAAAACTTCCCCCCTACCCTGTTCCTCGTGAAATAGGAATGCTAATTAGTATAAATTCTTTGCCAAGGGCCTGGTGTTAGGAGGAATTTACGCCTCTTCCAGTAAGGTTATATTGTTATTGTTCCTAACAAAGATTTACCTTACTTCTTTAGAAAAGCAGTTGTTACTGGCAACAGCCTGAGTATATTATGAAATAGACCACCCGTCTGCTTAATGTGCCATGTTAAGTGACTGCTGTGTGATATTTACAGCCACATCTCTTGTACCATATGAGAGCAGTTTTTAATTTGAAAATTTAGGGCCTGTTTGTTATCGCTATGTTGACTTCGACAGAATTACCTCTGGCACCTTGTTTACACGGAGAGGTCAGTGAATTGCTGAACCTGCTGTCTGGTCAGATGGGAATCACAGCCCTCCCTCAGCAGCACAGGAGCCCTTGGTATTTTCTGGATGCTGAGCAACCTTTCTAACCGATGTCTTCAAGGCTCTACATCTGTTCTTGTAAAACTATTGCGAGTGATGTTTGCAGAATTAAATCAATATAAAATTTATCTATGGCTTAGCAAGGTCACTGACCAACCAGCTTGTGTGTAGTGATTAAGTTTTACTTTCTAAAGGCTTACTAAAAGATAAAATTTATATTTCATCATCAGTAAATTATTTTGAATCTCAAAATTTAAGCTCTTCAAGCCAGGCTGGGAGACCTTATCACAGCTGTATATATTGCATAACCCCCCAGAGTGCGGGTTCTGTAGTTTATGCAGAAATCAGCCCTTGGGAAGTAGGATAGAGTCTCTAACTAACAGTTGTGTTACAGTCAAAACACATCTTGCATCTTCGTAGCAGACCTGACCAAATTTCTTGTCTGCAGGATTTTTAGTTTCCAGTTAAGTAAGATGGTTTAGCTAGAGATGATGCCAAATATTTTTTAATGTACTGATGGGTCCCTTGTGGCCTCGTTCAGTTGCACTGTTGTTCACATTGCACTATTGCACTTGGTTGTGGGCAGACAACAGCTTTCTCTCTCCAGCAAGGATGCATACCCTCCTTTTCCAAAGTGTACAGCAGTAAGCAGGGGTGGGAGAAAGGAGGAGAGAAGCAGGTGACTGTGAATGTGCGTTCAAAATATTTATTTGTCTGACTTCTTTGAATTAGGGATTAGAGAATAGATTATTAAATTGTTTCTCTGGTGCTGCTGAGTATTGACAAGAAAATATAAACCTTTTTTTTTCTCATAACAAATGAGACCAGTGGTACATTACAGCTGGCCTTGCTGGGGGCAAAAGGCACAACACTGCTTTTGTAATTCGATTTTGTACAAATCTCACAGTATATCAACACTGTGTATGGATCAACCAGTTGCACAAGATAAACAAAGAAAGTTGCATTTCTAAAGTTTCACAAGCCTTATAATAAATTAATTTAAAATATACAACAAATAAGGTGCAAGTCTTATAGCTTGACTGTCACTTCTGTTTAATGGGAGCCTCTTTTCAACAAACTAAATTACCATGTGGCTGCTACCAAGCACCAGTAATTTCATGCCCAGCACCCATGTGAAAACTCTTGTCATTGGTTGTGTTTTGCTTTTGACCACCAAAAGCCTCAGCCACTATTGTGTTTGCTGTGGCTACATGTGCAGCAACCACAGAAAGTTGTTTCAAACCACTGGTCAAAATTCTGTTTCTGCTGGTCATAGCTTTAACATGATTTTTTGTTTGTGCTCTTGTGTTCGCTTTGGCTTTCAGAATACAGTGAGATAACATTATGTTTTTGAGAAAGGATTTTTTAAATTTCACCACTAGTAGGAATGGATGACTGACTGTTTCCTTAGCTCTGAATTTGGACAGTGAAGCTAGAGCAACAGGTATCATTAATAATTGCTGGGTTTGATATGCTGTAGGACTCCAGGTACTGTAGCAGCCTGAAAATGTGAATAATTTGGCTTGTGGTTCATACTCAGAACTGGGAAAATCTCCAAACCGAAATTTCCAGTGGAAGATATTAACACAGTAAAAGTGACTAAAGAAAATTTCATTTGGACATGAAGTGTTACCCTCTGTTGAGACAGCTGTGTCTCACTGTGTCTGAATGTCCTTTGAAATCTTGCTCTGCTGTAACAGTAGGATGTTCTGTCAAATGCACATTGGGAGGGTTTGGGAGTTTACCTCACTCTATCTTCTCTGCTACCACCTTCAGTCTATCCTTTTCCCTATCAAATTCTGAACAAGCTGTCAGAGAACACATACTCCTGAAAACCCACTATTACTAAAGAAAAGATTATACTGCAAGGTGGGACAGAGAAATGAGCATGAAGATACTTCATAATATCTGTCAAATTATGTTATGAGGCTGAGAATGAAGCCTTGCTTAGCATGGTGAAAAAACACCTTTGCAGGCTGAAGCAGGACTACAGTAATTACTGCCCATTGCAGTGAGGACTGTGACTACCCTGAGAGGTTGCTCTCATAAATCTGCCGTCTCTAAAAACTGCTTTGTTGAGTATGGGTTGTCTTTGTGGGGGATCTGAATTAGTGCTGGAAAATGCAACATCCACTACCAGAGAAAATGCTGAACTGGATTTCAGTAATTTATTGTGCCATTTTCCTAACCTCTTGAGGTCCAGAGAAAATATCTCTTCACTCTACCTTTGCCTTCTTAACCTTGAGCTGTGCTGTGTAGTCTCTGATGGGCATATGCAGAGCTGCAGATGAGATTCTGAATGTAATCTCTCGAGGTTTAACAGATTTTTTCTTTCCCTATTAGAAGATGATAATGCTAAAAAATGATGACTGTTGTTTAATACCCATAATCTGTGGCTGTCTGGATCTTGAAGGTAGAGTTTAGCTGTTAACACCTGCTAGCTAATGAGGCAGTTAACAATGTTTTGTGTTACTCCATCATTATACTCTTACTCTGTCCAATGGGAAGCTTGCTCCTCATCCACTCCTGGGATAGCCCAGCTGGACTCCTGTTATCTCCCTTTGGGAGCTCCCAACCTTGTTTGCTGTGCCTTATGTGTGGAGCAGATATGAAGTGGTTGACTGTGGGTGTGGGATCATCCTGGAGCAAATCCTTGACTCACCTTGTTTCCTACTGTGGGACCTTATCCTACCCCTGGGACTGAGGTGAATCAAACAGCAAACTTGTCCAAAAAGGCTGAGCAATACAGGTGCAATTTGACTGCTGGAAGGCAAGTCAAAATTTGAGGTGCAGGTCCACATAAAAGATCATGGGTTTTTAAAGAAGACAGTGGACCTCCAAGTTGGAAGATTGCTGGATAACTGGCAGGTTTTACTGTAAGTGGGCACTTAGTTTGGAAAAGAAGTTACCTGACTGTGATGTTGTTTGGTGTGTGTTTCTGCTTTAAGAGGAGACATGCAAGATAGAGGTATTGGCAGAGACATGCACACTAAATTTATTTATTACTAGATGAACATTATCATTCTTTAAGAGCAAAAGGCAGTGCAAATACTATATCAGCCCCTTATGGGATGGGGTGGTTGCCTCACAATCAAGGACATAGGGCAGAGGTGTTTAATGCTTTCTTTGCCTCTATCTTCAACACTGATGATGGGCTGAGGAGTCCCAGAGACCAGAGCTGGAGGACCAGGACTGTGAGAATATTCAAATCCCAGCTGACCCTGAAATTGTGAGGGATCTGCTGTTCCAGCTGGTTCCCTGTAAATCTCTGGGGCCTGATGGGATTCATCTGAGAATACTTAAAGAGCTGGCTGATGTTATTGCAAAATCTCTATCAATTATTTTTGAATGGGTTTGGGAATCTGAAGGGGTCCCAGTTCACTGGAAGCTGGTGAACATTGTTCCAATTTTCAAGAAGGGCAAGGAGGAGAGCCCTGGAAACTACAGGCCCATCAGTCTCACTTCAGTGCCTGCTAAGGTTATGAAGAAGATTATTCTGGGACGTATTGAAAAGCACCTGAAGGACAATGCTATTACTGGCCACAGCACAGCTTCATGAGGGGAAAGTCCTGTTTGTCAAACCTGATTTTCTTTTATGACAAGGTGGCACAACTGGTGGATCAAGGGAGACAATAGATGTAATCTTTCTGAATTTCAGGAAAGCTTTTGATACCGTTTCTTAAAGGATTCTTTTGGACAAAATGTCCAGAATTCAGCTGCATCAATGAACACGTGATGGGTGAGCAGCTGGCTCACAGGTTGGGCACAGAGGGTTCCGGTGAATGGGGTGACATCAGTCTGGCAATCTGTCACTATTGGGGTTCCTCAGGGTTCCAACTCCAGCCCTGTGTTCTTCAACATCTCCATAAACAATTTTGATGGGGATTGAAGGGATGTTAAGTAAGTTTGCAGATGATACAGAACTGGGAGGAGCTGTTGACTCACTCAAAGGCAGAGACCCTGCAAAGAGACCTCAGCAAATTAGAGGACTGGGCAATCACCAACTGAACGAAGTTAAAAAAAAGGGAAAGTGCTGGATTCTACACATGGGACAGGGCAACTGTGGATGTACAGAGAGACTAGGGAATGGGACACTGGAAGCAGTGCCAGGGAAAGGATCCTGGTGGTCCTGGTCAATGACAAGGTGAATCTGAGCCAGCAGTGCCCTGGCAGCCAGGAAGGGCAGCGGTACCTGGGGTGGGTGTATCAGGCACAGCATCACAGCTGGGCAAGGGAGGGCATTGTCCTGCTCTGCTCTGAGCTGGGGCAGCTTCACCTTCAGTGCTGGGGGCAGTTCTGGGATCCACAATATAAAAAACGACATTATTACTGTCTAGAGGAGGTGTATTGGTTTGGCACAGACTGGTGCCAAACCAGTACAGGAGGGCAACGAGGACAGTGAAAGCCCTTGAGGGGAAGTCCTGTGAGGAACAGTTGAGGTCATTTGGTCTGTTCAGCCTGGAGGAGACTGGGGACAGACCTCATTGCAGTCCGAACTTCCTAATGAGAGCAAGAGGAGGGGCAGACACTGATGGTGACTCTGTGGTGACAGTGACAGGACCTGAGGGAATGGCCTGAAGTTGTGCCAGGGGAGGTTTGGGTTGGATATTAGAAAAAAGGTTCTTCAGCCAGAGGGTGGCTGAGCATTGGAACAGGCTCCCCAGGGAAGTGCTCACAGCACCAAGTCTGACAGAGTTCAGGAGCCTTTAGACAATGCTCTCAGACACACGGTGTGATTCTTGGGGTCTCCTGTGCAGGGCCAGGAGAGAGACTCAATGAGCCTGATAGGACCCTTTCAATTCAGCATATTCTGTGATTCTTCTCTCCTTTCTGTCTTTGTTTGATCTGTCAGGGATTGTTTCACACCCAAAACAAGACAGCCCAGACCCAAGTGCTGGGCCAGCAAGCAGAAGATAGCTGATAGTCACAGCCCATTTTGCTCTGTAACCTTGCCTTGTCCCCCTTTTTCCTAAGGGTGTTTTCTAATTTTTCCTGTTTCTTTCTCAGTTCCATATCCTTTCCCTTCTAACACTTCTCCAGATTTAAGAAAAATAGCCTCAATTTATTTTAATGGTCCATATTTCTGTCTGTTAATGTTGCATCTGTTTTTGCACAAACTGTTCCAGTTCAAAGGGGAACAGTTCTCAAAGAGGTTGCTCTCCACTTCTGGATGCTGATGTTTTGTCTGCTGAAAAATTGACTTTTCTGGTCACTGGTAAAATACATTTGGAAAGATATGGAGCATCTGTTCATAACTTGTCAAGCAGATGGAGCCAACTAAGTGAAAAAGCATTTTTATGCCCATAGCCCCTTTAAAGCATTGCCTTCCAGCTGCTTCTTTCTTTAGAAAGGGTGTCTTGCAGATGACATACTGAGTTAACTGGAGTTTCTTTTGGTAAGTCCAAATGCCTGCAATCAGATGATGAATTAACTGCAATACTGAGTCTGGATGGATTAATCTGAATAATTTTCTATAATACCTAAGCAGACTTAATTTAACGAGTCAGATCACTGTATTTTTGCTGAGAAAACGGAGTTTTCCAGTTGAATGAAATGCCTTGGATATGCCCCTGAAGTAGTGAGTGAACAGGATGATAGAATGTAGACATTTAGAGAAGTTTTGACAGAGTTCCTGACAGAAGAGGTTAATGTAATGGGATAAGTACTTATAGGGCAAAAGGCAGTGGTGCATAATTATTTGGCAACTGGCTGAAAGATGCAAGGAGGAGTTTTCGTAGTGGTTCAAATGTTTGCAGCATATTTGTTCCTGATGATTTGTTTAAACACTTTGCCTGTGTTGATGAAATTAAGTCTAACCATAAAGGTAAAAACCATGGATCTTATTGTCAGTTAATAGGATTGTTTATGTAGAGGAGTAGTAAATGAGGTATTTAGAATATTGAAATATTTCTTCTCCTGAAGTCAGTGATGGCCAACTAAACTGAGAGACAATACATTTTGCAAAATAATAAGTAACCTTCTACATAAGATAAGACTACCTGGAGTTAGAGAGGCTGTGATAGAAGACCAAGTTTCAGTGTGCGGGAATATTTGCCTTCACTTGCTTTGGTAAAGGGATTCCTTTCAGTCTCACAGGCTGTTGCTGATCCTGCAGTGTTCAGAGCAGCTCTGCCTGCTGAGTGGGAGTGCATTGATGGTGTGGAGTGGAAGGCAGTGCAGGCTCACAGCTACTTCACCCTTAGAGACAGGTTCTCCTCTCTGCAGATCCCTTCCCAGGTGTTCCTCTTCTGCAGCAGGGCAGCTGGGTTGGAGTCTGATGTAGAAGATTTGGGCTGGGTATTTGAGCATATCTTTGAGGATGGGCATGTTCAGGTGGTCTTTGTGGCTAGGTCAGTCCTGTGCTAATGCTCACTTGTCTGGTTTTGGGAGAGATCACACCCAAAATCAGTCTGTTTAAAAGCAGAGGTGCTGTCAAATGACGCAAGGAGAAACTTTTTTGTGATTTTATATTCTTGTAGTAAACTGAATTTGCGTACTTGCAAAAGCAGAAGTCTTTGTCTTTCTTATTTTATCTACCACTGCTGCATACAGCAAATGCTCTTTCTGCCTTGCTGGTGGTTGCACACTTCCTCCCTCTGCCCTCCTACCAGCAACCTCAGCTTTACACCTAAGCTGTATGACGGAGAATTTTGTTTTTCATCTTCTAAAAATCCAACTCTCTATTCACCTACCTTTGAACATAAATGTAGTGTATGTAAAATGATTGCAGATAGGCAACCAACTATTCTTCTGAGTCAGGAAAACAAGGAATTTAAAAGTCTTCTATGTAAAATCTGGGCTATGACCCAAAATTTTCTTTCTCTACCATTCTTCTTTTCCTTCTTAAGTCCTCAGCTTTGGCATGTGCACTCTCACTAGGGGCTGGGATTTGACTATGTGTGAAGTAGGGTAAGACAGCTGAAAAATTGTTCTAGGAAAAATTGCTACTAAAGGTGTTCTGCATTTGAATAGTAAGTGCTGAAAAGGAAGCACTTCCCTGCTTCCCTCACTGACTGTGTCATGACTGCTGCTGCTATTTTCCTGTGCTTTGTTTACCTTCAGGTAGATTCTGCTAGTACTAGAGAAATATTTCCACTTCAAGCATTTACATTTATAAATCAGATGTCTTTCCTTTTCATATGTTCAGAAACTCCTTAATAGTCACTGTTGAGTAAACTGGGCTCAGCCTTTTAAACATTCTCTGTCCTGCCTTTTTAGCCTGGGTTTGAAGAAGTGTGTGTATGGGCTTTTTCTTCCCCATGAGGACAGTGTGAGCCAAGCTGTTCTGTAGCTGAATTCCATTCTCTCCTTTTTGGCAATTGCACAGAATGGCTTATGCTATGTGGAGTTTGGTGCAATTCCACTGGAATTTGCTAGATTTGCACTGATTTATACCTGGTGTGAATCTCATCTTTCCAAAATATTACTGATGCAACAGAAATGCAGAGCTGAAAATTCCTCAACTAAGAAGCAAAGAAAGCTTCCTTTTGTTTTGCAGTAAGTTAATAGATTATTATTATCCCTGAATCTTTATCACTAACTTCGGTTTTCATTATCAGCTGGAAGAAGTTGAAATACTGTCAAGAGTATCAAAATAAGATCATTATGCAGTAGTTTCTGGTAGAGTGGAATCCCTAAAACCTTGTTATGACTATTTTAGAAGCCACCAGAGCACCTATCTCAAATTGATGTGCTGCAAATCTAAACTTTCCAGATACTGGGATAGATGTTAATATTCCTGTGAACAACTTCCCTGTGTTGCTTCCAGTGGCAGTTTTTCAGTAGGGGCTCAGAAAGGATGGTAGTTGGAAGTATTCTCTTCTGACTGGAACATAAATGAGAAGAGCCTTGGGATTTGTTTGGAGTTGTTTTGTTGGAGATGTTTTGTTGGGGTTTTTTTTCTGGTCGTGTCACCCAGGCCTTGTTTTACATGCTAGAAGTGTTAATTTTGTATTGTTTTCAGAGTATGAATCTCCCCATTTTGAGATGGTGCATCTCTTTTCCCTGCAAGCATCCAGAGAGTCCATAGTCTTGGACTAGAAGGGTACTCATGACTAAGAAAAAGTCAGTTAACGAGTAACAAATGTTTCATTTCAGTCTTACGTGATGTCATTCACTTCCTTCAAATCTTAGTTCTGTGTCCTTAGGTAGCTGAAGTTTCACACCTAAAGGCTGTTTTTCTACAGCACTCGGGCTAATTCCTGTACATACTAGGCCTTGCAAAGATCTGCAACAGAGAATATACCATGTATATATTTGTAATTGTCCCCAAAATGAACACAACTACATTCTAAAGGTGTGTTTGCCTTTACAAGATTCCCTGCCTCCTAAAGAGCCTGGATTTTTTCATATATGATGGGGAGAGAAAGCAAAGTGAGGGACTGTGAAGGTAGTGGGGAAATCTGTTGGAGAGACACATCTGTAGAAGAGCCAAAATCGTTTATGGCAACAGCTTCAGGTCTTGAAGGTTAGTGGGATACCTTCCTCAGAGCTTGGCAATCAGCCTGTTGTACTACAACGTTCTGTGCAGTCCTAAAAGCAAGGATCCACTTTCTTTTCATGCAACTGTTTTCTTATCAGCAGCTAAATAAATTAACTCTAGATGTGTGGCTTCTAGGATTCTGTGTGTTGTGAGTTAAATTTGCTGCTGCACCCAGTGTAGTTCATTGTAAGTTCAGTATGTTACTAAATATTTATGAATGAATATTTTTTTGTGTTTTACAATGACATTTAGCAATACATTACAGCTAGAGCCAAATAAAATAAAACCTCTTACAGAAAGAGCAGACTTGGGGGAATATATCTCATCAGATTCTTGCTTTTCCTTGACAGATAGTTTGGGGACCTGTTCTGGAGTTTTATAAATTACTTGTTTGTGAATCTGGCATAAAATCCTGGCCTTGCTGAAGTCAAGGAGTGTTTTACTGCTGAGTCTAGCAGTGGTAACACTGGAATTCTTGCTTCTACCCTCCTGTCCTTCTCTGTTCCTGATGTGTGGGGGGTGCAGGGATGCAGACAGTGAGAAGACAAGTCTCTTCCCTTCAGCTCAAGAAGTGACTGCATGGAAGGATTTTTGGAGCTGGGATATCTGTAGAGAGTAAACTTTTTTCCATATCCTCTGCTCCCAATTCTGTTTCCATAACTGTCCCTCCCACCTCCCATGCACTCTGTCTCTCTGAGATTTTCTGTGGAGAGCAGGGAAAGAAAACCTTGGAGGAAAGATTGCTGGCTATTAGCTGAAGCAGGTTCTGCCTTAAATGTTTACATTTTTTGAAGGAAGGAAGGAAGACTGTTTAGATTTGCCTGTGCTTTAAGGCTCTGGACAATCTTTGCATTTACTTTTCTGTATCAATACAGTAAAACCTGACAAAGAAGTTTTAAACTTGACCCTCCTGCAGTGTTCTTTCCTAGCACTGACCAATCTGTTTTAGCTCTGTATGGTAAGATTGTTTTCTTTGCTACTTTGCTTAGATCAGTTTTCAAGCTGATCCAAGGGACTTACTCACCTACATTCTTGGAAGCTCTTCTTTTGGGCTTGAAATATGTTCAATATTTTTTTTTTTTTATGATGAATTCTCTAAAGTCAAGCTTACTGACTTTCTTTGACCTCACAGGTTCTGTCCTGCCCTTCTCCATTGGTGCAATAAATTGTTTTAATTTGCTAGAAAATGTTTTTACTGAGATCTTTATATTTATAATGGCTCTTTTCAGGCTAAGGTAGAAATGAATAGCATATGGCTATTGTGAGAATAAAATATTAATTTTGGCAAATTTAGTCAATTCACCGTGGGTGTTCTTAGCCTTTAAAACAAAATTATCACATATTTGGCACAACTATCAAGTGCCTGGGTTTTGACTCTAAGCCTTAATCACCAAATGAAGAGAGCAATGTATTATTAGCATGTTAGGAAGAGACAGTAGCTATGACTGTGTGAGCTGAGGGTGGGTGTTCTACATGGCTGGTACATGGTAGGAAAGAGGACAGATTGCAGTTGGGGCAGTCTGCAGCAATTAATGCACTCAGAATGGGCTGGTCTCCAGGGTGTGTTTCAATTGAGTTTGGATTCTAAACCAAAAAATTTTGCAGGTGATGTTTAATGTCATCCTGAGCGTTCCAGTGTATCTTGGTCCATTGTTACTACCAAATCTCAAGGAAACAGAGATTTATGCATTGAAAAGAAGCAGAGGAGTATCAATTGCTTCATTAGAGACCCACTGATCATAAATACCTGCATAACACAGCATCTAATGGGCAATGCTGTGTGACAGCAGCATAGGCAGTATCACTTACAACTTCATTGTGCAGAGTGCTGACAGCTCCTGCAGAATCCTCTCCTTGGGAAATGAGCAAAGTCAGTGTTACATAGGAGGGCATTTGAGCTTTTTTTGATCTACATGGATACATGAGAGTCACCTTCATTCATTTCTGAGTACTTCCCCCCTCGTCTGACTGCAGTCCAGAGTGACATTTGCATTTCAAATGGCATATTGTGACCCAGTGTTGTTATTGATGATGAATCTCATTTTCACGAGCATTAACAAAGCAGGGCTTCATAAAGTATGTCAGTGCCTCTGTGCTTCACTGGAGCATGATCTTCTGTAGCACCACCAGCTGATGGAAAATACAGGGCTGGAGACAAAGCCATTTCCCTTTTGTTTTATACAATATGGTCTTTAAGTTATGTCTGCTTTAAGATACTGCAGGTCCTTATGAAGGGACTGATGACTCTGTTGAAGGAGACCCCAAAACTGGGACAGATCTCTGTGACACTATCACTATTAGGGATCTGACTGGTGCTGTCAATTATGGATTCATGAACTGCCTTTGGCATTACTGTTTAAAAGCTGTGGAGCCAGCCTTGTAGGATTTGGATGTCTTTTGCAGATAATGGGGAATTTGTGAGGGAGCACTAAATGAAAACTTCCTCAAATAGTAACATTTTTCATTCACATAAAACCTAGTTTCTGGAAAATTTTAATACTTTCTAAGAATACTTGGGAAGTTGTACAATATTCTTGAGTTCTATTTTTAAAATAGTAAATTAGATGCATGTATTTGCATGTAGGTTTGTGCAGACAGACATTGGGTGGGAGTCAGATTGCCCGAAGGGAGAGCAAGTCTCAGTTACCCTGCATGTAATTTCTGCTCCCTGTCTGGACTGCTGTTTGGAAGTGGTGTGACTGTATATACTGTCTCCTAGAGGAAAACATTGTCTTCTGTTGTCTCTCATATGCTAAGCAGATATAAACCACAGGAGAGAAGAGGACAGGAAAAAGGATGGGGAAGGGAAGAGGAAAAGTCTATTTCTTAAACAAGACTTTGATCATAGATTAGTTTTTTTTTTTTCTTGAAACGAGTGTACCACTCCCAGAACATACATTAAACTGTAACTTGAAGATATTTTGATAATGTGCAAAATGCCTTCCAAAACCTTTGAATAAGGCATTTTGAGATTGAACCAGTTAACTACTACCAAACATTTCTTGTTGGTTTTTGGCACTGTTCAAAGGATCCATGAAGTTTTCACTTTTTTTTTGGAAGGCCTTGTTCAAGACTGGGAATACTGGAAAGTATCTGGAAAGTGACTCGAAGCAATGGTTTTGTATCAAGCTTTGTTCAATTGTGTGAAAGTTGTGTAATGAGATTACTGGCAAAGCAGAATAATAAATTATGAATAGAACTTAAATGACTGTCTGTCTCATGTTCTGAAATAGCTTCAGTCCAGGAGTCAGGACTGATATGGGATTGGGAGCTGGTGTTTTTGTTTGTAACAAGAGCATAAGCTTCCTGCAGGTGATTAAACTGCAGGCAACATCCTACTGTACCAGAAATGGGTCTCTTGAGTGAAGTGCTGTATAGCAGGGGTTGGTATTTTGATATATATATAGATATAGCTATATAGATGTATAGATATATATTTTGATATATGCCCTGCTGTAGTGTCTGATTGACTCATAGAACATTTACTCTTCCAAGCTTAGTCCTGCAGTTTGTAAGTAAGGGCCATTGATTAGCACAGAAATGTGAGTGTATGTAACCTTGAACTTGATTCTTCCAGCTCCTGGGTTTGCAGCCCCCAGAGCCCCCTTGACCCGGGGTGCTGCCCGTGTGTGCCTCGCTGGCCCCGCTGCTGTCCCCTCTGCACCCTGCGGGCTGTGCTCGGCTTGTGTCCCTGCCCTGCTCCTTCGGCCAGGGCTGCAGAGCAGAGTTAAACACAGGGATTAACATGATGACTGGCATCTGGCTGCTTCTTTAGGACAGTTCACAATGGAAAATTCATTTTCTTTTTTAAGCTGTAGCATTTTATGAAAGAACATGGGGTGATTTTTTTTTTCTTGAGTGATGATTTCACTAGGTTTCTATGTTAGCTCTATTCTTACTTGAATATTTTTAAGGCTAACACAAAAACTTCCTAAAGTGTTGTTTGTAGAACAGTTTGAAAAATTTAGAAACATGTCTTCATGCATTTTGGTTCGTGTGTATGTATGCAGATTCTTGGTTTCTTTCAAAACCAGGAAGATTTTACTTTTTTTCTTTTTTTTTCCCCTTTTTTTCTCTTCTTTTTTTTTTTCTTTTTTTCTTTTTTTAAAGTAATCAGGATGCTCTTTCTAGTCCTGGTGTCAGTAACTCTCCCTCTGATCATGACAGCTAGAATTGGAGCCCTCTTTAATTTGGAGTGTTTTTAATACTGCTCTAAGCTCCTGATTAATGTTACAGGAGGTTGGTTGAGAGTAAATTGAGATGCTCTCTCCTGCAGGATTTAAATGTGCTGTTTCCATTGCCACATCCTGCTGATATAGTGGCTAAGGATTAAATTGAAGATCTAATTTGATGTGGGGTCTAATTATAAGCCTAGGAGCCTTAAAAGCATATATTGCATTTATTATTCATTCAGTGTGTTCTTGAGGTACTGTAGTCTTTATTTACGGTTTAATGCATATGTTGGCTGACTTGGATGTATTATAATCTCCTTTTCCCCTACCCTACTCCTGTGATCAATAAATCCTGGTTTGGATCATTATTTTTTTTAAACAGAAAATGCAACTTTGGAAACCATGAAAAATACTGCAGTTTCCTTTCGATGGGAGCCTATTCTGCGCTTGCAAAAGAACCAATATTGCCATCTAGTGGGAGTGAAGATTTTGACCTGTCATGCTCCTCCCTCTAGATCCCTGTTATCTAGCAGCTCTCTTGGAAGCATCACGTATGTTTCTAATGAAGGTTCTCTTTCCCCACACCATGGAGAAAGCTTCACTACTTTATTGCTGAAGTTACTCTTGCATGTATGGCTGAAAAATCAGAAATATTTTGCAGGTGTATAGATCCAAATGTGGTTTTCCCAAGCTGCTTTCTAAAGTATACTGTCAATGGAAGCACAAGGTAGTGTTTCTGTGCTGTGGTCTGTCTGGGTAATGTTTCTTTTTCAGTGCCTCTGCAACATGTAATTGAATTTAAGCCTTTGAACGTACCAATTTTCTAACACACATAAAGACTATCAGAAAAATACATCTTTTCCAAGCCTTTGTGCAAAACATACATGGAAAGTGTTCTAGTATATACGTGCAAAATCATATTGAAAATGTTCAGTGAAACAGAGCAGGAGGTAGGATTTGGCTGAAGCTTCGGGATAAAGTGATTTGCAGAATGTTTTTTTCACCCTTTTTCCCCCCTTCATGTCAGATCAAGGCCCTCTAGGGGTTTCTAGAGATAGAGCTAGGATGACACCTCATTAAATTAAATTTTTTGTTCCTTTGTAACACTATATTCAGCTTTTGTTGCCTTGTTACACTTTTTCTTCTGAAACTGCAGCTGGCTAGGATCGGCTAAGTAGCAGGTTTTTTTTGTGGATTTAATCATAATGTTTAATTAATCTCCCTGCTTTAGTCATCAGTCTGCAGCTTAGCAATGCAGGGTCCTAAGAACCTAAGCAGATGTTCTAAGTGCATTTTAGTGATGGTTTTAGTTAATTCTCAAGCCCAATCTTTGTGGTTTTGAATCCAAGTGCTAAAAGAGAAATCATTAACACAGCTCTACCTCATTCTGCTTGTAAAGCACAGAACCATTTAGCAGAGTGATAGTTATGACAGTGTCACTGTTACAACTCTTTCTTCTCTTTCCATTTTTCCCAGTCTTCCAGCAATGAACTGAATTCAGTCTAGAGTTGTTTACATATCTCTTGTCAAGCAAATTGCTACCTGCCTTTCAGAAAAGAGGCCAATGCATGCGTTTTCTTCATGTTCAATACTCTTGACTCTTAAAAATCTTTCTTAGCTTGAGGATATCAGTCTGTGTTTCATCAATGGCAATTGGTATTGAAAAGCTGGTTTTGCATTCAGTGCTGCATCACTGCTGATGCCCTGTCTTACTGTCTGTCATTGGGTGAGGCATATATTGCATAATTTGGGAAGGCTGGGGTTGTGGATGGAGAGAATTTGTAAGTTCTGAGTTGCCTTGGGATCAATGTCTAGGATCCTACCTGCTCATAGGAAGCACTGTGTGATGTTTGCTCCCTTTATTTGGAGCAGTACTTAGAAGAAATGGGAAGATATTTATTGTAGGTCCATGTTTGTTGTAGTGATGGTACTGTTGACATTTTACTTGTACTGTGCAGAAGGTAAAACTAAGAGAAAATTTGGACTAGGATCTGGTATCCATAATCAGTGCAAGAGAGGACTAATATGGGAAAGGCTGGCATACAAGTGGAGAAGTAGACAGAGAAAGTAAATTACTGCCTCAGAATTGGATACTGGTGAAAACAGTGTGGTCATCACGTTTGGTTTCATCTGTTTAGGTGGCATTCATGTGTCCATCATTTTCCATTTGTTTCTCTAGCCCTGCAGAATCAGGCTGTCCCGTAGCTGGGAATGAAACTCCTGGTTCAGCAATACACTCCCCTCCTCCACATAAAGTCCCTCTTGCATCCTCAAAATCTCTGGTTAAACTCTGTAACCTTAAGCCTTCTCACAGGCTTTGTGTCTTTGCATAATGACCCCAGGCCCTTCGTATTGTTTCTTTGGGTAACTTTCCCCCTGTCATTTTATTTCTTGTAGACTGTAACTTCTGCTGGACAAAAACAGTGAGGGCTGGATCTTGTTTACTGTCAATTGTCATCCAGGCTTGATTGATGATGATGTGCTTTAGTCTGGGTGATCACATTGTTTTATATTTCAGAAGTAATACTACTGCTGGAAACAGATTTTTCTTCTCAGAGCAGTATTTCTGTAGTATTTTCAGAAACCATCATCTCCTCATCTTTCTGTGTCTCTCCTAGTACAAATATTTAAATGCTAAAATAATGTATGTAATTTTAATTCTCTGCAACCAAGAGAAGAAAAGAACAAAGCTGATAAGGAGTGTGAAAAAAATTAGCCAGCAACCAATGGTCTTTGTTAAAGTAAATAATTTTTAAGAAGATAAAAGATAATTAGAATTAACAGGCAAGAGTTGATACATTATTATGACAGAGAACTGACAGAAAAACTTGCAATTTTCAGATAATACATAATTTGAAAAATAAGGATAAAAGTGTTTTGAATTCTTTCAAAATTTCTTTTATTTATATTATCTGATTCCTCCTGCTTTTCTATGTGAAAAAAATTTTTGATTGCATTTCCATAAATATGTTTTTATTTACTTTGCCATATTTATCTTCATTAGTATCTTTTAAAAATACCTTTTTTTTTAATTAGAACTGTACGAAAGAGAAGAAATGGCTTGATAAAAGGAGTAGTTCTTCAATCCCTATTTCAAATCCCTCTGAATTTCTAAGGAGCTATTCCCCCCAGAAATTGGCAAACATTTATGGATACATTGCAACAACAATAATTTTGTCTGCCCTCCTTGCTCTACTTTCTCAAAGAGGATACAGGTATATCCAGAAGTTACTACCTTGTTATTCTATAGCCTGGAAAAGAACATTATTTAGAGAGAACAAAATATAGCTGAGACCATCTGCCCAATTTTTCCTTTTAATCTTCTTGCAGTTTTTCCAATTCATCCTACACTCTCTGCTTTTAGAGCTACATTGCTAATGCTACTTGAGCTTGGTTGGCTTTTTTTTTTAAGAGAATTTGCATATGCAAAAAAATATGCTTGAAGTTATTTTAATGGATATGTTATATTGTTGTTATTGCTATTCTCAATAAGCCTGAGAATAGCATGGTGCTAGGGTGTTTTTCCTATTCATAACCTCTTTCCCAGCGTAAATGTTGTGTTGTCAAGGACTGAGGGACATCTGTAACCCAAATAGTCTCATTTCGTCTTATCTGCTACTAAAATTTGAGGTGAAGGACATTTTTTTCTGTTTGTTGGTAGTGTGGTTTTGCTTTATCCCAAAGTATCATGTTTTGATTCAAGGGCAAAATAGGATTGCGTTGCCCCTTTAATTTCCTTATTTTATGGCTTGAAAAACCAAGACACTGATTTCTGAGCATGTATTTCCAGGTATGTTAGCTATTTAAAGATCCTCCCTCCCTCCCTCCCTCTTTCTTTTTGAAATTTGTCTTCCCTGATTGTTGCTCCATAGCTCATTACTATTCATATAGAGTTATCCTCTTGCTACTCCTTGTATGTCTGCAAGGACACACATTACATAGTTAAGACAGCAACTGAATGATCTGAATAACAATGTGAAATGCAAGATCTAGAAATAAATCGCATGAACAGGGAAAATTACTGCAGCTTTGGAATGGCTAATTATATTGCACTTGGTGTATTTTATGGTACATCCTATTTGATATCTAATTATAAGTACATTTCCTATGCAACATTAATTTCTCAGGAACTTGTTCTGTCACCCATACTCCACTGAATAGTTCCTTTAAATGGTACCCACTGGCTGCTGTCTGGGGCAGAAGGGAGCACCAGTCAGCTGAATTGTCAGCTGTGTTTTGTACGAGTGGATCTGGCCTGGATGATACGCACAGCCTTTACCAGCATCTATCACCTTGCTTGCTTGTGCTTGCTGACACTGGAATGTTCGATTTCAGGAGGAAATGTGGGAGGCATTGAACTCCTCTGGCTTTCACTGTAATTTCTGTACGAGTTCAGCAAGGCATTGGTGCTTCTGCTGCTGCATGTGTCACATTGTCCATATATTTTCTTTTAGCAAGGTCCATTGGTTGAACACTTTAGGCTATCACAGGGGCTACCTCCCAGGTGTCATGTAAGTGGATTTTCACTGAGGAACCTGAAAGTGAGAGATAAAAATCCAAATTAAAACACGTGATCATCTCTGTAAAGGAGCTAGAGAACCATGCTGTGTGCCAAGGAATGGCTCCAGCAGAACACCTGGGATGCAGAAATAGTACAACAGAGAACACTACTCTTTTATTACAGGAGAGGAACTTTTAAGGATGGCTGAAAATTTATCTCTTGGCAATAATTAGTGAACCATAGAGAAGTCTGTACTTAGATTCCTGCATGGAGATGTAATTGTAATACAACTACCAGGAAAATCTGCAATACTGGCTTTTGATCCAGACAGTTTTGTAGGCTGGAGGATTGCTGTTGAAACTGGGAGAAAGAAAAAATTGTCTCAGGTCAGTGCTGAACTGTTTTGGAAAAAAACAGGAAGCAGGTTACACAACTTAAAACCTGGTATTTACTGTACATTTTTGTCTTTCTTCTATTTGTGTATTCTCTTTTTGTGCTGTTTAGTAAAATATGATGCATTTGAAGTTTACTTCCACATTTCTTCGAATGTGTGTTGCCAAGTTAGCCTATTGCCCACAAAATTTTTGTTCCACTGAAATACAGGGAAAAGAAATTGGATAACAGGATTCTTTGCTATGAGTAGATTCCACTATGACATTAAATTCTGGAATAACAAAGATCTGTATATTAGAGCTAGCATGAGATATATATAAATAATTGCCTTCTGAAATAATAATAGTAATCCTGTTCCTCTTCCATTTCCTTTTAGTGAAAATGTATGAGCTCACACTTCTCTTTTATTTGCGAGGTGCTCGCAAATTTTCTGAGATTGCCCAGGGATAATTAAATTTAAGCAACATTATCTCTATACTGTAGCTAGTATGATATTTCCCTCTTAATGATTATTCCTTTTCACTTTGTAATTTCCAGAAACTTTCAGTCTTTGCCTTGTTACTTAAATTTCACTATCTCCAAGCAAAAAACTTACTCCACCCTATGTATCCTGTAATCATTTAAAATTTCTACTTGACTCTTAGAATATTCCATCAGTGGGAAGTCAGGGAACATATTTTCCAAGATATGAGAATAATTATTACTGAAAAATGCAAATTGAAGGCTGGATGCATGTCCATCATCAGAGAGAACTTCCAAAAGCCAGAGCTAGCAGGAACCTCAAGAACAAAGTGTTGGCATCAGGGAAGTTTTGGGGGAGTCAGCTTGAAACTTGGGTCACTTCTCTTAAGTCCAAAATTTATACTGATCCTAGAGTCTTCAGGAGTATATGTTGGTCACAATCTATAGTGCTGTGAATGGCATTCCTTTTGATAGGTGAAGTGTCTTTGGTAAGCCAGGACTGTCTTTGAAAATATTGTTTGTATGGGCATGTTTGTTGGTTTGCCTGTTATTTTGGACTTGGCTTCTGAGGTTTGTTACATTGCAACACCTGTCAGTAAGTATTCTGAAACATAAGAGGAAACCTGCCTTTATGAAGTTAAATGGAATTCATTTTAATTCAATTGCAAAATAAGGAGAGTGGTCTGTGTTCCATTTTGAGTTTTGAAAGTTGCAAAGTTGTTCTGGAGCTTTAAAGGGGGTCCTGAATTTTAACAGTGTTATCAATGGTAACTAAGCTTACCCCTTTTCAGGGCTTCACACTAGGTGAGTTAAAAGGCTTTTCATCCTGATCCCTTGTGTTATTTGCAGTTGAATTTAAGATGGTTGAACTACAATACTAGCTGTAAACTGGATTTGCTGCTGATTTGGTTCTTGAGAAGTGGAATTTAAATCTTGCTTATAAATGTTTGATAAAAAGAAACAAAACTCTTGAAATGTGTCTGGTATTCTTAGTGTGGAATTGCTGTCCGTATAAAGGTAAACAATGAACAGGAGGAAAACTATTTCTAAAAAATTATTTTTCAAGTATTTTCAAGATTACTTTCAAGCATAACTAATAATTCTGCATCAATAAATAATTGCATGCAGATTTTAATTATGCTTCTTTTTATTCTGGTGCATATACTGTGGTATTCCATCTTGGATGGGCCACGGTTCAGAATCGGACCCTGCGAATCCCCATAGACACCACAGACTTCACAGACATCCATCACAGTGCTGCCTAGAGCTGTTTTGGAGAAAATAGGCCAAATTCTCCCTGTCTGACTTGGTTCTCCTGTACCTCACAGCAAAAGCTGAAAATGCCTGCCAGCTGTTTTCCCTTCCATCCACTCCCACACATTGTGAAAGCTGTTTCTGGAACGGTTTCAACAAGTTTGTACATATGGCTATTAGATGGGATCAATAATTCCTATAATAACAGCTGAATCCTCTTATCTCAGGTGATTCTGGGAAATTGTTACATTATCAAAAATCTGATTCTGCAGAATTTGCAAAAATAATTGCCTTGGTATTCTTGGTATGTTTGTCATGGTGTCATGAATGAATATATCCACAGGTCCTTATTTCCAGAAGATATTTATTTAATGGGAGTATAATATAGTTTGTAAATATAACTAAATTAAATGAAAATTACGCAGAAACTTATGGAAGTCTCAACTCCAAAGAATTATTCATTTCAGTGGTGTTTTCAAACATAAGTATTCAGAGAAAGAGCTGAATTTACCAAAACAGAATGTGTAAAGATCCCATAGGTTGCAAGCTTGCAAAGTAGTTTTTCAATACTTTCTGCCAGGGAGTTTCAGCTGCATGATAGCCTCGGTACCCTTTGTAGGTAGCTTTTGGCTGAGCAAACAATACTGTGGCCCTGGGTACTCCCTTCTGCCCTGTTGCCTCCCCCCACACCCCTCCAGTGCTTCCTTCAGGCAGCAGCACTCTGCAAACCCTCTGCACCGAGCAGCTGCTGCAGCTCCAGCACGGCAAATGTGATTACCTCAGTGGAGAACGCCTTTTAGGGAGCACTGGTATTGATTCTGGAATAATGGTCCTTTTATCTTCCACTTATTTTTCAGCTTTCAGCCACTGGCTTTTCCTTATTATTGCTCCCATGGACCTATTTCAAAACCAGCACAATATTTGTAGTTCAGCAGAAATAAGTGGCAAGGAGCATCCTCTGCCTCTTCTATGAATAATGAAGCAGCAAGGGAAGGATTTGGTCTATAACATCAGTAAATATATTGATGGGATGGACAGGAAGGAATTAAACACTTGTGACTCCAAGTAAACTTTCATAATTCTATGAAAGAAAATTTTTAAAGGCACTTGAAGGCTGATTTTTGAGTTCCTATTGGAAAAAAAAAGTTGTAGGAGTTGTAAATTAAGCATTGATTCAATTTGCAGGACGTAAGTAAGAGATGGACGTAGTCTCACAGACTTGTAGTCTCACAGACATGTAGTAGACTTTTCATGGTTTTTCTACACCTCCCCAAACTATGCTGGGAGAGCTGTTTCTGCCACTGGCCACAGAACTTCTTGGGCTCATAAGTTCGGAGCACAAGAGCCCTGAAGCTCTATGCTTCCATGTGTATGGTCCCTTCCCATTGAGATCTAACTTTCCTAAAAACTTTGCCCTAACTAAAAGAACTTCTTCCTGCCCACCAGCAAGCAGCTTTCTGTTTCAGCTCACCAGTCCTGGTTTGTATCTTTGCTCAACTGGTTGTAGGTAGACCAAATAGCCTTCAACTTTTTCATCACAAAATGACTTTCTGACCTGAGTACCTTTAACTCTCTTCCTATTCTCAGTAGCCATCCTCTCACTGGTATTTTTATTAGTGCTTTTAGGTTTAGTCAAGCTATGCTGCATAGGCCCTGATAACCTTAAGGTTAACCTTCACAAACAGCAATATCTTATCTTTCCTGTGAGACTTCCAGTAAAAGTGACAAGTAGAATGTTACAAGGCTGAGTTGTGTGGAAGGGCATATGATAAGTAGGATCTGAAATAGGACCATCAGTATTTCTCATGGGTAGTCACTAACAGGGTAGTGGGAACTGTGTTTTCTTATCAGTGGGTGTGTTGGGGAGTTTTGAGTGGAACTCTGTCCCCCTGACAAACATCTGTCAGCTGTAAACCTGGGCTGGACACACTGTGGCAGAAACCTAGCAGATCAGGGAACTTAATATAAGACACCGCTCCTCTGTATACAAGTACTGGATTGAATCGTTTTTCCCTTCCAGCTGAAGATAAGTACAGCACCAGCAATTAGAGGGACAGTGCTGTGGGGGGAGGGTGAAAAGGAATGCTGTTCTATACTAGTGCTAAAAGCAGAGATAAGGACTTTGAATGCTGGTTATCGAGGTGGGGCTAACCCTGCCCGATTGCCTGCCTGGCAATTTGCAAAATTCATGTTCTGTTTCTGACAGACTTGGAGAGCAATCTGCGAACCAAGCTGGGGTACGTGCTGCTGCAAAATTTCATGAGCTTTTGCCTGTACTCAACAGCAGCTGAAATAATTTGAAAATCACTGATGTTTTGTAGGGTTAAAGTTAGGTCAGTGTTTGAATGAAATACTTATAAATGAAATGCTTTCTCCACATTAGATCTTTTCAACATATGTACTCCATGGCTATTTGAGATGGGCTTGAACGAGGTGGATGGAAGC
>NW_005054299.1:8697390-8700312 GCF_000277835.1 Geospiza fortis
TCTGATAAGAAGCAGTCCTGTCACCCTGAGAATCCCAACTGGGGCATTTTTTCCTTCCAGTGAAGCACAAGGAATAGTACCACATCATTATTTCTGAGTGGCAATTATTTGAGAAAGGTGATGCTTGGTTTTTTTGGTTTTGTTTTTTTTTTTAATTTGACCTTCCCATGCCATGTGAGTGGATCACAGTGAAGTGCTGGGAGTTCTGGAGATGGCACTGATCCATGACAAAAATCTATCAGAGATTTAGAGATGAATACAGCACAAAAGTAGGAAATATTCAGGGATTTTATTATCACAGGGTACTTCCATCTTTTATATAATTTTCTAAAGAATAACATCCTTCTATGGAATTCTTTGTGCCATAGCAATCCATCCTGTTTTTAATTGCAGGGTTCTGAGATATAATTAATAATGTAATTTTTATGTCCTCTAAGACATGAACTAGAAAAGCTTTCTAAACTTGCTGGTTGAAGGTTCTTCTGCAGAGTCAAACTTATTAAGAAACTTCTGATTCTCACATAATGGGGCTGGCAATTTCAAAAAGGCAATAATAAATAGTTTTTTGATCAAAAATGAGATGACTGCAGTTTCAGCTCGTAAAGAAAATGTGGAGCAGTTAGAAAGTGCATGATAATTCTGAACTGGTTACTTTCCATTGCAGCAGGTTTTATTTTCACATTCATATTGGTATTTCTGCAAGTAAATTTAATTTGGTTAATATGAGAACTACTCATTTAGTGTTAATCCAGTACTGAAAATTATGTTTGATATCGCAAGTTCAAAAGCATCCTGTTGTCTGTCTTGTCTTTTGAGAAGTTCCCCAAGTAAGTCAGTTGTTAATATAAAAATTACAGAGCACAGTAAAGAAGGGATGGAAGAAGAATAACTTAGTTCCATATATAAACAAAACCCAAACAAACAGGACATGTTGATTCCTGAAATGAATTAGCACTGTAGTAAGTAAAGATGAGATAATTCACTGATGGACACACACTGCTGCTGGCTTTCATAGCAGAGTTATGGTGTCTACTTCCTCTTTACTTTGGGGTTGGGTTTGGTGCTGCATTTTAGCAGAGTTTATATGGCCTCAGATGAGTTTTAGTTGAACAGGAATCGGTGGGCATTGTGGAAATAACCAGGCTTATAGGAGTTAAGATGCAGTTTTAAAAGTGTTTCTCCTTCTCTAGGCAGATCTTCAGTGAAATGAAAATTGGGTTGAAAAATGTTATTGTTACATAATAAGCCAGAGAATGCTCTACTGGAACAGCAAAACTTAGAAATATTGCTGTAGCTGTAAAGCATCAAATATATATTTAAATATGTCAGTTGCTGTGGCAAAAAGATAGTACAGACATTTGTGTTTGTCATGATTGATTTACCACATGAAATCTTGAGATAATGCAGAAAAGAGAACAGAGCATCAGATAATATCATAGGAGTGTTAGCCAGTTTTAATTAAGGGGCATTTTTTATCTACTCCAGCCTTGCTTGTGTGTCTGCTCACGCTTTCAAGGAGATTGACCAGGCTCATTTTGTGGGGCTTCTTATTTTGGGGTTTTGTTCAAGTTACTTCTGTTACTATTTCCTACTGGGGGTGGGGTGGCCTCGTAGGGCACCAAGGAGGTGAGGAGTGAAGTCCTGTCCCCAGGTGCCAGCCCCTACAGCTGCTGCCAGCAATCCAACAGCAGGGCTTAATAGAGCAGTGGGGGCTGCTAACAAGGCTAGCTGGCACCATGCACTTCTGTCTTGGTGGCTGGAGAACATCAACCATGAGCAGGCAGAGGCTGGGTGTGGAGGTTGTGGTGCAGGCAGGTAGATAAACAAGCTGGGCTGAAGTAGGTAGAGACCAATGGGCAGTGCTATTTCTATACAAGATGGCAAAGACATTGGTAGGCCAAAGGAAGCTTTAGAAGAAGGAAACCTTGACTGTGAGATGTAGGTCCCTACCTGTCTCACGGAAGGACAAGTAATCCCCAAGTCTGTGCCTGTGAACAGGCTCTTGAGCTCTTGAGGGGATTCATCAATGAAATCCCCTGCTTTGGCCCTTCGTGGTGTGAGACCTCTGCTTGGTGTCTCATGCAGCCCTTGCTGTAGTCCCTTGGAACAGCTTTGAGCTGTGCCACCCTGCGCTTGCCCCTGCTGGCCGTGGTTCCCTGGACAGCAGTGGCTGCAGGCAAAGCGCCAGCCGTGGGTGCACTGAGCCGCTCAGCAGCCTCGGAGCAGGGTGACAGGGCTGGAGAAGTGTTGTCTTCTTATTGCAGGGGTTCCAGACTGTTGTCTCCCTACTGCCAAAGTTTCATACCTTCTTGGTGTTTGTCATGGGAAGCTCTTCAGAGCACTGACTTTCTCTTCTTCACAAAGTAGCCAGCTGACTCCAGTGCCCTTCTCAACCAGCCACCCCACTCTTTTATAGCACTCTTCTTCTCATTGGTTACAGCTGTGGCCTGTTAAAGTCAGGCCTGTTCCTCAATTTGATAATTGGGCCAGCTGCAACTCCTTAGGGGTAAGATTACTTTCTACACTATCTTTATTTTCTTATATTCTATCCCCCTACAGGGAATGAGAAGAGCTGTGCAGTGTGTATGCTGTGCTGGGCTGTGTGTGCTGTGCAGTGTGTATGCTGTGCTGTTCTGTTCTGTTCTGTGTGCGCGCTCTGTGTGTGTTCTATGTGTGCTGTGCAGTATGCGCAGTGTGCTGCTCTGTGTGTGCTCTGCGTGCTGTGCAGTAGATGCAGTGTGTGCTGCGCAGTGTGTGCTGTCCTGTGCAGTGTGCATGCTGTGTGTGCTGTGCAGTGTGTATGCTGTGCTGTTCTGTGTGTGCAGCGTGTGCTGTTCTGCGTGTGCTCTGCGTGCAGTGTGTGCTGTGCCGTGTGTGCTGTGCCGTGTGTGCTCCGTGTGCTCGGCGTGTGCTGCGGGCTGG
>NW_005054299.1:8700322-8707014 GCF_000277835.1 Geospiza fortis
GGGAGGGCACAGCCCGGCCGGGACACGGCACAGCCGCGGAGAGTCCCCTCCGTGGCACACGGTGAGAAAGGCACGATGCCGGCCGACAGCTCTCCTAAGAGCATTCACAGACAGCTTGAACTTCTCCCGTGTCCCATGTCCGAGGCTCTCTGCCCCGTGTCAGCCCGCTAAAAGCGCAGCAGAGCAGTTGGGTATTGCCCGGCGCTTCCAGGGCTGACTTGTTAGCGTAAAACCGAAATGTTTGGTTTTCCAGGCTGCCACGCGGAATTGAATGCGTATTTACAACAGTGCTTTTGGAACTTTCTGTTCCATGTGTTTTCTTCTTAAATCTGGTTTCCGCTCAGATTTTCATAATGGGGAGGATTTACTTTAAAATCCCTAATTTTCTCCCATGATTTTGTTTAAACTCAATTTAATGAAGAAGTTAAGCAGCTAGTAATCCATTTATATTTTTGATACTACTCTATGTTTGTAGACCAGAACTGTTCCTATTATCTCTTCTAATTTGCTTTGGGTGGGACAAAGTACATGAAACTAAAACTAGAAAAGCTTTCAGTTATTTTGTTTCAGGGAAGGGTTAGTCTTGGATGTGTTAGTCTCATGTTGACCTTTGACAGGGTCAACAGGTTTTTGGATGGGAGTTGTAGCTTAAGTTGTTCTGTTTAGGCTAATAGCACAAATGTTTAATAAATTGTTTCTAAGTTGCTGTGGAAACACAATTTTCTTTTCAAAAAATAAAACTACTTTGAATTCTAACTTTAAAGTCAGATATTGAGTAATGTTACTGAAAAGTTACCAGTTTATAACATTTTAGAAAATTACTGTCATGGAAGTTTAGACATAACCAGAAATGTTCTAAATAATTAATTTTCATAACAAGGGGCAAAGGATAACCGTTTGAGTTCTCATCATCACCAAGGTGATTTAGAAGTACATGCTACTGATGGTCAGGTTCTGATGAGCTGTTTACATTTTTTTGAATCATTTGCTGCCTTCTGTTCCATTTTGTCTTTCCATAAATTTGTTTGTTGGTGAAGAAAGGAAAAATAAATTTAAATGGTAACTCTTTTTCATTGAAAACCAGTATAATTACAAAAAATCTGACTTTCGCTTGTGGCAAACAACCTTGTGTGTATAGAGAGTGTATTTGTTTCAAATGAGATAATTTTTGAACAGGTTTGCAAATAACCTTTAAATTGCATGAATTGCTGCCTTTTCCCTTAGCTTCCTACTTATGTATCTCCTTATTTATTTGAAATTTGGGAGGATAACCTTCTTCTTAATCCCCAGAATTGGCTTGTTAGTATTGCTTGGGAAACAATAAATATACAGACCTGTAAATCTTGAAGAATTTTCCTTCTCTTTCAAGAATAATGGGTTTCATGGAATAGAATAATCATTGGAATGCATCAAAGGCAAGGCAATTTCCAAAGACCATGAGTAACCTTCTCAGAAGAGTCACTGCCTTAAAAAGAGAGCCGAGAGTGTGGAGGTAGCACTCATGGCCCCAGTCCAAAAGGCTGTGATTTTTGTCTCATGCTCATACTCCTGTATCCAAAGAAGCCATACTTTTATTAATGACTGCTTTGTCTGTCTAGGTTTTTTTGGTGGGCTTTTACTTGTTTTTTTTTCAATTTTGCAGGTTAAAAATCTAAGTAGTTGTAAAATCTAAGTAGTTGTAATTCTGCCAGTATTCCTGACTTTAACAATGCAGAAAGCCTTTCTACCAAGTTTAATGGCAGGGAAGGTCCACGCCTTTCCAGCTGGGACCTGAAAATCCTTTCCTTCTTTTTTAATTGCCTTACAAAATGGCCTACTCCTGCAAAACCACTTTCTGACAATGTAGGGTGAGTGGCTATACAGATTTGCTCCAGGAAGAAGTACAGACAGTCACATCTGGGGGAAAAAAAAAACCAAAAAAAGCTTTGGGTGAAACCTTCAGAACCACCAAGTAGACTAAAACTGTGCATTTCTCTGAAAAGTAAAGTGTCCATATCACCTTGGGAGGGTGTTGGAGTGAGAGGGCTTGCAGGTTGTGCTTGCTTATGGAGGGGGTCATGCTTCCAGCTCCACTGGGTGTTTCTGAATGTCTTATTGTATAAATTCAGAAAATAGATGGGGAAAGCAGGTGGAAATCTCTCTGGGGGATTTTGTTTTTAACTTGCTATAATGGTTTAATAGTTAGCAGTTAGAGCTAAGCAGGTGTTTTAAGAGCTCTTATTTAACAATTATCACTCATTTCCGGGCTTCCTGTTTGTTCGGCCTGCCTGCTGGAGAACACAAAATCAGCCAACTGCTCTCAAAACCTCTTTTAACCCTTTGTCGTCCAGTGAAGCTGGGAAAACCAGTCAGATCCACATGGGTGAAGGATGAAGGACATGGCACAAAGCTGTTGTGCAAAGACTGTGGCAGATGTAAACAAAGCTCTTGCAAATTTTGAAATGCATAGGAGCATTGCATCACTGTAAATAGATAGTATCCTTGTTTCATCTCTTTGGTTGGTATTTTGGGTCAATTAGGGAAGGAACTTAGGGAAGCTCATGGAGATCATTCAGTTTGGTATTTTTCCTTGCATTTTTTATGTTTATTTATTTTTTCCTACTCCTTTAACATTTTCCATTACTTATTGGCCCAGGACATGACAGACACATGAAGATTTATGAAGAAGATGGCATTACTTAACCATCCTTCAAATGCTCATGTAATGCTCAAAATATTCTTTGTTGTGAATCACTGTGATAAATTAGAATTTGGAAAAAGTATTAGAAAGTTGTGAAATATATTCTTTTTCTTTAGCAACTGCTGTTCTGCTGATAATATGCAAGTGAGTTTTTCATCTACTCATAGCTCCATAGATTGTTGTTCCATAGATTAGTACTAAACTGTGGGGAAAGTGTGATCTTAATCAAGGTTTTAAAGTTAAAACACTGACAGCACTCTGGATTTTGGTGTTTGGACACATAACAAACTGGAAGTTTATGAGGGCTTTTTTGGTTAGTCATGTAACAAGGCTTATTGTCAAATGGCTCGTGTTAATATTTATTCCTAAAATGAAATAAATGTCAGCAGTTATTTTCTAGGGCACACGTGTAGTCTGCTTGCTGCATGTGTCTGCTTTTTCAAGCAGGGAGTCTTTAAGAAACAGTCTCAGCATGTTCAGAAATCCTGTTGTACTTCCTTGAGAGAGAAAAATGGAAGAATGCTTTTTAGTTGGAGTGCCTCTGCAGGTTGTGGAGAGGAATAAGAAAGGACAGGCTCCTCACTAGTAATGGCCCTTGAGTGATGAGTCCTGGTGAGAGTAAGAAATCTGGGATATATGTGTCCATTCCTACATTTGCATGCTGCTGATGGTATTCATGCTACCTTCAGCTCTGTTCATACAGGTATAAATAAGTACTTTTTCTACGTTTACTGAAACTAAACCTCCATCTTCCCAGTGTAACAAGCCTTAAGTCAGGCCAGATGTAAGCTCTGCTCTGGCAGAAAGGCTCTTGGTGAGGAAACTGCTCCTGCTATCAGAAAAGCAGTTGTTCTGAGTGGGAGGGTGGGGAGGAGTGTGCTCTGTGTGTGTGCTCCTGCACCCCACAGATGGTGTGCAGGGTCTCTGAGGTCACAGGGAAATGCTTTCTTTACAAACCTCTCATGCACATATGTCAATGCCCTGTGTTTCTGCCGTCATCTGTCCTGGTAGCAGGTAACATTCAGTTCAGGAAATTCTGATTGCAAGTTTAAAAGTGTTGCTGAATATGATATTACAAGCTTTTTTCAGCTGAAATCACAGAGTGTTTTTGTTTTACAGCTCTAACAGGCTTGAGCATGATGATAAGAAAGCAGTATGAATGGATAAAGACAATTAACATTAAGCATGAAAGTAGTAAAATAGAGGTGCACTCTAATATGCTGTGAGTTTGGTCCTCAAAACAGAACAGGGAAAAAACCCAGGGTCTTGTGTTCTGGTTTGAGTACCTTTTGGTTTCCTGCTAAGAAATGGATGATAATTTCTCCTGTTTCCTTTTAAGATAAAGTACATATTCTGCATATTTTTTCTCTCTCATATTTCCTGTTTGTTTTCTCATCCCATGTCTAAAATCAAAATCCACTAACTCATCAGTGGGAGTTAATGAATCCTTATACTGAAAACCTGAGGAAACGAAGCAACAGAAACTTGTGAATGATTTCCAAGGAAAGGAACAAAAGTGTTTGCTTGCAATGCCAAACCAGATTGTTATTCCTTGAAGTTCCCCAAAATAGGAGGTGGGTCTTTTATCCTGGAGCTGCTGTATGGGCTCAGAGTTGTCACAGGCACCCTTCAGAATTACTGCTGCAGAAATAACAATTCATTACTCTTGTTGAGAGCCTACATTATCTTGCAATGTTTTGCTGGAGCCACTCTCCTGAGCTGAAAGGCTTTTTGGCAGCAGAGCTGGGCTTGGTACTGCAAACATCTGATTCAGCTTATGGCAAGGTCAATATTCCTGGCCCAGGTACTCAGTTTGCATTTGTTTTTTCTGGTTTGCATTTATTTTTTTTCAAAGGTGTATTGAGGGTTTGGAGGCTTAATACAGGAGATTCATAGTGCTTGATTCCTCAAGTTATGTTTTGGAAATCTAGCCTCAGTTAATTTCAAGTGAAAGCTGTCCAAATGTAGATAAATCACTTGGTTGGTAGATGCTTATGAATGACAATATTTTTTTTATTATTTTTCTTTATCCAAGCATGCTAGGGGTTGAAGGGTTGCATGAGTAGCATATTAGGTACTGTGTTCTGATATAATGGTCTTAAATGAAGTTTTTGTCTTTTCCAGCTGTCTTTTCCAGTGATCTATTGTGTGTGTTTTGCAGCTATTGTCATTTGGAACACTCTTTGTCAAATATTCTGCCTCAGTGACTCTTCAGCTAGTCTCAAATCTCATATGAGAATCTGTGTTTTATGGGGAGAAGTGGTAGTAGAAGAGAAGTTTTTGTGTAATGTGGCTCTTTTTTTATTCCTAATTTGCTTTTCTTTTTGCTACAAACATAAATTTATTTGAAAAAATTTTAGATTTTTAGGACGACTGTTTTGTATAGCTGATAATGATAACTTATTGTTGTGTACTACAGGTAAAAAAATCACAGTTCATATACTTGTTTACTTTTAAAATAATGTTAAGAGGGTTTATTCAGACTGTGGTAAAGGAGTACGTGAAATACTTAAAAAACTTGGTTGACTAGATAACTTGAGTTGATACCTTTAAAAGGAAATATTTTTCTTTATAAAGTCTACCTCTTGTTAGTTTTTTTCCCCTTTTTTAAGGTAATGCTTGACCTGAGATTGTGGCATTGAAACACAGAATCACTCATTTTATGTGGAAACATCAGGAATTAATTCAGCAGTTGAATCTGTGCTCAAATTCAGATTAATTAATGTGATGTAAGACCCCATGAGATCACTGTATGCCCAAATTAGTGCTTTTTGTCTCACAGATTTTTACTCTTCATGATTGTCTTGGAAGGAATTTTCTTTCTCTTTGTTGTAGATAGCTTATAACAATATCAAAGACAAAGCATGATTATAAAATTTGCAAAATTTCCTTTCCTTTTTCTTCCTAACACATGCTCTGAACAGAGAAGTTTCAAAACTTTTCATGTATGTGGCAGGTAGAAGTGGGTGTGCATGTGATTCTGAGAGATGGAACAATAACAGATGTTCCCAAAAGCAATAGGTAATTCCATGGCAATTCATCAAGAAAGAACATGCAACCTAGGGGAAACCAGGCTTCTTGTAAAGGGAGCATTCTCAGCTCCAGGTGTATAAATCAAAGACTTGGTGTATACCAGCCTCTATTTTGGTAGGCCAGGAAATGTAACAGGTTTTCTGTAGAAAGAATCAAATAATGTTCGTCCTGTAAAAGTTTCCAGAGTGTTCTTTTCATGTAATAGGAGACTCCCTGAAAGCCTTCTCCTGAGGGAAGGCAAGCATTTCTTCGTGTTATATACTTTATTTCATTTTCAACTGCCTTAGTCTTAAGTCTCTTCAACAGTAACATCAGAAAAATTCTTGAAACCTTCCTTGAGTCTTGTGGCTTGTGACACAGCCACACAAAATTCTTTGTTTATCTGAAACTCAGAAGTAAAGGAATGCAAAGGGGAAAGAGGCTGCAGTGCCAGCTTTTTAGTCCTACATCTGCCAAATAAGGCTCAAGCAGATTTGCATCTTAATTTGTTTCTAATGTGTTTTTAGTAGGTACATTGAGACTGAACTCTTTTAAGAGAGGCTTAATGAATGATGTAATGTTTTCTTGTGCTGAGTCCAAAATTTAGAATGACTTTTATAATAGTACTAAGCTTATAAATATCAGGTACATTGCATAGAAATTGTGTCATGGCAAACAACAAAAATGTGCCACAACTGAAGAACAAGATTTTTTTTTCTTGCAAAGAACAAGAAAAAAAACCTCTTAGTTTCAGGAATTTTGTATATTGGGAATAGGTGCTTGGCTTGCACATGGTGTTCCATATTCCTGTGTCCTTTGAAGTTGTAGGGGGTAGTATTTTTTTCCATCTGTGTTACTTATTTTCATTTGCTCATCCTCTGTACTCCATGAATTTGCTCTTGTGTTGGGAGAATAGCAGAACTTTGTGAGAAATCCTTTCTGCCCTGTGTGCAGGCTGCAAAGACATCCAGTAGCAAGGCTGAATTGCCAATTTATTCAG
>NW_005054299.1:8707024-8707903 GCF_000277835.1 Geospiza fortis
GTTGGAGGCTGCCAGTGGTCTCTGAACACCTCTGGGCATTCCTTAGGTCCCAGATAACACTGAGCTAGTAACACTCTGTTCAAGTTTGTGATTCAGTGTACAAAGCTGCTTCATGAAGGCATAGAAGTTAAGGATTGGTTATTTTACCCTTAATGTTCAAGCATTTCCATGAAGGGAGCAAAACTGAAAATAACAGCAAAGTGGGATGTTACTTCTACATGCACTTTTGAGTGCTTTCCCCTTCTTCAGTCCTTATTCTCCCATAGAATAGCAGTGTTTTTCCACTTTGGAAATGATTTCTGAAGATTATTCTATGTGGGAGCTTTATTTACGTTTTATCTAACTTAGAGGAGTTAAAAAAAATCATGTTTGTGTACACTGTTTTTAAAGTAGGAAATATAAGCTAAATCGGGATTAATTTCCATAAGCTAAAACTGGATTAATTTTTCAGATAGAGATTTGTGGACTTGAAGGGGGTTATGCAGTTTGTACAAACCACAGCTTATATCTCTGCTCAGTATCTTGCTTTCTTCAAATAGAAAGTAGGAATCCTCACTTTTAACTTGCTTTACAGACTTTGTATTAGTATGTCAATTCATTTTTAGCCCCAAGGTATTTTATTGTCAGCATTTGTACCATACATACAACTGTGGAAGGAGTGAAAGAATTGATTAAGCCTTAGGTTTGGAATGCCACACTCAAGCAGAGGTCTGCTGAGACCTTCCTTTTTTGGGTTTGATAAAGCTAATAAAATTTAAAAGGAAAAGTATTGTGTGGTTTTTTCCCTGACAAATCTGAGCCTGGCAGTATTGGAACAATATTAAAGATTGTTGTGGAACAATGTTAAAGATGCTGTCAAGCTTAAAATAGGACTTCACT
>NW_005054299.1:8707949-8817002 GCF_000277835.1 Geospiza fortis
GCTTTCCAGAGACAGCTGTGTGTGGTTCGTAATAAACTTGGGGGATGAAAGGATCCATTGCATGGGCATCTTTATTTTTGTGTCATAGATTTAATGACACTTGGTAAAGCCAGTGCATCACAAATCGTGGAATAAGAAAGAAGAAAAGCAAAGGCATACTCATAACTGCATCTGTAGTGGTAGGTATTTTCAAGGGGAGTAACTCTGAGATATATAACAAGATGGTTTTTCTGTTATGTGTCTGATTTCTCAGAGACCACATGTCCTTTTCTGGAGTAAGCCAGTCTTTCATTCTGCTTTTATCAGCTGCATCTCTTTTCGTGCAGCATTTCTGTAGCAGTAGAAGTGGTCATGAGAGGGAGATGATTAAGGGGAGAGAAATAAAACATTGTGTCAGGGCTTAATTTCATTCTGTCTCTCCCAAAATATGTCTCTAGTAAACATGGAGCCTTGAGGTCTGACAGATTGTCTTTTTTTTTTTTTTTTTTTTTTGAATCTTTGGATGCTCAAGCCCAGACATTATTTGGATGCTTTTTGAACTTTGGTTTGCAAGAACCATCTGCGAGAGAGTCAGAGTCACTGACAGCAGTCTGATATAATCTGCAGTCAGTGGGAGGTTTGGTAGTTAGGTAGGTTTAGGACAGCTCACTATCTTTGAAATATCTTTGAAGTTAAGTTGCTTTATTACTAAAGATTGATTTAGTCATCACTTCCAGACTGCAGCCAAGTAAGCCCACTGCTGTTGCTGTGTTCTTCAAAACCATCTTTCAATTTCAAGTATCTCAAAGTTCCCTGGAAGGACCTGCTGTCTACAGAGTGAAAGTTTCTGTAGTTTTCAGTTCTCCCTTCCCTGATGGAGCTTTGTGGTCACCTTGGTGTGGAGGGCAGCACTGCCAGCATTCCAGTGTGTGATCCTTCCCAGCAGCTCTTCTCTGCTGTTGAACTCGAGTATTTTTGGAAACGTTTGCAGTGTGAAGTCAGTGCTTATCCTGATTCATGTACAAAGTAAGGGGAAGTACAAGGAAGATAAATGGGGGAGAGTAAAGCAAGTTTGGTTTGATGTGTGCTCTGCTTGCTTAGCCATAGGACAAGGAATCCATGCTTGTATTTATTTTGTATTGCCATTTCTAATTGCTCCATAAGTAAAACACTGTTATTGACATACTGCAGAAATAACAGTGATTTAAAGCTCTCAGCAAATATGATATTCAGTAATTTTATAGAAAATAACAAATGCATAATGATAATTAAATGTAATAGATTTTATGCTTAGCTGCTGAAATATTTTGGTGTAAAAATACCTTTTCCCATAACTGTTCAAGTTTCTCTAAAAAGCTACCACAAAATAGGAATTCAAGAGTCAGAGTAGGAGGTATCTGAAGTAGTTGTTGCTCTAATATCAGTTAATTGGACTGTGAGTCCCAGAATGAGCTGCTGTTTCTTGAACTCTCAGAATTAACTGTAATTTCCAGCATGTAACTAATATAGAATAATGTTTTTAAAATGTGCCTTGGTTCATGGCTTTAAAATTAAAGCCACACATTATGAAAATAATTCTGAGTGAAATATTGATTCATCCATTGTTGGTTAATTTTGTACCTGAAAAGAGTCCTTGAGAACTGATGGTTCTATAGATAAAATGTCAGTTCTCCAAATGCTGCAAACTGAGTTTTGGTGTGTATTGTCTTTTATTCCAATATTGGTTTTTCTTGCCAAATTGCCTGCTCAGGCTTGTAAGATCTGTGCAGTGTCCTGTGGGGTCAGAGCGCTGGTCTCTCTCAGTTGTTTTTAATGGTAACATGTTTGCTGCTGCTTGTGGTTTTCACTGCTTATTTTATAACAAATTCTGAGAGGAGGATGGAAACCTCATCCCATTTAAATGGTAACAAAATAAATTCAAGTAAACTAGTCTGGTCTTCAGTTTACACGTTGCTGAGTCAGAAAGGTCCAGTTCCTTCCTTTGATATTGTTCCTGCAGTGAGAACAAAGTGAAGTGAAGAGTTCCCTTGCATTGTGCTAGATCTCCTGCAGCAGTCAGAAAAGCTGACACTGTCTGCATTACATTCTGCAATTTGCTGAGGAGTGAAGGGTTCAGGGGTGAGGAGCATCAGCAGAGTGCAGTGTGGCTGCCAGGCTGTTCCTTCTGCTTGCCCGTAGAGTGTTTTGGGGTATACCTGTTTGAGAAGTCCCTTGGATGCCTGGAGGATCCTGGCTGTCTCAGGAGTCACAGCTCTCAATGCCAGAGTTCAGTGCTCACCTTTGTCCTGAAGTGGCAAAAAAATGCCATGAAAGCATTTTTTAAAATGCTTTCAAAAATACCAGGTCACGTTTCAGGTTTTACTGTGGTGGCTGTTCATGAAAAAGTTTTCTTTTGAAATGGTCTGAGATGAAAATGACAACAGGCCACAGTTCAGATTTAACCTGATTTTTATTGGGTTTTCACAAAATAAAAAAAAAATGGATTAACCAATGATCTTAAAGCAATTTTAACAGTAAAACAACTTTTGCATTTTTTTCCCCAGCAATTCCTCAGGAGTGTGGAAAATGCTACTAAATTGGTTGTGTTCCAGACACAATTCCAAAGATCCATAATGTCTTATTATTATTTTTTTTCCAAGGACAGTATAAGAAAAACAACCAGATTCTTGAGAATTAGTCACATCTTCATGGCTCAATACCAAGTACTATTTGAGCCAGATTCTGAGAATGCTGACATTGTCATCCTTTCATCATTACTGGATCCTGCTGCATATCTAAATTCAATAGTTAGCAACTTTATTACCCTGCATATTACAATATATATGTACATTGAATTTTTAGAGAGGAAGCCCTTTTCCTTGATGGAGGAGTGGTTTGGAAATAGGAGAAATTGAAGGTACTTTTAAAGTTGGCTGCTTTACAGAGAACAAAATCTGAAACAATCCAACAGAGAGACTGTGTAGATTCGTGGGGAAAGTTAAAATGCAACATACTTGTCTGAGCCACAAGCAACAGACTGGACAGGGTCACAGAATCAGGAATGGAAACAGTCCAATTCTCTTACTCTGGAATATTACAGAGACATCAAGAACATCTACTGGATTCCCCAAAAAAGCCTTACTTTAAGGGGTCTTCCAGATGGTAAACAAGGTCATATTTGTGCATTAATCATTTTTATATCAGTTACTCCCAAGGAAAATGCACTAGAAAACCACTGCACTAAAAAAACAAGGAAGGGGGGCAGAACAAAAACACTCAAAGCCAAACAATCACTGCCCTCCCTTTCTTCCCCTACCTCCACTCTCCCAAACCCCCACAAAAACTTTCCTCCCCAATACACAGGTAACTTTCCCACCTCTTCTGTCCTTAAAGCCTCTGGACTAAAGGGACTAGTGCTGTCCCTGTGGTCAAGCAAATCTTTGGGAACTGTTTCTGTACTTTTTTAGAAAATCTTAATTATGTAGTTCCCATTTCAGATCACTTGTTGAGTTTTTCTCCGATTAGAATGCTTTGAGAGTTTTGAAGCAAACCTGGGTACAACTAAGTTTTGGTGATAGAGTTGTCCAAGGCAGAGAGTTCTGCAAGCTGTGTGGGATAAAGCTGATGAAAATTGTAGGCCAGTCATGGAGGAATGAGGAACAAGAGTATCCAAAACTTAGATCCATTCCTGAGGAAGCCTATCCTGCCTGCCTCCACCCTTGCTACAGCTGACAGATTTTCCATGGCACTTCCCCCAGGTGTGAAATTATTCCTCCTTCTTCTGTGGGCTGCGCATGGGAGGCTTATGGGTGGTAGAAACTGGTTGGAAATTGAGGGAAAAAAGTGTACTGAAGGTCAGATAGACCTGCTGCAAGTCCTTTCTTTGCCCTCTCTGTGTGGAATTAGAATTGCTAAGCCTCATGCTGCAAACCCCAAATGGAAATTTTTTTGTAAGTCAAGTCATAAGGTTCCATGCTTTGCAGGAAGAGATGGGTGCACCATAGCAGGTTTAGGTGCAGGGCTATCACTGGGCTGCACCAATGCTTGATGACTCCTAGTGGCTTTAGCAGTTCAGGTTGTTAGTGTGGCAGCATGCTTAGAACCTGCAAACCCCAGTGTACATAATGGTAAAAATATGAGGGCCTAATTGCACAAATGTATTAAAGAGAGCCTGAACTTTTTAGAATTCGTACTCTAAATAAAGACTAATAATAGAAGGTGAAATAGGCACATGGAGGGTGAATAAAGTTTGTTGCCCAGGGTGACCCAGCAAGTCAACAGCAGAGCTCACAGTAGGATTTCTGAAAGGGTATATTGGAGAAATTCAGAGACTCTGAGCTCACTGATTTACTTTAAATAAAAAGAACAATGGGAGGTTACTTAATTTGGGTATGTAAAGTACTATTAAAAAAATAAGGAGCTTTTTAGTCTCAAAAGGGTACAAGAACTGAGGGGTATCCGGAAGATTAAAATGGGCAGCATAGCACATATTTTCTTTCACATTGAACTGATAAACTGATGACGTTAGTTAGCAAAGGATCTAGCAGATACTTCATCCCTAGATATTGTTCAGAAAAGACTGAAAGCCTTTCTTGGAAGACAGGTGTTATCCTTGCTCTACTTACTTGGTTCCATACAAGAGTAAGTGGGCAGCATGCTGTGCCTTCCATTAGCAGAACTGGATGGTTCTTATGCATTTGGAACTAAATTTTAAGAGCTAAATGAACAAGAATTATTCAGCTACCTTGAGCCAAGTTCTAGGAGCTCTATCAGGCTGTATGAAATCTAACCTGAGTTCTTGCAAAGAAATTACTCAAATATAAATAGCAAATGCTCTTGTATTCATCACTGAAAACAAAAAAAAAAAAAGAAAAAAAAAAACCAACCCAACCCTCCCCCCTAAATGGATTTGAAGGCTTTGAATTATAATCTTTTTTTTTCTAAGAACAAAACCGTAAATGACTCTGCACTTCCTGTTTCCTCATGGACTGAAAGAGGAACATCCAAATCCCTACAATACAAGAAAGACTAAGTTTCAGGGCTGGTTTTTTGGCTTTTTTTTTTTGTTTTTGTTTTTTTCTTTTTTTTTTGTTTTGTTTTTTTAGTTTTTTTTGTTGTTTGGGTTTTTTTTAATTATTATTTTTTGGTTTTTAATTTTTTTTTCCTAAATCCAGGAAATACTGGAAAACTTTCTGGATATCTGAAAGAGTGAGATTTTTAAAAGGTTCAACAGGCGTCGTCTTTCATGTCAAATTAATATTTACCTTGTGAGAATTCCACATGTAATTCTGTTTAAAGCTCTGCAGTAAATGAAAAGAAATGCTAAAGTAAAATGCCACTTAATGCCACATGCAACGGAACATCTCTTTTTCCTAGGGAGTTTTGAAGATATATTTATTCCTGGTGTACCACTTGTGGCTGGTAGACTGTGCTGTCTAACTTTTCAGGAACCATAATAATAGTAGTGGCTATTTTTGCCATTTCCTTTTCTGTAGTCTCTGTATTCAAGATGTTGCATTCTGGTCTATCTATTTCGTGCAATATGGGTAGCCTGGCAGTGTGTATAAAGCTACTAAATTTTATTTTACTTGGTTTTCTTTTTTGCATTTAAACATGAGTAGAACAAACTATATCAGTGTTCTGTTTAGCTGTTCTTTAAACAAAGTGTTCTCTAGCTGACATCTGAGGAGTCTTGGAGCTGCTCTGGGTTTGTTATGGCTAAAGCTGCAGAGGAAGTCCAAGTGAATCACAGATAATTGTAGTCCTCAGGATAGCCATTTTGTTAACAGAATTAGCTTCATTAATCTTTCTAATCTGATGATTAAACGGAGGATAAAATATCAGAGCAACACAAAAACTATGTTGGAAAAAACCCTCAACATTATGAAATGGTATGTAACGATCTTATTGTGATACTTTCTAAACACAGGGAAAAGTAGAACCAAATAGAGAATGTCTTAATGATGTTTTCTTATAGAAATTAATTGTTTTAGTTCCTCTGGCAATTTTTTTAGAAAGGCACATAAGATAGCATTTGGGGTTACATTTTCTTTCAAATTTTTGAGCCATTTTTTCTCAATTCTGGGTAGTTGTTCAAGCAACTTAAATATTTTAGTGCTATTCTTGAATTTATTTTTAGGGGGGAGATTGCATGATTGTAAATATCTAATATGACTAATTTTGTGTGCTTTAAACTGCCACATTTACTGGCAAAATGCTTATTTTTTACAAGATGTTAGAAATTCCATTTTCCCTTAGAAAACAGCAATGATCTTTCTGTTTAGATATTGAACTGAGACTTGAGAGGTGCATTCAGTTCCACACTGTTACAGACATCCTTACTTAAACCTGCCCTGGGGCTCCTGTGTGTGCTCAGTGTAGGAAAGGATGAACTTTCCTTCATCCTTTGCCAGTTTGTGTAATTCCTGCTTGCACTTGTGTGTGCCACAGAGTGTGAGGGCAAAATGAAGGCTTTCATTCTAAGCTAAATAGGCATTTAGGAAGATACTAAAAAAACCAAAAGAGCAAAGATAGTTTTGCAAGAAGCTTGCATTTTATTTCCTTTAATTCTGTTTTCTGCTTTCAAATTTCTGTAGAACTTACCTTGATCAAAGTCTCTGAATCAATGCAATTCTTGACAGGCTGTAAGTAGAAGAGATGCTTCCAGCAAGGATGCTTTTGTTTAAATACTTGATGCCAATTCTGTATAACATTGTGGTTTGTATATCATGAGGTATTTGTTTATTATAATGTCAGTGTTTGTTGTAAGGAAACTCAAGTTACAGATACATATGTGAAAGGACATAGAGAATATTTGTGTAGAACATACTTTTTCCTTCCATCTTCATAACTCAGCAGAAGAACGTTGATTTGTAATTTTTAAAGCTTGTGTATTTATGCTTACATCTTTGTGTTTGGTGGAGGATTTTTTTTGTAACTGGGAAACAGATATTTTCATTATGCTTTTGCAATCTCCTTTTCTTTCTAACCCAAATTTAGATAATTCTATAAGGTGACTATTCCCTTTTTGCTTTTCAGTTTCTTTCCTTGAAAATAGAGACGTATCTGTAGTGAACCTGAATGGGAAAGTAGGAGACACATTTTTTAAAATTGCATTTAAGTTACCAAAATTATCAGTTGCAAGGATAACTGAACAGAGACATTTTATGTTAACAAATGACAAGCTTTCAACTCCCTGGATGAATAATAAAACCTCTTAAGTCAGTTAGCATGGTTTTGTTGTCTTGATCAAAAAACTGCTTTAAACTTCTTTATCACTTTTTAAAAGCTTACCCCTTATGTTTGGGATAAAGCTGTGTCTTCTGACATAGCAGGACAGTTGAGAGAGTAACAAGAAGCACTCTCAGATTTTAGAAGGAGGTTTAAAGAGGTTAATATTTTCAAAAGAAAACTGTTAGAATAATTTTATAGTAATTTTAGCTTAGCTTTGTTCTTGAAATTATTTTACTTCCTTTTGTTTCCTGGTGACAACTTCATGCCACTTCTGAGCTGTATATATAATTTTTGTCTCTGCATGTTCCTGTGTCTCCTTCCCTACATCCTTTATTCTTCTCATTCACATTTAGTTTTTAACTGAAGACATTTCAAACCCTGTATTATTTTATCTCTGCAGCTTTCTTTAGTTCTGCACTCTTGAAGTAGATCTTTGTTTCTTGCCTAGTGGTGGTCATGGAGCTGCCCCACTTTGGCACTGCCTTGGAGCAGTTTGACCATCTGGGTAGGTCAAAGAGTCCAGCCCTGTGACCTTCTTCTTTGGCTTTGGGTGCCAAGGTGAGACTTGAAACAAAAAACTCAAGTCAATCACTGTGTGTGGTGACACAGCGCTGACAAGTTGATCACCAGCCAAATTTCATGAAAGGTGCACTAAGGTAAACTGCAAAGGAGGTCAGGGATTTTGTCATGTTAAATGTCCAGTTTTGCACAGATAGAGGAGGAGTTTGGATACTGGGGAATTTTCAGGAAAGTCTTTATAGCTTTTCGAGGCATTTTTTAAAAATAAGATATTTTTCATTTTCTGGGAATTTGAGGTCATAGCCAGTTTCTGAGATCACAGGCACCTCTGGGCACACCCCTAGAGCTGTCCTAATTGCATATTCTGTAGTTTCAGCCACTTTAGTTGAGGGTTGTGGAGAGAGGGAATCTCATTCATATATATATCAACTTGGCAAGGGAGAGGAGTTTTATTTCTCTCTGCTGATGCATTCTGGCTTGCAGCTGATGTTGGTGTTGCACATCAACAAGCTACTTAAAAGTTCCAGCAAGTGTCACTGAAGTACACTTTGTCCATTTGCAGCATATTGATTCAAGCTGTTTACTTCCTAATGGAGGATTAATTTTTGTTGTGAATGCAAATGAAGAGTACATTTAATGTGCTTGCCTTCCAGATAAGAAAGGCCTTTCTCCTTTCTTCCCAGGGAGCTGAACTGAATTCACACCCATAAACAGCAGTGGTTGTTTTAAAGTTCTGAGGTTTTTAATTGGAACAAAACCTAGATGTGAGTTTTGTTGCTAGCTGAAACAAAGCCAGCACAGCTCTATTTGCAAGTGAGCCTGAGCTAGAGCTGAACTGAAGTGAATTCAACTCCCTGCTGCATTCTTGGCTCATTGAAGACTGTAAGTTCATTTGGGCTTCTCTCAAAAGTTCCTGACAGGTATTGCACAGTAGTGTTTGAGAGGCTGGAAATGTGAACTTCTTGTGGAAAGGGTCTGAGAAGTGAATACTGAAGTGTCTGCCTAGTTTGGGCTGAGGTTTCATGTAATCTTTATTTATTTTCTAATATCTGGGAAGATCTTGGCTCTAAGGCAGATGAAAACTTTACTCAAACCAAGTGACATCGATGTTCCTGACCTTTGTTTTGAAATACAGTTCATTCATAGGCAAATTCTAGAATTGTCTTTTTCTTTTAGGGGGGGGGGATTTGGTTTTTTTTTGGTTTGTGGTGGGTTTTTTGGTGATTTTTTGTTTGTTTATTTGTTTGGATTTTTTGGTGTTGTTGGGTTATTTTTGTTTTGGTTTGATTTTTGTTTTTTTTTCCTTACAGAGGACTAGAATAGGAATTACAGGAGAAAAACTGAAGGGCAATTTAACATCATCTAATATCCCCATTTCCTAGGACTTACTTATATCCTGACTTTGAAGATTATTTTACCTTGTTTAGGAAGAATTTTTATTTATACCTAATACACTAAAAGTTGATATGTTACACTGTAGTCTTGGATCTTCCAGCTGTTAATTTTCCTGATTTGAGATCTGAAAATCAGCGCAGTTATTTCCTTAATTCTTTGTACAGAAATGCTATGTGGATATTGCCTACTGTATAGTACCTTGAGTTCCCAGAGTATATGTGGCAGGAGAGTGCAAGAAAGGAGTGTTTTGACAATAAAGAGAAGAAATATATGTTTACAGGAAATATGTAATGTTGCTTTCGTATTTTAATCTGTAAATTTTCAGACAGAAATTCTTGCTTAAAGGACGTAAGGAACTGCGGGAATTACTTAAGGAATTAAGGAAAAATGTATGCAGTCCACCAAAACAGTTTTATGGGGCCAGGAAAAACTACCAGTCAATCCATGTACTCACTTGTATACAGACACATTTCATAATGGTTGTGCAAAGCGTTGAAAAGTTGTCTACTCAGAGGAACTGTTATTGTAATTTAGGAGAAACTCCAAATACCATCATGCTTAGGTGATTCCTGAGACTAAGCAAATGTACCACCTGTGAGTTTGGCTTTGGCATATGAGCAAGTGGTTGTCTGAAATTGCACTGTGGTAAGACAATTTGATAGCCTTTATCAGTTTTTAACATGTAGTAATTGGCTAACCACTGTGTGCTGGCAGCCCTGACACCCTGCTCTGTGTTTTATTGCTGGGTGTAAGGTAACTTCCCTTCTGGTTGCAGTTCTGGGGCATGACTTTAAAACATGCCCCTAAGCCAAGACCGAGCATGTTTTAAATACTTTGTGACAGTTAATTATTACCCTGTGGTTTGGAGAGTGCCACTGCACTGGTGCATTAAGAAATACATTTTGAAAAGCGTTGTGATGAAATTACAGGTCAGATCTTGCCACACAATGCAATTCCCCCACACAATGCAATTCCCTTATTCTTAAATCCAATAACCATCTGTTTGGGAAAGTGGTTTTGCTCTGAAGAGTTTCTTTTCTTTCTTGAAATACATTTAGCAGATGTTTCAAGAGAATGGCTTTATGCAGGCTTTTGTTCAGTAGGTGGTTTGACTGTCTGTTCACTCAAAAAGTCTAGTTGGGTGTTGCTTAGCCAAACCTAACTTGTACACATTGTACCTCACGTTGTCTCTGAGCTTGTGTAGGTTCTTTGTATATTATCTTCCTTACCATTGCTAAACTAATGCCACCTCCATTTCTAGTGTAGATACAGTTTTAGTACAGTGAAAAAATACTACATAACTTTGGCTTATTCCCCTGTCTTCATAAGGCTTAATAAAGGAACACATTTACATCATCAGAATAACTGTACTGGGTTAAATAAACCAACAAATGGCACACACTTGTGTCTGGAACACTCATGCTAGTGAGTTTCCATTGACCTGTTCATATGCAGGTCATGGTATTCCATATCATGGAATAGTTAGTCTAGGCAGCCTTATCTCTTTAAGGTCATTGACTTATTTTTCTGCTCATGAAGAGATTTCTCTCTCATTGATTTATTTCCCTTTGTCATGAATTGTGATTGTAGGTGTTTAGAAACCTTAACCAGTTTGCCATATAACTCTTTAAATACTGGAATAATAGGCAATACCTTGTACATACTCTCCACCTTCTGAAGCTTTCAAAGAAGTAAAGAGAATGTCTTCCTTGCTTCTGATCATGGAGTCAGACACTTGGTTTCATGCAGTGACCCTGCTGTGGTCGTGCTGCTTGATGCCTTTGCAGTCATTTGTACTGCTCTGCTGTCTGTTCCATGTAAATAGAGCCAATTGTCCAGGTTCACTTTCTGGGTTCTACAAGAAAATGAGCCCTGAACACCCTAGGCTTAGCGCTGTGGTCTGTAAACGTTGTTGGTCCTTCTAATGCATGAAAATGAGTATGTTACTTCTGACAGTGCAGATGTGCTTGTGCTCAAACACACGGGCACGTGTCGCTGTGCATTCAAAAATGCTTCTTTGGTGTCTGGGAGGCCTTAGGCACAACGGATCATGAAAGACCAAGGTCATATCACATGTGATTCAGGACACCACAACTAAACATCAGTATATGCCTTATTAAGTAATGGAAGGATTCTTGTTTTAGAATTGGTTTCTGAGTACTGTGGGTTATTTCAGCTGAACCTTGTTTCTCCCTGGCTGCTGCTGTTCTGTATTATGTCAGTGCATGTGTCTGGCACTGAAAAGTGTTTGATGTTTTCTGTAGGTCATGCAAGATGTTTGATGTTTCTTTGTTGACTTTTGAGTATGAGTAAATAATTGATAGAATCCCCTGTGGCCAGAATTTCTGAGCCTTTATGTATATCATTGTGGTCAATTACAATGTGTCAAGCTGTGTTAGGTTTCTCTCTAATTATAATAATCAAATATGTAATGTTCATAATGAAAGGCAGATTTGTGAACATTGTAGCAGTGCACTGGCTCCAAATTTTCCTGCTGCCTTTGCCAGAAGAGCAAGAGGCTGTAGGGTGAAAAACATCATGGAGGTACATGGAGATTCTAAGGAAGTTTTCTCAGTATGTTTTCTGGGTAATTTCTTTTGAAAGTCAAGTTTACTCATGTAATTAATGATGTAATGTGTAAAATTCTTCATTTTCAGATACTATTAATAGATAACATCTACTCAGCTATTTTGCTGACCTTATGGAGCTTAATGCAAACCTGTTCATTTCAAATGAGATTAATAGGGATTCAGGTGTGAATGCTGGGACAAGTTTGCAAGTTTAATTATACATCTGGCTGCTCCTTTGCTCAAGAGTTTTCTTTCATTACAGTAATCATGGTGAGTTTGAAAGGTTTTTAATTATTTGGGCTGAAGTAATTTTGGCTATATTGAAAAGTATCACAGTAATGTTTTATTTTCTATTAAATAAGTTAAAATAGGTATTCTATTAGCTATTTAAATTGAAGCACAAAAATCTTGTGGCTAAAGAGCAAAAGACCAGCACAGACTTTCCGGTCATTTTCTATTAGATTATAACTGTTCTGATTTTTGTATGCATTTACATGGAAATAATATTTACCAAAATTGGCAAATACCTCTAAAAACAACAGACAGGGGAACCACCCCCTTGAGCCTTTGCAGCTATCAGCACTTTAAGCGCAATCTCTTCCCTTCTTCTTTCAGAGAAGTTGTGTGCTCAACAAGAAACTTTGTTATGCTACACTCAGGAAGGGTTAAACCATACTGACTTCCCAGGTCTGACATGAATCAAATAACCATCTGCAGTGACAGATCATGTGCTTGGAGGTTTAAGCTACCCAAATATCAGATAATCCTAGAACATCACAAGAAGAGGTGCAAAGCAGTTTTTATGATTTAATTCTTTCTGTGGCTTATACAGTCCATTTAGGTTTATACTGTTGCCAAAATCCTCAACAGCTTTAGGTTTGAAGGGGTTTTGCTGTGTTTCCTATACTGTCTAGCTAAGGGAGATCAGAGTAAAACTTACTCAACCTTTCTGCTTTTAGGAATTTCAAATTTTGCATTTGTCCACTCATTTTTTATTTCAGATCTGGATTTATGTCAATGACTGTCCTTAAATTTCTCTTGAGACAAGTTGGCTTTTAAATGAGTACAGTGCACTAAATCTCAGGTGACATCCTTGTGTTGGAACATAGGTGGACTCTGTTGTGATCAAAGGAAACCCTGTGGCAGTGGGGCACTGAGCCACTCAAGACAGTGGTTTGTCATTTGCTTACAACAGCTCTCAGCTTGTGCCATAGAGCATGCAAAATCTGTGCTGATGCTGTCAAATGGAATGGAAAGAACACCCCCAAATCCTGATGGAATTATTCAGGCTGTACATAAATTCTTATTCATATTCAAATATGAAGCATCGGTGCAACACAAGTAATTCCATAGCATATTCTAATCTTCCTCATCCTTTTAAGATTAGAGAGAGTGTTTGGTTTCCATAGAAAATCTTGATCTAAGAGAATTCCCTCCAAGTTTCATGTTTTTAGGGGTGGGAAATAATGTCTTACACCTGAGAGGAAGAAAATGGTGAACTTCGAGCTGAGTTTAGGGCTCAGTTTTTCACAACACTAAGGAGTTAAAAACTTGCAAAAACAAACCTCAAGGAAAAGCTGGACCATTTTCACAATCTTCTGCATAGTTTGATTAAATTTTGCATTACTCCAGGTTACTGAAGATTTATGATCCATTGAAAATGCTGCAGAGAAATATTTCAGCAAACTTTGTTTGGTATTGTTTTTATTGATGAGTATTGTCTGAATGAAAAAGAAAAGAAATTGCTTCCTAGATATGTACCCATTAAGGCTGTCTAAAAAAAGAGGGAAAAAATAGTTCTTGGTACTGTTTGATACTGCTGGAAGACAGGATTGCTGGACAAAGTGAAGCCTAACTGAGGAAAGGAGGAATGGTCCAGTGGGCAGTCTGGGCCTCCAGAGACCAGAGTTCAGTTCTTGTTTAACCATAGGCTTCTTGTATTACTTGCCAGAAAGTCATTTAGTCTAGCTTGTGCCTTTGGGAGTATCCCATTTTGCATATGGGGAACTGTCTCAGAAGGGTGTTGAAAATAAAATCCATTAATGACTGTGAAACTATATAAATGCCTTCAATATGCTGAAGCTTGGCCTTGGTTTCAACATGGGTTTTTTCCTCTGAAAGTATGTCTGGTTTTATGGATGGTTGCCTTTTGTTCCCTGAAACAGGCTACTAACAGATTTTATTCAGGCCTGGAGTTTCTGATTATCTGTGCTGCTTTCCAGCAATGATTGTACTCATCTCAGTGTGCTGCCACAGTTCTTATTTGAGCAATGTAGAAGTTGTTTTAATTACCTTTTTAATTAATGTTACTTGTGCATGCTAAAACTGTATTTCAACAAAAGTCACAGCAATAGCATGGGTCAGTAAGAGGGAAAAATGTTTTGGTGATCAAAGATTTTGCTCAGTCACAGTTGTTGCATCTTTTGCTGCATGTGGCAAATGTGATGTATGTGTGCAAGGCACATATTCTGTAATGTGTTTTTCTTACAGCAAAGCTGCTCTTGTATCAACTCTTTGTCCCGTCCTTAGTTTGCATCTTGCTGTGTTCCCTGTTTCCTTTTGAACAGTAATGTCTTTTTAGATGTCTCCTCATAAGTTCTCTCTGCACGTATAAAAGCTAGGCTGCATTCAGAGACAAGTACTTTTAGTAAAAGAGAAGGGCCAGAATCAGAATTGCTGTGATCAGAGTATTTCCATTGCTTTCAAGGATGCCTGTTCTATTCCGCTGAATTTGGCCAGTCCTTCTGTTTCTGGTTACATGTGTCTAAGGGCATTTCACATGTGATTGCTTTCATAGCATTCAGTGAAAAATGCATGGGAACTTTGGATTTTGCTGTATGCATCTTTTGGTACATATAGATAAAATGACATTGTGGAATCTAAGCACAGCTTAATGCACAGATTGAAAAGAAAAAGCATGCATATTCTAGTAGTCTATTTTGGAGGTATTTATGCCATTATGTTTCTAGGCATTAGACATTTTTAATGAATAATTAAGCTTGAATCGGTCCTTTTCATCTCTGTTTGTCTTGATATATGAAAGACCTGAGAAGAAGAGAAGGGTTCCTATAAGTCTTGGGGATTCTGCTTTTGTTGAGGTGTTCATTTCATATGAAGGGTCAGCTGAGGCAGCTGAGCTGCTGGCTTCTGGCAAAAGTACTAATTCATATGACTGATAAGACTGTCAGTGTCACTGAAATGAAATGTGGCTATTTCATAAATCTGAAAATAAGAATATGTCCATTTCATTCTTACTGGCATTTGAACATATGACAACTGAAACATGCTTTCTTTGTAAAAGACTTTCTTTTATAAATAGTTCATTTTTCTTAGAGCATCAGCAAAATTTCCAATTCAAAATCACTAAGCATCATTTCTAATAAAATGTAAATTGAAACAGTCCACTTGCTGGGTAATGGAAACTTGGTTTCAGGCCTCCAGTCTTTTTCCTGAGTTGCTTCCAATGCTGTTTGTAGTTAAAGGGGCAGAGCAGAGATTTTGTGATGGTGGTCAGTAAATTGTCCAGATGCCTGATTTTTCTGTGGGGATGATGTTGGGGGTTTATGTGTGTGCGTGCACACTGGGATTTGAACTGCATAAAGTATTTTACGGAAAGCTTAACCAAACAGTGTATAGTGCTGATACAAACAGAGCATTAGACATGTCTGTCTTTAATACAGCCGTCTGTTGAGTGCTATAGCAGTTTTTCAAAAGCCTCCCTCAGCATAGACATCAAAGTCTATTCATGCACCTGTGCTTCTGATCTTCTAATATTTTTCTTATTTAAAACTGGCAGAGGAGCAGTATTTCAAGATCAGCAGCTTTATTTAAAACAAAACACAAAAAAGCCAAAAACTCCCCAAAAACTCCCTCACAAAACTCATGCTGCCAATTCAGGAATTGTTAAAAATGTCTTTTTTGGATATTCAATACTATTATTTATAAAAAACCAGACACCCACGCTTTCATTTTCCTCTCCCTTGAGCAGCCCCTGGCCTTGCTAGCCTTATTTCCTGCCTGGTGTATTTACAATACAGCTGCTGAGATCATTTTCTTGATCTGTTGGTCCGATGACATCAGCAGGACCTGTGAACTCTTCTCCCAGACCTCTCTTGGAGAACAGTGCTCAATGGAAGGAGGAGCTTGCATCATGTCCCCTCATTTACTCACTCTTTTCCCAGCACGGTGCTTGAAGAAGGAGCCAGAGCTCTTCATTTCTCGGTCTCAAGGTTGTTTATTGCATCTTATCTATAAAATTCTCCTCGCCTGCCGAGGTCCACTCAGCAGGACAGTCAGAGGCACTCTGCCTGCCTCCAGGAGGTGTTATCTTTTTATACTAAGAACTACTTGTACAATATTTACAATTACTTCCCAATATCTATCACCTATGTTAGGCAGTGAGCTTCTACTCTAAACCAATCTAAAAGTGCCAACATCACAGCAGAAGATGGAGGCCGAGAAGGAGAAAGGCTGGACATGCCCAGATTCCTCTGTCTTGCTCCCTGAACCCCCATTCTAAAAACCCCCAAAAAAATCTATTTTTTCACCCTGTGATAAATTCACTGTCCTTCTAATTAAACTTTTTTAGCTTGTAATTCTTCATATAAGGTTGTTAATTGTTTTTTCCAAGGGCTAAATCAAAGGCACAGGGGTCTTGGGCTCTGTGCCCAGGTCTCTGAGCCCCCCAGACAGGGTCTCGAGTTCTCCAGGGCAGCCAGAGGAATTTCCTGGGTTCCAGCACTGGCACACAAGGTCTCTTGCAATCTTACCTGTGGGGTTTACCTACTAAATAGGTTGAAAATACAGCATTAACACACAGAACATCATGTCACACAGGCTCTGAAAGCATGTGAGAGTAACTGCTATGTTACAGCAGAAGCTACTGATTACATAATGTTTTAGTTACAGTTTTTTTTTCAGAGATGTGTGGCAGCAAAAAATAGTTTTTAATTTGTTATGTACCATTAAGATACTCAAATCCAGCAATATTTAGATTTGCTGATGAAACTTGTGATGAAATATAGGAAGATCTGTAATAAGCTCTTCATTGTGGTGCCTGAACCGGATCTTATTCTCATAGCCTGTGAAATCTTGGAAGTACAGCAGCTTGACACTGAGCACCTGTATTTCATGCTGAGTGAAAGTGATCTCCTCATGGGTAAAGACTCCTTAAAATCCACCAGAATGGTGCAGAAATAAACAAATCTTGTGTTTCAGAAAAAGAGGATAAAACATGTATTTCTTTCTCCCAGTGGGGAGACAAAAGCGGTATTATAAACACGTGTTAACCGGCTGTATGAGCTCTGTGTGTTCATTTCCCCTGTTCTGTGACCAGAGCTGATCTTTCTTGCTGTCACAGTGTTGTTTTCCACATTTGTATACCTGGGCTCAGTATAAATAACAGTAAAAATGTTGTGCAATTGTGGCACTTTTTTACTTTATTGAAAATAGTGATGCAAATGTATGTTGGAACAGTACATTAAATACTTGAAATGTAAAATTCACTGAGCTCAAACTTTCCAAGTGTGCACACTTCTTTTTTATTCCAGTGAAGGTGCAGGGTCCTCAACACCTCTTTGCAAAAGGAGACTCTATTGGTGCAGGATGTGTCCTGCCTTGACTTTGTGTGGTTTGGAAACTTCTTGTTTCCTGCATGTGCAGTCACATGCTTTGGGAGCCATTCTAAGTTTGATTTTTTTCTTTTTCTTTTTCTCTTCTTTTTTACAGATTGACTTGGAGCCAGAAGGGAGAGTGTATGTCATCATAGACCTTTCAGGATCGTCAGGTGAAGGTAGGGACTTTCGATATTTTATCTTACTCTTTCATGAATGGAATCACCAAGGGTCTCTGCAATGAAAGTATTAGAAGAGGTATGTGCTGATACCCTCAAATCTGTATTAGCTCAAGTTAAAATGAACACATTTTGAGTCAATAAGGAAATTGCACTTCATCTTGCCCTGTTAATCACTGATGGTAACAATACCAGCTAAAATGACCATAATGAAATGATTGTATTTAGTAGTACTAATTTCTAGAGGAAACTTCCAAATTCTTTAGTTTTTGGAAGAATCCGAGCAATTATGTAGGTAGAAAGAATAAGATTTCAAAAAATGAGGGACAGGAGTTTATTTGCTTTTAAATTATTCTAATATTTGGTATTTTTCCATTTCAAATAAAGTAATGACCAGAATGTTGTTATTATATGAGGTGTTTTCATTTTTATGGTACAACAGTTACATGTTGGAAAAAGGCCCAAATATGGAAGAGGAGTATTTATTACATTCTTAAGAAAAATTCTAAAAATAATTTTCTGCTGCTTACTTTAAACAGAGTAAAGTGGTATATGGTAGGAATAAGATAATTTATGAAGAAGCAAATCTGTGTGTCTTAGTCATGCACTTGGTGACAGCCTGATCTCCCAAAACGCCCTAGATGATTGATTATCTTAAATTATGCCCAGCAATCAGCTTTGATCAGCTTCCCCCAGTAGCTCATGGAGTTCACTGAAATGAGGTTATCGTCAGTTCACAGTACATAAAGAAGATTCACATGAACCCTGACAGGAGCTGAAACCAAAAATGCTATGAAATGAAATTATTTTGCCTGGCACAGTGGAGAAACAGCAGAAGAGCATGTTTATCTATCTGTTCTTTGTAATGAATTGCTGCACTCTGACCAGCTACTAGCAGTAGCTTGCAAAAACACATATTGCTATAAATCCTGAATTTTAAAAACAAACTTATCTTATAGCCTCTTTTTGTACCTACATAATATGTGCTCTACCATTTTTTTCTTCCTGCATATTGAAGAAAATATCAATTAAATAGTAGTTTCCACATATATTTCTGACGGGCATGACAGTGATCACCTGAAATGTGGTTGAAAGCATTGGTGTGATTCTGTCATAAGGCAGGTAGACGTTCTTCCAACCTTCCACTGACAGCTAATTGATGCCCAGCTGAGCCTGCTGTTACTGTTTCATCCTGAGTTGCATTCAAGTGTGTCAGGCTGTCAAAGGGCAGGAAGGATGGTGTTATGTGGTTCTTCAAAAGTAGTTTAAAACTCTCTAACCTTTTATACAGGAAAGTAAAATATGGCTATCCTAATGTCTCCTTTATTATGTGGTGCACTACCCTGTGACACTTGAAAGGTACTTGGAAAGAAATTTTTGTCACTACAGTAGCATTGGAGGGGAATGTGCAAATGGAACAGGCCAGTGAGAGAAAACAGCTTATCAAATGCTTTTGGGGAGGCCTCAGGAAGACCAAGAGCATTTAGTTGTAGGTACACAGTTTGTGGTAATTGGGACTGGGGCTGCAGCTCAGCCTCATCCCCAATGGGCTACAGCTGTGAGCAGCAGGTGAGCAGCATTGAAGGCAACGGGCCATGGAGTGCCCAGGGGCACTGACCAACCACCAAGGGAACAGAGGGCACACAGGTGCAATGCATCAACATGGGGGGTATAAAAGGTTGGGGTAAAGAACAAGAAGGTTGGATGCTTGCAGCCTTTGGAAGCGGTAAGGTATTACTCTGTATGGGTTGAAGCATTATGAAGTTGTATGGTGATGTTCTGTGTATTGTAGCTGTCTCAACTGCCACATATGCTGTGACATGTAGTTGAGGTGAATTTGGTAGAAATTAGAGAAGTTGGTGCACTTACAAAGTAAAGCAGAACTTGTATATTTTTAAGCTTTCCCATGTTGTAAAAGTGTTGTGTAGAACTACTGCAAAGTTCTCTAGGAGGATTCCAGTTTTACTCACAAAGAAAAGCAGACTAAGTTTGTACAACTGTTTGCAAACCGTTTTTATAGCATTATTAGTGATACTATGAAATCTTATTATTGAGTGGTTTTATTAGGGCTAAATAATTTTGGATGTTTAGTGATGTTATTGAAGCACCTAGTTTAACATAACAGCTATGTGCATAACAACTTGTGTAGTGAACAGAAATATCTAGACCACGAGGGATGTAGCTTATTCTACATGTTTCAAAAATAACTCTTTTATTTTATGTACATGTAGGTAAAGATAATGAATCTGTGAGGTATTTTATGAATTTCAGTGTGCTAGTTCATTGTAGTTAATCTGTATTTCTTGAATATTAAAGGAATATAAGGTTATAATAAGAGCATCACTTTTGAGTGGCATGGGTTGGTTGAAGTGATTGCTGCTCTTGGCCATATTTCTGAACCAGGATCTTGGTTTTTTGCAATCCAGTTGTCACTGTGAATAGCAAGAGTACATAGTATTCTTTTCATGATGCACAAATGGGTATCACTCTTTCACCTGGAATTTTGGAGAGGGAAAATTGGTAATTTATGAAAATAGAAATACTCGTAGCAACAATTTTAACTGAAGGAAGCAATCAAGTTGCATGTTTCTTGTAAAAATGTACTATATACTCACCAACCACTCTTGTCTTGTAATGCTGTGTACTGAAAATTTGACTTGTTTCTCCAGTTTTATATAAGCAGGTTTGTAGTTACCAGCAGTAAGTAGTGTAGCTTCAGTTATTTGGCACTCCTAAAAGCTTTTTCAGACAGATACCCAAGTTCTTTTTGGTAGAATTGACTTAAGATTAGTTCAATCCATTGATATAGACAAAAGCATTGTTGTCTACTATACTGCCTCTAAAAGGCAAAAGTCCTAATTTTCCAAGCAAGCCTTTATATGAGTAAATTGGTATATAAAATGAAAGTAAGCTTATGTTGCTACTAAATACCGTTTAAAATCCAATTGCCACTTAGTCCCAGCTGCCAGATTGCCTATCCCTCTGCACTATTTGCATTTGTATGGCAAAACAATGAAAACAGTTTATAAGTTGACTTCCTCAACAAAAGCACGTGATTCCTGTTCCTCCTCTCCCCCTTGTCTAAGCTGAATCATTCATGGACTTGTGTGGCTAAGGTGTGCAGAACAGATGGAAATCTGGCAGATTACAAAGGCAGGTAAGGAAAATTTCTGCCTTTCCCTAGGCAGAGACAGACTTGTTGAGCCACCCTAGCATACCAATATCAGCATCTGGCTGATATTTTTACATGGAGCTAGAGAAAGAACAGTAGAATTGCTGGCTGTGCTACTTGAAGTTTCCAATGGATTGTTCAAATTTCAGGGAGTTTAGTTTTACTCTGAAAAAAATAATTTTCTAGAACTTGCTTCCATTCAGTTCTAATCTTTAAAGCAGAAAAAGATTGGAAAACAAAAATGCTAAAGTCTGAGAAGTGGAAGGCAAGCTACACAAAAAGCCCTTACAGGAACAACAGCAATCCCAAGAGGAGTGTTTTTATCATCACCTTTTTACACTAATCCTGTTTTGGAAACTCCTTATAGTTTCTGAATGTTTGTCTCTGCACTGATAGGGATAGTGAGTAACTATTTATTTTAGCAATCTTCTGTAAATTCTGTAGTAGGAACTGTCCAGCCCACATACTGAAAAGAAAATGCTAAATAAACTGTTTTTCACACAGAAGGTGATGTTCTCAAAAGTTAGGATTTAAATTTTTCTGCTAAAACATGAAGGTTTCCATATTGTGCTTCCAAATCAGTTCTGCAAAATAATTTACCATTTTGGTGATGTTGACATAGGAAGAGGGTGAGAAAACAGCTCTTAAAGTAAGTCTCTTTAATTCCTCATTTGAAGCTATGTAAGCAGTATTTCTGTAACACCTATGAGTCACATCTTTACACTTCCTTTGCCAGAACTGATCTGCAGGGTTATTTACCTTCTGTAGGTTGACTTTATTTAAAAGGGGCCTGTGCATTTAGAGTAAATCTATATTTGTTTTCTGTGAATGGAAGCAGCTGTATCCATAGAACCTTCCCAAATGTAGACATGCACTAAGGTGTCTGGTCACAGCCTGAAATAACTGCAACAGTTATTCAGGAGCAGTTAACTGCAACAGTTAATCAATAAAGTTCTATTTATAATTTAAAAAAAAAATCATAATTTGGTTGGGTTCCTTTAAGTGTTTAAAGTGCTTAAAGAACTGCCTGCCCAGAACTTTAAGGGATATTTCAAAAACAAATCCCTTTGGTCAGACAAGCAAATGTGACTTCTCAGAACCTGACACACCAACAGTATGAGCTGGAATTTGTTACATAGATTTGTTGGAATTTGGTCCATAGATATGTACTGTGCCATATGCAAGGACATAGCATCTTTAAGCATTTCTGATAGCTTACTTTTGGGAAACCAAATCAAAATGTGGGTGGCTGCAGTTGTTATTGTACCAGAGTAGTTTGTCAGTCTTGCAAAGCATATAATCACTCAAGTCTGCTGTTAAGTAAACATTTGGTGACCCCTTTATGTATGCAGCTATAAGAAAAACAAAGTTTATAGTGGGCTGGTGTTTGTAAAAAGGAATTAGCTTGGAAAAGATCCATTGTATTTATTCTCTTACTTTGCAAACTGGATCTTGTGGCTGCACAGGTTTTGGGTCTTGTATCTTGAGCTTCTGCCTGGGCTATGGAGAAGGATGTGTCTGTGTATCAGTCTGTCAGTGAACAGGAGGATCTGCAAGACTTGCTGCCTTATTCATTTCTTCAGTGCTGCTTGTTGTGCAAGATCCTATTGATTTTCTATATTAATTCAGTGTTGCTGTATCGTATGCACTATTTCTATACTGAAGTGCACTCACTAACTTTGTTGCTGACGTGCTTTGGCAGTGTCTTTACATCTATTTTTTCATTATTTTTCTTTTAGTTCTTACAGAGCTTTGTAAGTAAAGTTTTTTGAATTATTTGAGAAATACTTAAGAGCTCCAGTGTAGCTGATTAAGATCCAAATGCAGGCTAAAGTTTAAAAGTTAAACTAATACAGTGACTCGGTGATTTGATTTACAAACTGGAGTAACAGATGGCCCACAAATGGATAAGAGAGGTAAATTGCCTGAGGAATGATTAGAAACATTTTCAGCAAAGTCAGTTTTATATGTACTGAAAGACAGGTGCTGCTATATATAACAGCTTGTGACCTGCCTGCTGCATTTGTCATTGAAGGTTTCTTTTTTCTTTGAAATAGCTGGCTTGTGTGGGATACAAATATAGACAGTTACTTACAGTAGCTTTCTGCCAACTTAAGTGTTAAGTTACTATTTGAAATATGTCAATATTAAATCACCTGTGGACAACTTCAGAATGACCTTGACATGTTTGTTTTTTTTCTTAACTGTGTTTATTATAGGTAACATGTAATACAAATTTAAGAACTATTTTTCTATGTTCTATGTCTAATCAATTGTAATGATTATTTATCATTGTTAGATATTCCAATTTGCATTCTGGAATTGTCCTTCTGTACAATCACAGATTGCCCATTTTTGAGTGGGCAGATGAATATCACAGCTTCTAATACATTCATCTCCAGATTAATCTGCTTGTAAGATACTAAAGTTGCCCAAGATGAAGAACATAAGGTGATATTTTACAAAAAAGCTTGCTAGCTGAAGTCATGGTATTTTGTGAATGGAAAACATTTTGTTTACATTTATTTTCTGGCCTATTGAAATAGCAAAAAAAATCCTTAGAAGTCAACACCAAGTTATGTATTTAACATGTCATTCAAAATATATGAATTTGTAGGAAGTTTTCAAGTTCTTCTAGCTCATTAGGCTCTCAGGTTTGCAAATATGGTTATTGTTGATTGGCATGTCAGAAGAGAAGGTCTGCATGAAAAAAGTATTAGTAGAAGCAGTGTATGATTCTTAATGCCATTTTTGTGTCCCATACTTGATAGATCTGTAACATACATACTGCTTGTTAATCAAAATATCCAGAGGATTTGTTGCAGGCATTCAACTTCGGTAGAATTGATACAGCAAGAAAAATTGCATTTCTGTTCCGTGTTGCAGCATCCTTTTGCAAAAATCTGTTCATAGAAAATATCCCACAGGATACAAACTTTCTCTACAATTCATAATATATCTCTTTAGCAGTGCTTTTCCTTGAAGTACTTGTAGTTGTCATTGTCATCATTAATTATGCTTCTTGTGCTACAAGGGCTCAGTGAATGAGATCTGCTTGTGCCAGGCACTGTTTGAACAGAGAACAGTGGAAGGTGCTTAATGAGAAATCTCAAAGTCTGAATCAGGGAGCATTTTTGCTTGGTTGTTTCAGGAATTTGTGGTAGTGAAGAGTAGTGATTTCTTTCACTAATATCTTCTATTGCAAATACAACTTTGACAGGCTGTTTGTTTGTCAGTTCCTTGTAGCCATCAGCTGCTGATCTTGGGGCGCTGAACAAGCAGTAAAAGAATTCTCAGGTTTGTTCCAAATTTATGGATGAAGAACCTTTTTTTTAATAACCCGTTCACTTATGGTAAACACACGGAAAAAGTCACAGTCATTATAGATTCGCTATAATTAAAAACCTTATCTCTTATTTTGCTCCCCAGAATTTGATTGAGCATTCAGCTCACACACGTTCCTACTTTTCTCTGTATGTTAATGTTTGAGAAGCTGAGTGTTGGAAATGTCTTAGGCAGACCCCTAGGGAGTCTGGGGAGAGTCAGTGGTTTAGGCAGAGTATGGATCTCTCAGAGGGGACATAAGTCGCTCTGGAAAAGCTGTAGGTGAAGCAGAAAGGATCTGCACAAAAAGATCTGTTGTGGCATTGGGGCAAGGGGTCTTGTAGTGGTAAAATGTAAACTATCTGTGAAGTAAGGATAATGTTTGACATCTGGGAAACTATTTATTGAGACTCAGCCAGCCACCTGAACATTACATTTTTAGACTCAAGGCTGGGGCTTTTGCTGGGAGTTAAAACAATCAGAAACTATGTGAACAGGACAGTGGTGAACTGGCAGTGCTAGCTGGGTGGTTTTTATCTTCAGTCACTTGACTCATGTGGGTTTGCAAGTTAGAGCTCTTCTACAAATGCAGCTTCCCCTAGAAGTTCTTGGGAATATTGTGTGCTCAGGGACATACAGAGTTTGAAGTGTCAGTGTTGTATAGCTTTTCTCTCTTCTTACTGTAAAGCAAAATAGTCAGAAAAACCAGGCACACATTGGTTGCTCTGCTCTGTTTAGTCTCAGTAAGAAGGACTTCAACCTAAAGGCATAATTTCACATTTTTATTCGTAGCTTGGATCAATGGCTACAATGACTTTCTGTCTTTCCTTCTGCTGGCTTCCATGCTTTAAGAGAAAAACAACAAAAAAATTTAACAACAGCAAACTTAACCACAATCTTCATATTCAAAATTCCTTATGTAGTACATCAACTGAGAACCTATTTCCTTTGAAGATTTGGTTTTGTGTAGATACAGTTTGGGGAATTACTTTTTTTTCCCCATTCAGGTTTTCATTTCTTCAATATCAGATCAGCACTCATTCAAACTATAACTGAGGGGAAAGGTTAAAATAAAAGAAACAAAACAAACTGATTTGCAAGTTTTCTCCCTCTGCTATGCCTTTATTTTCTTTTCTTAGGAGGGATAATGCAAAGCTGCTACTAATATGCTTTTTCTCTTGAGTCTTATTTGATTTTTAACATAAAATACATCAGTGCTGATGTGTGGATGCTTATTACAAAAATGAAATTTTTTTCCAGTTTTTTTTCTCTTTTTGACATTATTAATCTCTTTTATGTTTTTTTTTTTTTACAACTGTAAGAAATCTTTAACCATCCAGATATTGAGTTACTAGTTAGTTTTTTTGGTTTTTTTTTTAGTTTTTTAAGCCAACCAACCAATGAAACTAAAAACTCACTAAAAGCACTTCACAAGAATTGCATTTATACTAATATGGAGATTTTTAGGTTGCATTGCTCAGTCAAAGCAACTTTCTCATCTCAAATGAACCACTCTAAATAAATCTCTTATTTCCCCCAATCTGTTAGAATATGTTAATGTCAGTAGATAAGTGACTGATAAGTCAATACCTGACTCTGGTGTGTATTTGCTTGTTGGTGCTGTAGGTGATGAATTTCTTCTGAGACAAAATTTCACCTGTTGGTAGCACAGTATCTGAGAGCAGATATTTTTGTGTTTTTACCCAAGTGACAGTAACTGGAAAGCCTGAGAAGAGGACCTGGGAACTAATAGTCTGAGTCCGTGTTAAGTTTTTGACTCTTGCCAGTTGACACTGACTTGACTAATGGCATGGTCATTTATTTGGGAAAATGAACCTTACAGGTTAACCCAGCTGAACCCTGAACAGTTGAACCCCAAATTTCCTTTTAAAGGTATCTGTGCACACACAAATCAGCACTTGGTGACAGTTCAGTCTGTTAGTGTGTGAGCCTTTTAAACTGCACTGCTTAGTGTAGAGCTTCTCCAAAGGGTGCTTATATAAATTTAACTTTGTGTGGCAAATGCCTTCATAAGGAACATCTCTCCGTGGATTTATAGCCATCCCTTGGATTGTATCCAGTTAGCTGATTGAACATCTGGTAAGCATTGAGTGTTTGTACTAAGCCCTTACAGTATAAAGCTGGCTTGAGCTTTTCAGGCAAAGATCAGCGACCTTTCCTTGGCAGACTTTTAGCCACTTGCCAAAATAAATGCTTTGCAGGGAGCAAGACTTAGATAGAAAATTTGGCTTAAAGGCACTTTCATATTGTACTGGAAGAGTTTGTACTTGCTTAAGGAAAACTGTGTTAGGCTGAAAAAGGATTGAAACTCATGTACATACCATGTTCCTAACTGCTGTCACACTCTTTTCCATTTATGTAGTAAAAGCTCTGATTTCCATATGTTTTGGTTTGTTTTTTAACAAAATCATGAAGGGCCTTTGGAATAGGAATGTTCAATTTTATAAGTGCTTATGCCTAGTGTGTTTTTTGAAGAAAATGGGAGAAATGTATCACACTGAAAGCTATAGTGGTGTTTTCATACATAAGTGAAACATCAACTAGTAGCAAGTTTTGAAACAGATATGTTTCTTGAAATCTGTGTCAACATGGGTGAGTCCAACACTCACTGCATACCGTGATGTGGAAAATGCATATATTAGAATTTTGGGTTTTGTTTTTGTTGTTGTTGTACTTCATAAAATGCACAACCTCTACTCTTAATGATTTATTAGTGTTTTGCTCTACACTTTTGCTGGTGCAGTAATATGCTCTGAATAGATGTTTTCCCTTTTCACCCTTCTTTCCCAACAATAATGAAACCTGTTTATTGTTAGAGTAATTGAGGTAAAAGGTCTTGGTGTAATCTTTTCTGATTAATCAATCAGGAGTGGATAAATAAGGAAATAGACACATTAAAGACACGTCTAGCCATGTTCCTGGCTATTCCACACATCAGTTGGATTATGAAAACTTACTTGTTCTATGAGTATCATCAACCAAATATCTACTGCCTTGAACATAGCCTGAAAATCTACTGCTGCTTTTAAGATATAAATTTTAGTCATCTAAACAACTGGAGTGTCCAAGATCTGTATTCTTTAAGTATAGTCTTGAAAAGTTAAACTATGTGAGGCTTTTCATGAACAGTCTGTACCTGTGGTGGGAAAAATTGTTTTGCCTCTGTAAAAGGCAGTCTCTGGAATTAAAAATGACTGCATAAACCTTGCATCACTTGCAAGTTAGAGTTTTTAAAAGGAAGTTGCAAAGTCCAAAAAGGAAGATTAAGCCCTCTCAATATTTGTCTGAATTTTTAGAAGGGCTATACTAAGGGCAGTACAGCAAGCTGAGATACATTGTCTAAGCCCTGCCTGCTACTTCATCTTTTTTTTTTTAATTTTATTATATTTAGTTTGCTTCCATTATTTCTGCCATATGTCTTCCATGTATTGATTTAAAAAGTTAATTATATATGATAGATGTCAAGAATAATGTAAAATATAGATTTTAATGTGTACTGACAGCTTTAGCAAAGAAACTGCCAGATACTTTAGACTTGCACCTATTGCATGCTATGTAGATCCTTGAATTCTTGTATAGTAAGGATGAGGTATATTTCTAAGAAACTATGCTTCTGTAACATCTACACACATGCACACACTCTAAGCTTAAGCATTGATAAATGGTCAAATAATATCAGCATCAAGGTCAAAATACACAACCTGAATAAATCTGAGGAATTTTAATAACTCCAGGTTGCACCAGCAGGGCTTTGTCCTCCAAGACAGAGGAGATTTTTAAAAAAAATCTTATGTTACAGTATTATAAAGGAACACTGAGAAATACTCCTTTTTATTTCTGTTACAATTCCCAGTTCCGTACCTGGAAACTGGATCTTTCCAGTGAATTTTGAAGCATGTATTTTCCTTCTTTATTAGACTCAGTGTTTTCAAAAAATCTTCAATACAGCATTTTTTAACTTCACCATGGAAGTCTGCTGTGCTGGGAATGGGACTATTTAAAGGAAACATCTTCCATTGCAATTCATGAACATTCTGTAATACGTAAAAGTCTGTAGTAGATAAAAGTGACCCAGGGTATTTGTTCACCTCTGCCTAAATGCTGGAAGCAGCTGTACCTCTCCTTTTCAGAGCAATGCAATTGTTTACATTTGCACAGCAATACCATAAGGCAAGAAAGGAAGAAAGAACTTCTTTCCTTTTTAGACTTCAGAAAAATGAAACTGTGTGAATGCAAAATCACTTTCAGACTTTGGTCTCAAATCCTAGATATAATAGCTGTAATAGGTGTAATACTTAACTATAAAGTGACAAAGACCTGAAATCATCCTGTGTTCTGTTTGAAAGAGTGCCCATCTACCAGTCCAGTTCTCCTGGTAATCCTGTGTCAGGACTTTATTTGGGGCTTGGTAAAAATCAGGTATCTCCTGTGGAACTGTCTTCTCATCTAAAGAGGGCTTCACAGGCAGAGGTCAGAATTTAAGGATCAGGTTTGATGCTTGCCTCAGGGGGAGAGGTCTTAGTTTTACAAAAATAGTCCTTTGCATTTCAGTTGACTAAGTAAACCAGCAGAGCACTGCCATGTGTTCAATTAGCATTATATTTAATATTATATTCAGAAGCAGAGTTCACAAGTATTTCAGTGCTTTGTAAATGTCAGCATGAGAATCACACACGATACCTACTGAACAGAGAAAAAAGAGGAATAAAAAGGTCTCATTGGCTGCAAATACAGGGAGTAAAATTTAAATAATGGGAGTTATTTTAATTTTTCAACTACAACTGGAGTTTCAATATCTGATTAACTTTGGTTTTAGAACAGCTTGTGGACTAAAGAAGTTTTTATTTACTTTTAAATGCTTTAAAGTGTTTTTGAAGAAAAGTAAAGTTTATAAAGAATTCTAAGAGCTTTTTTCTATAGTTCTACACACTCCATAGTTGTAGCAGATTTTGTGAATATCCACAATGGCAGATGTTCGTTTTAGAGCATGCGGCTTTTGTGTGCTCAGAGTTTTTGGAGTGAACAGAAATATTTAGTTATTCTATTAAATATGCTTTGCGACTTGTGTAAATCCAGTACTTCAGGCAAGATAATATTAATGCTAAATATTATATAAAAATAATGAACCCATTTTATAATAACATTTTTGAATCTGGAATTGTCTGGTTAAACCCCATAACTGAAGTGATTTGTACATCTGCCATCCTGACTTTGGGCAAGGTTCTTCAGTGCATTAACAAACTTCTCTGGAATACTGGAGTGTGTCAGTCTATTGTGCTGCAAATATAAGTAGAAGCATTCCTTAAAAGAAAGAGCTTTATAAAGACTGGAAAAGGACTTGAGATTTAGATTTATATCTTCTCTTGAGTTAACTGCACACCCGTAATTGAAAGACTAGAAAGTACACTTGGTAATGTAATGAACTTGCAGTTAAAAAAATGCATTTATCCCTGTTTCACATTAGGAAATTTAGGTTGGAGGAGATGCTATGTGTTTTAAGGATTCATTATTGTTAAAATCTTTTTGCTGTCAGTAGTTATTAAATTATAGTCAGGTCCTTTTTAAAAATCCTTTCTCAGAGCATTTTAGTGAATACAATACTGTGTGTACAAATGCAGGAGTTATTAGTCAGTAGTTAAACTTCTAAATTTGCCAGTGACAAATTAACCATTAATAAAGCCCATTAATAAAGCCCATTAATAAAACCATTAATAAAAAATAGTTTTTTGGATTTTTTTTCCCCAATGTGTGGTGGTGTACTGGATTTCAAATCTGATTTTAAATTATGAAAATCACAGCAAAACAGAAACTGACCCAAGTTGTGCTAGTGGAGGTTTAGGTTGCATATCAGGAAATAATTGTACATCAAAATATGCTGCCCAGGGAAGTGGTTGAGTCACCATCCCTGGAGGTATTTAAAAGACCTGTAGATGTAGCACTTAGGGACATGGTTTAGTGCTGGACTTGGCAATGCTGGCTTAGTGATTGGATGCAACATCTTAAAGGTCTTTTTGAATCTAAATGATTCTATGATTTTATAGAAGACTCTACTAACTAATGATTTCAGGATTTGAAGATTAAAAATCTTTAATTATAGTTTGTTTTTTGGTTTGTTGTTTTTGTTTTAAATAATCGCTTTCATTCCAGGTATTTATTATTAGAGAGCATAAAGTCTGACTACTTAGGGAAAGTCACACATCTAACTTATATAAGAAATATTTGACTTACTCATGTAGTCTTTGTGAGATACAACCAGTACCAGAAATTTCATCTCTTGTTTTGTTAAGATACTGCTTTGGAGGATTTGACAGGGTCATTTCAGAAGAATATGTACCTCACTAAAAGTTATTTAGCTTCCTTAGGTAGATTAAGTATTTCCCTTATCTGTGCTTCAATGTTTGACTAAGTTATGTAACAATATCCTATGTTGTTCAAGTACTTTTCCTAATTTTATGACTGGGAAAAGGGGAGGGAGACTTCACACGTACAGTAATACCTTGTTTGATGCCTTCTCTAAAGGAGCTAACAGTGTTTTCACAAGGATAGCCAAGCCATTTGCCACATAGGATGTGGTCCAGCATTTCATATTTCTGTTTCTTTGCACCATTACTTACAGCTTTGTAATTCTGTATTGCAGCAGAAAGGCTGACTTGGGCTATGAGCTGTGAAATAGCATGAGCCCCTGTTTCTGAGGCTTTTTACTGGGTCTCAGCAGGCATCATTGGAACTCTTGCCTCTGACAGGACAAATCACTTCAGTTGTCAGGCACAGTGTTTTCTGACAAACTGAGAATAGGAACTCTGTGAAATATTTGGATTAGGGAATACAAACCTCTTTCTTCTGTGCCAGCTTATCTACGCAGAAAGAACTATGGAAAGCATTGGAGAGTATTTAATTTCATTGCTTCTGCCTTTAGAGGAAAGTAATTTACAAGTAACCTTGTGAAAAGCTGGTGCAATGAATACTTTCCAATACATTCTACACAGTTTCTCTGCAGTGTTCATACACTGTTTTTCCTGTGGAACAAGACTCCTGATTGCTAATTCAGTACATAGTAAGAGTAGTCAAAGCAGTTTTCCTTTGCTGTGTATATGGCGGACACACAGGCTATAAAATTGTATCTGAGAACTTGTATCATCTTAATTTCTCTGCCCAAACTCTTTTAACCATATAAAGTATTAAAATGGAACTATCATGTTACCAAATTCTTTTTCTGAATCAGGAATACCAGATGCTGTTGAAGTCACAGCTACCATCACTCAAGGTTGTATTTACGTGATAGTTTCATACTGATTCCTTCTAACAATACTGCTACTTCCAACATTTCTGGTATTGAAGGACAACTGCATGAAAGACTGAAAGAGAGTTGGATTTTCCATAGCACATTTTAGACTGAAATTGTTGTAGCATTTCCGGTCTGAACAATTTGGATAGCATGAGGCACACAGTATTTCTTTTGTGATTGTAATGAAGGCAGCCCAGTTCCACAGAAACAATTTTACATCAATAAGATACTTGGAAGACAACATGGAAAGAATCCAACCTTCCAATTTCATACCTACTTTAGAGAGACTAAGGAAAGAATCTGCCTTTTAAACATCTGGAATCTATTTCTGCAGTTTTATGGTATTGATGTTAGGTTTTCTTTTATTCATTCTTCTCTCTGTTTCTGGGAGACATATGGTTGGGGTTTTTAATTAGTTAGAAAATGGAAGTTTCTGTTAAGGATTATTCAGAATAAAGTTAAATAATGGCATTGTTAATTCAGTAGGATATAAGTTTTATTGCTAGTTTCCTATTTTTATAGCACCCAACTAAATATTTTCCTTCTTTTCCCACATAGTCCTTCCTCAAATAACAGCTGAGGATGGACTTCAGTTGGTGTACATTAATCACAGATGAGCAGAACATGAATGTGCTGTTAAAGATTATGTAGTTGCAATTTAAAAGGATTGTTCTAGTGTTCTCTTTTTGGAAATTTCCTGCTACTTTTGCATAGCTGTGCAAGCAGTAGCATTTTAGACAGTCATTTTCTAAGAAATGGGTACAAAACCTCAGTAATTGTGAAGAAAGACTTTTTAAATTATTTTTTAAATATGTTTTTTATTTCTTTTTTCACTTGGTTGCTATTGTTGGTAGCTCTTTCCAGTGAAGCCAATGGAAAAGTTGGAGCACTCAGGCAAACGGTCTTTTGAAGCAAACACCTATCCACAGAAATGAGTGTCAGTATAAGGCTTTTCCTCCTTATGTTCCTTAATTTACCTGAGATATAGCCCCCTAACTCACTTAGGTTCTTGTGGAAATCCTACCTCTTATAGGCACTAAAGCCTTAACCTGTCCTGTACTTCTTTGTGTAGGGCTTGATTATGCACAGCTCTGGGTACCAGTGCACACAAGCAGTGTCTTCTCTCGCTAAACCAAACAAAGCTTGTTTTGTGCCTTGGTACAATGGGAGGAAAACAGCAGACTACCATTAATCCCATTGTTTGAATTTGGAGCTAAAAATCAAAGTCAAGCTTCTTTTTCTCCTTGTTGCTGTGAGGTTGGATTGTATTCATTATCTTGCTGACTGGCCCGTGACTGTCTTCCCTCGCTTCCTGCTGCGCAGCTTATCCCAGCCCCAAGTGCGTTGCTTCCCCTTCCACTTCCTGCCAGCTTTGCCTCCAGAAGTGCAGGCGGGCCAAAATCTGAAGTCCCTGCCCTGACAAAACTGATTCTTACTTGGAGATCGGTATTTGGAGCTGTAATTTCCTGCAAATCCATCCTTGCTGGGCTCTCTATAGTTTGCTGTAGTTAGGATAAGTAAAAGTCCTTACATAGATGACAGAATGAGTTGAACTGCAGAATGGATTTTCCTCTTTGGTTTGTTTTGGAAAGACCGCTGAAATATGTAATTGCTCTGGGGAGAAGTCATGAATTTACTGTGGCAGAGAGGCTGTGGCTGTCTATTATTTGGAGTTGACCCTTAGCAGGAAAAAAAATAATTGCAAATTGTAATGTTTGTGTTTTATTCCAAGTTCTCGGGATAAATTGGCCTTTATGTAGAAATAACGATGCATGGAACTGCCAATCCAAAATACTTGTGCATTTTGCTTTTGAGGAGATAAACAGAATCCATAGGAAAAACATACTAAATAGGAGATATTTTTGTTAAAAGACCACTCAATTACAAAACCAAAAGTTAATCTTAACACTGTAAATATGAAGAAAATTTAGACTAAATTTTTCATCAGTCAAAAAAAGTGTGTGTATATAAACACATGCATACGTATATATGTATGTTTTGTAATTTAAAGAAATAATTTATTACTGAAAAACTTTCATGAGTGCCTGGAAAATGTCAGTGTTTGATACATTGCATTAGAAAAATGAGGATTCCTTACAGTTGATAATGGTTGCATATTTATTAATACTGAGTAAATATAAATTCTTATGTTTAAATGGCCAAGTTACCTGCCATTTTAAGTCTAGCTTATCATTTAGCCTATCTGGAATATTCCTAGGCAGAATAAGTTTTACCTCTTAAGTATAAGGTGCTAAAGTATAAGAAATATCCAGTTACTAATTTGGTTGGCTTCAGGTGTTCTCACCTAAATATCAGTACGCATTACAGAATTTCACTTTGCACCTAGTTTCCCCACCACATTAATCTTCTGAATGAAAAAAACCTAAGCAACTCGTGTCCATCATGCATTTCCATTACAGGTGGTGACAAACATTCAAAATGAGTACTTCCTTTATTGAATATTGCCTGTCTCAAGACAGATACATCAAAATATTTAAATACCTTGCTGAGGACTATTTTATAAGACTTGCTTTTGCTTCCTATTTCTGCTTATGGCCTAGTGGTAATTTTTATGTTCCTGGGGCCAAAAGCACAGAAACACTTGTTTAAAAACTAAATAAAGAGTCAAAGCAAATTTTTAATTGTTTCTGCAAGTAAGAAATGTGAAAATCTTGATAAAGTTTCAGCAGCCACCTGACTATGCAGCAAAACATAATCTGTTTTCAGTGTTTCATCATCTCTTATTTGAGGTATGAAAAAACTGGTGTTACAAACAAGTTGCAGGACAGTAGGTTATGTAATTCAGAATTAAAATATTACATAAACTATAATCTTGATACCATGGTCTTATCCTTCTGATGTTATTGTTGATGTCATTTATATGGATAGCAGCCAAGGTTTCCTCTGTATGGCAATAATTGCACTTTTATGGTATTTCTTATCATCATGGTACACTTTATATATTGCTCAAGCTGTACATCTTTAGAAAATCTGATTTTATGTGTTCAGAGATGCTGCCAGATAGGGAGGATTACAGAGTGAATACAGAACTCAGGAAGCTTCCTCAGCAAAAAAGTATTTGTGTCTTTGGACAAGTCATCAATTTACCCCACATCTCAATTCTGTTTGTATGTGAGCACTGTTATTAAATAGGACAGCCCCAGGGATAAAATATGTGGAAAATTGATCAAGCAGCTAGGGCTGCAAAGAGACTGGAGTAGAGATTGTCATGATGCCCACCTTAGGAGCCTGAACTTGGACAGTCAGGTGTTGTGAAGAAAAAGATAACATAAAACTAATGGCTACATCTGTGCCAAATACTATGTGACAGAAGTATTTTAAATCTGTCTTGTTAACAAGAGAGAGCCTTTCTGATTCTGGAGGAACATATAATTAGAAATGTTGGTATTTCTGTTTCTCTTTTTTCAGTGCAGTTCTTCAGAGCCTCCAGCTAGTAGCAAGTTCTTTATTTTTTGCCTTAGGCCGTCAAACTATGGCAGATTATAAGGCAGAATTGGTTTTTGGGAGCTGGGCACTGGAGGTTGGGTTCAGTTCTCTAAAGGAGGGCTGTCAGCTGGTCTCTCAAATTAAAACCCCTGAATAATATTAAATTACAGCGCAAAAACATTAAAACGCAAATTTTTGGATTTGCACACATAGATGAATGAAATACATCAAATTGCTTCTGAGGAAAAGCGGCTGGTGCAGATTCTGATTTTTATTCTAAAAATAAAATAAAAGTTTTTAGAACACCTCTCAGTTACCCCATCTCTGAGTCAGAAGAAAATATAATCCATTACCCTCATCTGTCAGCTGCTGCTGAAGGCCATGACAAGAATCTGCAACGTGGGGTTTTCCCATAGGATCAGCCCTAGGCAGTCTTTTTGGTGTTGGTCATTTCAGAGATACAGTGGAACCCATGATATGCTTCACCTGTGATCTCCTTGAGAAGAAAATCAAGTTTGGATAAAAAAGCCATGCAGTAATATTGACATGAAAGTGATTCATCTTAAAGCTATTAAATTATGACTGAACCTCTCTTCAGGATATGATCCTCATCCATGCAGGACAAGTGGGGATGGCTGATGTACAGGTTGTAAATCAAATATTTTATCCCGTGTCTCATCTGTGTGACACAAATAAGGAAAAAGCAGCAGCTTAATGAAAAGGTGCAATTTTTGTTTTTTATATAAAATACTCCACATTATGGTTTTAGTGTAGAGTATCAAATTAGCTGTGATTGGCCAAGTCTTTTATCCATATGCTAATCACTGTAATGGAAAATATGGACAGTCAAATTTTCATACTGCATTACCTGGAAACTTCTGGAAGAAGAGAGCAATTGATTAGGAAAATAGCTGAAACATCTTTTAAAGCTACAGAGGTTTATGTCTGAAACAGGCAAACTCCTTGGAGGAGTTTGTTTTGCTCTTGTTGCTCAGAATTTATACACTTGATGTTCAGTTCAAGTATTTCAACATAATGCTTTTACCTGAACAAAGTTGCATTCAGTAATAATAGAGGGAATGGATTTTGACTTGTAATTGATTAACTGTCTTAATGTGTTTGCATCAATTGAAAAATGCACAAACGCAAGCTCAATATTGCTCCAAGTAATTTTCCAGGCATCTGTGTTTCACTGGCTGGATGGCATTTAAGGTAACTATGGGATGTAACTGATGCTGATTTCATCCTATATTGCTGTCATGCTAATGACTAATAGTGCTGATAAAAGGCAGTTGAGCATGTGCCTGGGGCATGGAAAACTCACTCTCTGGGGTGAACTGTACCATGATGTCAACCTTGTTTGGAATGCATGGATTCCATCATGGCTCTGTGTTTTGTCTTTAAATAGTCCTTGCTTTCATGCAGGACTCCGCTGCTCTGATTTACAGGAGAATTCTTGTATCTCTGGTGGTGTTAAATTGCAATCAGCACTGTAGAGAAAAGCAAAATTTTAAAGCTTTAAAAAATAACTTCTGCTTTTGATATTGAGGGAATAATACTTGGGTGGCCTGTGTGAAATTAGTTGGTGGTCTAAGTCTTATTCCTCATGGATGCATCAAAAACAAACAAAAAAACCCTCTTCATTATAAACACCCTTGCTGATACATTCAGCATGGAACAAAAACTGAGCCATGGAGGAATGAAATCGTCTGTGACCTTTAGTTTCAACTTCTCTTAGAATGCTGTCCATAGTGGTAGAGGAAAATTGAGTCTTCTGTGTTACTTTGGTACTGGATTTCATAACCAGCATACAGATATAGTTTAAGAGGGGCCCCCCATCCGCTGTTCACTCATTTTTGAGCCAGTACAGGAAGTCATAAGAAGTTTTATTTAGATACTGGCTTAGTACTTTGAAATATAATTTCTCTGTGTCTTACCTGTTGGCATGCAATGTACTTAAATCTTAGAAAATTTCTTGCCTTGGCCCTTACTGATTAAATTAGCAATTAGTAAATGTCATGTGATTTTTAATTCTGTGTTTGAGATTTGTATTTTTGTAGTTCAGGGTGTTCCTCACTGTCAGTCGGAAGAAGGAAAAGGAGCAAATGAGGCAGAGAATCCACTCACTAACACTATCTGCTGTTGGGTGTGACTGAGGAAATCTACATATTGGCTGATGACAGCCAAATAAATTAATTAGTTTTTTGTACTTGAGAATTCTTAAGCTCTGTGTCATTACATTTTAGCCAGCTGCATAGAATTATAAATTGAGAAGCTGGGATTGTTTATTAGTGGTATCTGGAGATAAGCCTGTCATTTTCTTCTTCCAGTATGACACGTGTTCTTTCAGAAACAGCAGGATGCAGCCATGATCATTTTTATTTTGCTTAAGTCTGTCTATAGTGACTTTAAAAAAAAATATGTAAGAAATGTATGTCCTGTATTCAATAATCAACTTCCATTATTCCTGTTAAATTACTGCTTAATTTACCTTGGGTATGGTTAAGAATAGGATAATCCCATCCTTGAGGCCTCTCGATGCTTTAGAGCTTTATCTAAACCTGTGAAAGTGACTAGGAATGCAGCAGATGGGCTCACTTCAGAGTCTACAACATTTCATGTTATTTGGTGCTGCTGCTTTTACAGACCCTGCTCTGGACGTCTGTATAGAAACAGCTGTGCAGCAAGAGGGCCGGACACAGAGTATTCACCCAAACTTTTGTTATCTGCCATTGTTTTAAGAAGGTTTCACAGTTGGTGTTTGTGGAAGAAGAGGATTCTCGGCACTGCAGTAGTTTCTTGATGCTGTACACCCCTCTCGTGTTTGTCTGAGAGCCTTTCTGTCTCATCCTTTCATATGCAATAACACTCCAGTGCTCAGCTGCTTGTTGAGCCTAATAACCCAGTGGAGTTCCTTGCTGGAGGATGTTTTACTTTAAACAAACCATTCATGTTTCTGCTTCTGTTGTTTCCCAGTATTCTGCAAACCAGGAATCAGGAACGGGAGGAGCCCTAGCTGAGCAGTTCTGCAGCTGAAAGCTGCACACTTCCTCTTGGCTCTCTGCAAAACCACTTTTATAAATCCAGTGCAAGATGTTCTAGTACGGTTTGACTGACACCTTTCACTGTGCATCTTCAGGAAGGATCACTGTGGTGAATCTTAATAAAATTATTTATCAGCACATTGCAATGTTTGCTGTGTTAGCCAAAGGCATTCTTAATGACAGTGAAATGTAGCAATAGTAAAAGTGGAAACATAATAGTGTTCCATGCTTAACAGCAAATGCAGCTCCTTTAAAAGTTTAGTCTGCCTTTCTCACTTGTATCCTTGTTTTGAATTTCAGTTTCAGAAGTGTGTCATTTTGTTACCTTCAATCATACCCAAGCTGTGGCTAAAACAGTATCTTTTATTTCCGTGCAGAATGCTCTTCTGTGGAATAACGTATAGAAAGAAATAAGTATGCTGAGAAAATCAGATCCTGTTGATGTAACTAAATGTATTTATTTCAAATTGTCATCCTGCAAAGATGAGATTTAGTAGAGGGAGAACTCTTTGAGGCAAAGGAACGTCTGCAGGTGCATCTGGAGGAAACACTTGGATCCTGTGTGTTGTGCTCTGTTTTTACTGGGCTGTTATTATTGGTCACGGGAAGGCAAGATGCCAAAACTGGACAGGAAATACTTTTTTTCCCCCTTTCTATGAGAGTTTTCTGACAAAAATATATTTTGCATGGAAGTTTCTGAAAATAATGCAGAGTTGTGTAAAAAAAATTATTTCCCATTCTCTCCCAGCCTTTTTTCCAAAATGGTTTTGGAGTAATCTTGGCTAAACCTAGGGTGTGACTTTTTGAACTGGATTTGTTATAAATAGGTGCTTCCACTCAGCTTTGCATTTTGACAAAAGAACTTTCGAGCAGAAACTTCCTGGATTTTTCAGGCAGTGCTGTTCTAAATATAGGAACTCCTAAGGAGATCTAAAAATGCTTCATGCTCAGGTACTTACTATTCAAAACCACTGTGATGACAGTTCATTAAAACTTGAAGATGGATGGGGAAAAAAAATTCTGTGCAAAATCCATGTTGTTTGTGCCTCCTGCCTCTCAAGATTTTTAGCATGTCATTCCTTCATGCCACAGCACAGACTCCCCTTAAAAACGGCACCAAAGCTGTTTCATTTTTCTGTGTCTCCTCTTCCTTATGAAGAAGGTACTGTTCCTTCTGGGAACCTGTTGGTTCCTGGCTTACTTCAAATGTGATGGAGCATGTGAAGTGTCAAAGGTGATTATGTTCCTACAAGCTCAGTGAAAAATAAATGGCTTGGTAGAGAAGGGAGGACTTTCATGGAAGATTCAGAAGTGCTTAGACATCATTCATAACAAACTGGCAGGGAAGCAGACTTTGGTAATTCCAGTTTTCAAGGCATTTTACCTGTCATGGGCATCTCCATTTATTTCATCTACTGCTTTTCTAGGGGTTTTTTTCCCTTTCTCCTTAGAGGTACTGTTGAAAAAATGCTCCTTACTTTGACCAAAATTCTGTCGAAACAAATGTGATTTTTTGCTTTGGTACCTGCATATTGTGATTAAAAAACAAACAAAAAATCTTTGAAATAGGATTGAATTTATATGGTAATCTTGCAGATTGAGAGAAATAGGATTATCACAGTATTCAACCAATTGATCAAATTCATGTATACTGAAAAGTATCCATGCAAAGTTAATTTCTTTCAATCAGATTCTTTGTGCTGGTTTCACAGTTGTGATGATTGCACAGTTCAGCCTTATCAGAATTTGCATGATTCTTATAACATTTTTGATTAAACTTTTTGACAACTCCTTTATTGAAAGGAGAAAAATTATCTTGGTGTCTGAAAGCTATGTAATCCTAAAGGTAACAGGATAAATTTATATTATATCACACAGTTTAAAGTTCTAATGCTGATTGTTATATTTGACTCTAGATGTTATTGTGCAGAAACAATACCTGGTTTTAGGCGGATGGAAGGTTTTGGCCATGTAGCTCATTTTTCAAAGTCTGTTTTTGCTATTGGCAAAGTTTCCATAGATCCTGTTCAGTTTCACACTGACCCTCATGGCTCAGTTTTGACCTTGGCAGCTCCTGGCCTTTGTGCTTCTCTAGGCAGAATTTTAGAACTGAACCTTGTAACTTGACCTTACAGGTGTTCAGCACCTCTAAAAGGGCTGAAATGCAGAACTAATGTTTCAGGCTGTTCAAGTTTGTGGAACAGGATTTGGTTTGTCATCAAGCACCTTTGTTACTTCTGTCTGATATGTGACTTCCCAGAGAGAGGAATAAATTTAAGAGTTATGGGTTGATTGGTGATTGACTCTTGAAACAACAACCACAGTAGTGGTCATCATTACCAGGACAAATTGGAGTAACAGTTTTTACTGTACCTTGAAGTATCCTGAACTGTCTCTTGATTCCTATTAGCGCCATTTGTAGAGTGTACATGTCTTGCTTTTATTCTGCTGGTATTCTGGAGTATCTGAAAGATGTCAGGGAGGCTGTGATAGGCTTTTAGCAGGTGCAAAATCTAGTCTGGCAACTTAATAAAGCTACAGGGTTTTTGCAGCATTTGCATTGCAGCTTCCCAAGCACTTGGATCCTTTCTGCCCAAGGGTATGGTAGTCACCATAGCAGATGCAGTGGAGGTTTATATTTAGAATTAATCAGGGCAGCTATTTAAGATTTTTAGTGTACGTGTGTGACGTAAATAAAGTACTCTGAGATGTTAGATAGTATTGGTAGCATGGATAATCAATAAATAGGCCTAACTACTTGGGGGGGAAAAAAGAGACTAATAATTAGGACTTAGAAAAAACAATCTGAAGAGCTCAATTTAAATCCAAATTAGTAGGCTGCATTTGCCTTTCTAACTTGTGGGGTTAGATGCGAGTCCTTTCAGAGTGAATATCTCCTTACCCTCATCTGACTGCTCTTCTGAGGCAGCCCTGTTTAGAAGGCAGTGCATAGTTGTGCTGCATAGTCATGGTCTGCTCTTTCCTCCCTTGGACCAGCTTCAAGGGCAAGGTCCCAACCTCTCCCTGTCTAGAGCTGCTAATTTGTTCAGTCCTCTGTGACCCAGGCTGCAGCACTTGCTGAAGGTTTTCCTACAGACCCTGCACATTCTCTCAGCAAAGTGCTCGTTATCTACCAGACTAAGCTGTGGATAATAATTAGGATAATGAGAATAATGGAATTATTGCTTTACATACATAAGTGTTCTTGTATATAAGTGTGAACAGTGACCATAACGTGATAAATGGAAAATGCATCTTTGTTAGTTACATTTGGGAAATGAATTTTTGCAGGTTTGTAAATCCAACCTGCCATTTTACATGTGAAATTGTCTCATTTCAAACCTGTGTCTAAATATGGACTGAACTAATGTAATTTTTGTTCTTTATGCTTGCTTTCTAATTGGTTCTACCTTTGAAATCTTTGCAGTGTTAGGTTTGTGCTGACACAGTGGCTACTTGGCAGAGATTTTAGCTCTGAAACAGAGTGAGAATGTGCTTTGAATTTTTGATTCCCTATCTGGAGAAAAATGTTGTCCTTTTAGATCATATTGCTTAAGAAATAGAAATTTATCAATGAGGTTAAAATTTGCTGGTTTAGGCCATACCCAAATATGAGCAGTGTAATGAAACCTACAAATTATTCTAGGCAAACACTTATTTTGGAGCTGTGCTTTTTTATCCTGCATCATAATATAGATTTAGTTTTGATGGGAAAAATGAAAATAATCAAGACTTTATGGTAACCTGTATTTTAGTTTGTATCATGTTTAGATGTGTTTCACTTAATTCTGAAGAAACTAGCTATGGTACTGCATAAAATAGGCCAAATTCCAATCTTGCTCCATCTTTACTTAGGAAGAATTGCAGATGTAGCAAAAGTAAAACCTGAATGAGATGTCTGTGTTCTGCTGTGTTTTCCCTCTAAGGATAAAAATGCTACAGAAGTCATGTTTTAAACCAAGGAGATCAGCTACAGATGCACTTGATAACGTGCACAGAGAGGATGACCTATTGCTTCTGCTGACTATGGCTGACATTTCTTTCTTCAGGCTTCTCATTTGAATTTATTTCAGATTGATTAACATGTTTCACCTTTTCAAGACAACTAAATTTTTCAGGTACCTGTGCGTAGGGGAAATGTATCTCTAAATTACTGGAAACACATGAAGCTTATATTGGGGTTATATTAATTTTCAGTGGAGGAGATTAAAAGCAAGGTGATCAAAAGTCATTCTGCTATAAGACAACAGTCCAAAACCAGTGTGTGACTGTATTGAAAAACTTTTAAACTGTATGTTCACATTAAAGAACAGAATAATGTGATAATCTTGTCTGTAAACATATTTATATATAGTACTTGTAATAGCTTATTTTGAGAGCCTCAAATTGTATTTCTACAATCTAAATTCAAATGAAACTTTACTTTTTGACAGAGAAGCATTATTCAAGAGTGCAGAAGAGGGCTAGCCTGACAGTCATTGTAATTTTGACACATACAGTAATTGAGCCACAAAAAATTATTGGGAGGAGGTTGGGGGTGGTGTGTGGACCAGATCAAAATGTAGGTGTACTAATTTTTTCCCATCTGGATTTAATTATATGTAGTTGGCAGAAAATATACCAATAATATTTTCATAGTTAACTGTAATGGAGCATCTGCAGATGTACCAATAATGTTTTACTAAATTAGTCTTGAATCCAGATATTTGTTTTTGAGTTCCAGATTCTTTATTTTAAAAAATCCAGGTGATACTGTACTCACCTCCTTTCTAGGTCATTCTTTCTTGTAAGATTTTTTTTTTTTTAGTTTAACATTATTCCTAATTCCTACACTAAAATTTATGTTTAATTTTTAGTTTTTCAGTTTCTTAACATATGAGTGTTGTCATTTTTGTGAATGTTTTTTAAGTGACTTCTTAATGAATGTCATTTGCCCAGTAAAGGTTAGATTGAGACTAAAAGATGAATTCACACTGTAGCTGCCCTGTTTTGTTCTTATCTTTTCAAAAAAGTAGGCTTGTCACTAATAATGTTGGACATATGAAGAAGTAAAATATTTGCCATTAGAAACTGTTTGCAAAATGCCTTTATTTGGTGCCTTGGTGCTGATAAACAGAATAGATTTGGTTTGCAGAATCACCATGACATTGAAAGATGTTACATAACCACCACAATTTTGGTTAGCAGGAACTCAATATTGTGTAAATATCAGAATAACCCAGCTGACTGCAGCAGGAGGTTATAGCACAATCAGATTGATTTTCCATAATGAATGTTAATAATGATCAGTTAATATTAACTACTTCTTTCTGCTGTGTGATAACGAGGGCTCCTGTTAAGTTGGGGATAATGTGACAGAGCTTGTGGGGTTGTGTGACATCTCGTACAGGCATGGAAAAAGCTCATCCTGTCAGAGGATCATCATTTAAAGATCCTGTGGTGGGTTTTGTTCTGCTCTGCTTGCTCCTGTGTGGGTACCAATATCTCAAAACATTTTGAGCAAGCATCTAGATAAGTCACAGAAGCAGAATTGCTTCAGAGGTCACAATGACTTTGCATAATGAGTCCATTAGATGCAGTAATCAATATCAAGCCCTTGGATCTTATGAATATTGATGAAGCAATTGTAGCGAGGAGGTAGATGGGGAATTGAGATGCATTTTGGCATAATCAGAGAAACAGTTAATGGCCTAGGTAGATCATGGGTCCAGTAACCACCTCACAACATTTTGGATCTTTCTCAGTTATCATTAATAATGGAAAAGCCATTATGGCATTTGCAGTGGGCAGAAACTGTACATGGTTTGTGTTGTGTTCTGTCCACACAGTGGTTCTAAAGACAGTGGTGTCACTCCATTGTTTGAAAAACAATGGTAAAAATCTGCTGGTGAAAACTGGGGTTCCTCACAAAGTGGGGAATTATGTCACCTTTTCACTTTTTTTTAAAATTGTTTTTCTGCTTGCCTTTCTTCTTTTTATATTTTTTCTTTTTAATTCTTTGGTTGTTTGGTTTGGTTTCTTCTTTGTCCTGACGATTCCCTCTTTTCTGTAGAGGAAAAAGAGTCTGGAAGTTTTTGTGAATAGTCATGAGCATTAAGCTGATTTTTGCATGTGCCCAGAGTTGTGTGCCACTTCACCCTTCTGGCCTGGGCTTAGTGCAATGGCTTCATCCCCCTGAGCCCTGTAAGCAGCCAGAAACTTCTGAAAATCCCTGCTGATAGCTCACATTCAGCAAGTGCTGGCTGAAATACGTTGCACTGGTATTACAGAGTTTGCAAGCCCCAGTGCTCGTAGCTGGATTATTCCATCAATCATCTGATCTGCAGCCCAGCTCTCAGTCTGCAGCATGGAGTAAACAAAAATTTCTTACCTTGCAGAGGTTGAGCTGAGCATGCATCAATAGATAACTGGCAAACATATGGAGACTGAAGTCAGTTCAGGCCTTGTCCTGAGTGTGGGACAAATCAGTCAGATGGAAGAAGATAAAGGGCAAAGATGCAGAAAATATAAAGAGTGGAAGTTGATGCTTTATAAAGTAAGAGAAGAGAGACAGAAGGATGATGTGTTAAGGGTGAAGAGCTCTGGCCTCTGAGAGGACAGTGCGCACATTTCATTTCATGCTCTTTTGCCTTTGCTCTTTTGTGTAAGATGTAGACACAGTGTTGAAGGGGACAGCCTTTATCATTCAGCAGTGGGAATGGATGGCTCTGAATTCGAAGTCTGTGTCCCTGCAGAGGATTTGTAAAAAACTTGGGTCAATCAGCAATGACCAACTCACTCAAGTCATAGTACAAAATCCTGAGACTCAATTTTTATTCTAGCATTTATTTAGGAAAACCAGTATGCAGAGCAAGTAGGATTTTTTATATAAAAACCGAGGGGTAACTTCAAGGTTGCATCTTTTACTTGGGTAAATCCCACAGGTTCCAGTGTGGTGGAAGTGTATGTGATTAATACACGCAGCATGTGCATAGAGGGCCAAATACAGTTAGAATGACAAAGACGTTATGTTGACAGAGGATATTTCAAAAAATAGATTTCCAGATAGTAAGAAGTACATTTAGCTGCAATTGTTCTCTGGTGACTAAAATAAATACCTAAGAATAAATGTTTTCTATAAATAACTATTTGGCTTAATGCCAAATTTCCCTGCTGTTTATGGAAAAGCAGATTTTAAAAAAAAAGCAGTTGCTGTGACTTTTCCAGCATATGACCTGTTTTGACCCTTACTCCAGGACTGTGAAATGAGACCAGTGTGGCTGAAAACTGTCAGCCACAATCCCATGCCATCAGGGAACTGTGCAAGTGACATTTAGAGGAAACTAGGCATACCAGTTTTGAGATAGAGGTTTGAAATTACAAAGGAATAATGTTGCATAACTTTACTTGTTAAACATCATCACTAGAATGTGTGACCTTGACTAGTTTTGGTGAGATCTGTAGTAAATACTCTTGGTTTGTATTTATTTTAGAGATATCATACATTTTTGGTTTCGTTGCAAAGCAGAAAGGCCCTTTTGCTTCTTCCAGATAGGGGTAAGATGATACAAATAACAGCAAATACACAAGCTGATAACACCAATAACTTTTTCCGTCTTGCAACATCCTCCTAATGTAGGTGGTGTCCAGCTGGACACTGATAGTGTCTCACACTTGGCAGAGTTATGGTCTCATAGAGGCCCAGCCACTACCTGTCCTTCTTGGAATATTTTTTTTATTTCAACTTGGTATCAATCACAATTCTTTACATCAAATTTCAGTACCACTTATGCTGGTTTCATTAGTGATACCAAAAGTTGAAGGCACGAGACTCTGTCAACTGTATTTACTTTCAAAAAATATTTATTTATTTCAAAAAATATTTATTTACTTTCAAGAAATACCATTCACCTATTTCTATGTAGAGTTACTCTGCTTCTCTGTAACACCTGGTAGCACCATAAGGATATTCTGCTGTCTGGCATTGCCTTGAGAATTTTGATTTAAAATCATATTTGTATAGTTCAACTCTAGGCCTTGTAAGTTCATTCATTACTTGAATTTTCCTTTTTTGATTGCCAAGATTATGGATATAGAAAAACAGAATCATAGAATCCTTTAGGCTGGAAAAGCCCTTTGAGATCATCCAGTCCAGCCATTAACCCAGCACTGCCAAGTCCACCACTAAACCCCGCCCCTCAGCACCACATCTGCTAGATCATTTTTCAATGATTTTCCATTTCTTTTCACACTCTTCTGACACTGGAGCACTAAATTAACATCATTGCCCTCTGTCACACTTGATGTCTCCTAGCTCTTAGATGCATGTGTATTTTCAGCTCCCATTAATAACTGTGTAGAAATTCCCTCTTTTTCTTGCAAGCAGTTTAATAAAATACATTTTATCTTGCTGTATTTCTATTAATTTCTTGTATAAACAATATAAAATGCTTTCATTGTATGACAAACTGCTTCTATGTGCCTTTGTTTTGATAAAGTACCTTTTCATAGAAAGCTGGGAATGTGAACTGCATTAAAAATGTCTTTATGAGCAAGTCATTCTGCCTTCTGAAAATCTTATTGTGGTTTTATTAACAATTGTTTTAACTTGTACAGGGACCATTTCCATGTTCATTAGTCCCAAACAATGAACCATAAATATATGGCTTCAAAGGTATTTATTCCTCACTGTTGGGCAGATAATTTCCATTGGATGTGAAAGTGAGAGGCAGGAAAGTGTAGTGTTGCTCTGGTAGGCTCAGCCTTGTTAAACCTAGTTGCAGCTGCTTGACCTGTTTCAGCTAAAACTGCTCCAGAGATTCCCTACCACTGCTCCCTCAGCAGCCTACTTGGAGCTCAGGGAGTGCAGCTTTGTCACATGCAATCCTTGGAAAATGCCATTTTTCCTATCCCATAATGTGAATGGGTTGGTTTATCTTTGATTCATGACTTTCAGTCCTTTCATGTGGCTCTAAGTCTTTACAGTCACCAAACAGCTCCTGTCAGCTTGTGAACTGGAATACAGCTAACCGTATCTGCTTAAATGCTATTTCTGAGTGTGCATGTGTCATTCCACTGCTGTGCTCAGGCTTGTACTTGTTTTTTTACTTTGTTTTCCTTCTGCAGACAGTTCTACTTCTCAGAAAATAAATATTAGACCCTTGTTGGCCTGTATAATGTTTCCCTTTGCTCTCTTGGGGGATTTTAGTGGTGTTGTGTGAGTGTTTGTTGTTGGTTGGTTTGTTGTTTGGTTTGAGGATTTTTTTTTTCAGATTTCTTTTTAAAGTAATTTTTAGGTGTTCTCTGGAGAGACAGTATGCCAGTACCTAGGCCTTTCATTTCACTGAAATGCCTACAGGTGGCACACACATAATTTCTGACCCATTTTGTCTCATGCTACATCTGTGAACATGGGCAGTAAAGCAGCCCTCAAAACTTGGGGATGTTTAACTTTTCTTAAATAATCTGTACAACTACCAAATGATTTCTTTAAATCATCATAATAGCCTGTTATTTTCAATATTTTGATTCGTGGGTTTTTTAACTTTCAGAAGCAAGATTTATAATTTTTTTTGTTGTTATATCAACTTTTTGTAACCTGAATAGAAAAAATATGGGAGCCCTCTGGTGGGCTGTCCAACCTCTGCGTATGTTTCTGTAAATGACAGCATAAAAACCAAAGCTGGTTATCAATACACCACTAACATGAGAAAAACCAGTGGTGCATGGTTATTTTCACACCTAGTTGGTTTCCTATTGGTTGCACTTTTGATAGTTTACATTTCTTCCTGAATTTGCTCCCCATTCATTTTCTAAAGTGAATTCAGTCTGGAATAGAAACGGTGAAACCTTCCAGCCCCATGCATCAACTGCCCATGATGTTGTTCACATTTATCACCAGTTTGTAGTGCATGTGAACAAGGTCTTGGGGAGGAGGAACCCATCCATGTGAATTATGAATCCCACCACAGATGGTCACTCCAGCATCTTGGGGGGGCCATAGCCACAGCCCAAGCCCTGCCCTTGCTGGCAGAGAGCAGTACATAACACATAACACAGCCCTCCCTAGCTTCATTTATTATTTTGTTTTCCTGTAAGGCCTCAGGCTGTGCTCCAAGGGTGACTCCATTTGAAGATTCCAGAAAAATCACAGCAAAGAAAGAACACTTGTATTTAACATTAAAAAAAACAAAGGGATTCAGCATGATTATTGTTTCATAAGCTTAGAAAGGCTAACAGTTTTGAGAAATTAGAAAGTAATTTACGATCTAGTCAGGGCAAATATGCTTTCTTTTTCCCTTGGGTTCTCTTGGATTCAAAATGTACATACACGGTTTCATTAGCTACAGAAAATGAAATCAAATGCCTCTGCAACTGATTACATAGAAGCAAAAGAGCTCTTCCTGTTTTTATATGTAAGGGGTGGTTTTGAGGAAAAAATAAACTTTTGTTCTACAAAGGTTTAAAAGAAATTAAATCCATTTTTATCATTTTTTTCAGTCTATATCAGTGGCAAAGTGGGGGGAATGAAAGAGACAGGATGGCAATATAAGCATTGAATGAAAAAAACTGAAATGTCAGTTCACTCTTTTTAGATGGCTGAACAAATATCAGTCTACTTTTTCAGTATACGATTTTTGAAGAAAAAAGTTAGATTAAAATCTGTCTTGGGCTGTTTAAGTACAAGCACTTAAATTCTTTTTCAACACAGTTTTATTTTTTGTTGTCTTTTAATAATGGAATTTTATTGATATTTAGAAAAGAAGTGGTTTTGTCTTCCTATGCAGTATAAAACTTCAGGCTTGCCCCTGACAAAGTCTCTGAAATGATGATGAACCACTACAGCAATGTCGCAAGGACCTGTCTGAAGTCAGGCTGGAAGGGTCTCCTTCATCAGAAGGTTGAATCAAAAGTTCAAATTCTGGTGCCTGTTCTTGTTTACAACATAGATCAACCTGATCAATCCCTATAAGTCACTAAAGAGTTGTCTGAAAGGAATGAGGGGAGAGATTAAGGCTTTATGAAATACTCCAGTGTAGATACTGAAAAACAGTAACTCTTTCACATTGACTCTTTATGAATGTTGTGTTACTTGACACAGCCAAGGCCTCAGGGTGCCTTGGCTTCTACTCTTTCCTAATGTGTAAAAAAAGCTCTTTTTTCTGAACTAAGAGCAACTGCTGTAGGAGCTGCTATGGAACAGCCATTCCAACTTGCTTCTCCATGTAGACAAGCACGTATATTGTACTTACCATCCTTGTTGGACCAATACAAAGCTCTTTTTCTTATAAAATTGGCAACCAAACATTTGGAAAAATTTAGCCTAATTATGCCAATTCAAAATCTTTGTAATGACTGTAGTATTTGTAACAGTAGCATAAGGGGATGTAAGGTAGAGCACCTCACAAAAATTAGGAATTTGGTTGCATACCAATACAAATAGCCAGTTCTGTTGCTCCTTAGCTGCTGTCTCAGCTCCAACTAAATATAACAGTTGAGTATTTAAAAAAAAAAGATATTTTCAATTGAATAAAATTACTATTATTCAAATTGAAAATGCAATGAGCAGACAAATCCAATCACACCACTTATGATTTATGCATGGTGGCTGGCAGTGTTATTACATTAGTCTAATAGAGCTGACTGCTGAAAAATGTAATGAATTTCTGGGAATGTACAATATGCACTTCCTAGGCATGATTTAAATTGGCATTTTGGGTGTGTGTCTCTGTATGTGCAATTTCATGCAAAAAGAAATCCAGAATGCTTCTTCATATAATTTAAATTATGCTTGATTGTGCTGCTGCAGATTAGCTTCTTCTTTCCTGTGGTCCTTCCAACTCCTCCTGGCTGCTGTGGTGGTGAATAGTGTGTTGGGAAAGATCAAAAAACGAGGAGTGTGGATCATAAGATGACTAGAAAGCCTCATGTTGGAACTGCAATAATGAAGGGTAATTCAATTCCATGGTTAGCAATAAAAGAAGTTTCAGCAAAATTCCAGAAGAAAAAAAAATAGGTGATGGAAAATTAGTGTATTTGGAGTTTTTGTTCTTTTTATTTACATTGAAGTAATGTCAGAGGCATATTTCCTTAGAATGATCAGGAACTTGAGGTCCTTGAGTGCAAAACAGCATTATGGAAGAAGCTTGCAAAATTGTAGCATTTATTTGTGTAACAGTCCAATTTTCAGAAGTCAAATAGGCAGAATACTTGAAGAGTACAATTCATGTTGATATTTGTAGATTAGGTTTCTGAGGCCTTTCAAATAGTTGCAAAGAAAACATTCCAAAGATGAAAAGGGCTTCAGAAGTGTTAAAATTATTTCCTGAGTTTACACGAGAGCCCAAAACAATAGCTGTGAGGTGTGAATAGCTTCCTTCATTTCAGTTAAATGTAATTTGAATTAACTTACTTGTATGGGAGTTGTATGGTACTACTTTGTTCAATCACAGCTCACTTGATGAGGATGTGGAAAAGATGATTCATGGGCCATATCTGCTTAGTCATATTTGCACATTCACAGAACTTTCATTTCACTTTTAAGTTTCTAGCTGAGCTCAAATTCCTCAAACTTCATTCTCCAGCTTTTCTGGTAAGTGAAAGTTGGTTTCACAAGGGATGGGAGGTTTGGCTTTTCTCTAGCTTTAGGAAGTCCTTATGTATTTTAAGTATAAGGAATATTTTTCTTAAGCTTTCCACAGAAGATTAAGTGATTAGGGAAAAGGCTTCCCCTACCTTTTCCTGTCCTCTGCCATGTATCTGGACAGGGAGAGTAATGGAATCCTCTGCTGGTATTTGAAAGCTGAAGTGGGGCTGTTGGCCTGGATTAACACAGCAGTCTTTCACCCACTTGACCTGGTACTCCAAGGCCAACTCCATTCCTGTGCATGAAGAACAAATGAAATTATGTTAAGAAAGGGTGACACTGGCCAATGCCAAATGATGTTAAAAGTATCCAAAACATTTTTAAACAACTGATTTAATAACACATATTTTTATTACTCTGACTGGCTGCTGCACGTGCAGAATAATCTTGAAACAAGGATAGCAAAATCTGCAATGAGCTTCTACACATCAGGAGATTATTACTAGTTTTCATAGTAAGATAATGATTGAAGAGCATAGCTGGCACAAACATAATGGCCATTAGGGAATAAATTTCTGTAAACATTTCCCAAGAGAAGTTTGAGAGAGCTCCAGTAAAACCAAGAAGCAACTGTTTTTAAAACTTGTCACAAGAAATCATAGTCAGTATGGCTGATAATTAGTAGAATATTTGGTCACAGGAAAAATATTGGCACATTTATGATTGCCTAAAAATCCAGAGATTTCAACGTATAAAATGCATTGGAAGTTATTTCCAAGGTAATTATATTGCAGTATAATTAAATGCTGCTGCAGTAGTTTTTGCCTGGAGAGCTTTTCAATCTGGATGAGCATGTTGTTACAGGAGCAGCTTCACCTGCACTTCCTTTTATTTCCTGTAAGCCGTTATCCATAGACATGCAAAATAGTAAGAAGGTGCCCATTGCTTCCAAAAGGCATCAGAATAACCTTTTGTCATGCACTTTGGTTTTCAGAAGATGATTTTCAGATATGCTTAAGTGCTAAACGCTCTGGATTTCAGGAGCACTTAATAACCTCAGCAATTTTGTAAAGTCCAAGCCTGAGGGCTCAGGGCAAGTTTAATATGAAATATGTAATAAGCTTGCCCTCTCACTGTGTGCACTGGTATGTAATGCACCAGCAAGACAAAAAGTAGATGTCAAAAGAATCAGGGAGCTTTCTTCTTCCATGCCTGTAGGAGGAATTATTGTGTTCCTGCTGGTGAATGGTCTCTGGCACCAGATTCCCCCTCTTGAAGGTCTCATTAAAGCTATAGTGGTTCTGGAGAGCTGGTAACTTCTGTCGTTCTGTTGCAAATATATTGTGAGGAGACAGGTCAGAAAAGAGGGATTTGTCATAGTAAATACTAGTATTAAATTACACATTCTGCAATTATACTCACAGCAAATAGATATTTTCAAATCTGTTTTTCTACAGACAATTTGTTGAGAAAACTTATTTTTTTATTATTTTTAAACTAGTACTGTGAGGAATGGGAATTGATTTGAGACTCACTTTGACCTGTGATGAAAATTTTTATTAAAGATGAACAGGGTGGTACTTTTTTGTGAGTTACAGTTCTCAAAATCAGTCTAACTGGTTTCTATATGGTTGCTCTGGAGAAAAAATTTAAAATATCTTCCTTTTAGACTTTATGGTTGTTTAATTCCATATTCAGTAAAATTATGGGAAACTGTATCTCTTTTTCCAAGTACCAACTTGTGGGCATATATTTTAGGTTAAATTCTCTGAAAGCATATATTCTGCTTTTGTTGTAGTCTCACAAACCAGCATGATTTTGTTCTCTGCTGTTAAGGGAGAAGATGTGGCTTCAGAATCACTGATAGGTATGAATTTACTTCTTTCTGCTTTCTCAAGTATAGAGCAATAAATCTCTGAGAATCAACCAACCACAACTGGTCCAGAAAAGCTGTTTAAACAAGGGTTCTATACCCTTTACATTCTCCAGTTTGAGAAAGCAGATGGAAAAAAATTACATTAAAATGAAAGTGTGCTTTTTGAGACAGCAAGTTTATGCTATCCTTATTCATGCTCTTCCTGATGGTAAGATTTATTGAGTTGCAACTTATTCCCTCAACATTCTCACTGGATTTGAAATAGTTTTAACTGTTGGTAGTTTAACTATTGCTGGATTGCTGGTTTAGGTCTTATAAGTAATTCATTGTCTGTTAATGCTCTCCTGGATAGACCCTTAATTTATTGTCATAAAATTTATCATCCAGCAGTAGCTTTTCTATTGGCATTTAATATTTTCTAGCTTGCTAATGTGTAGCTTTCAAGACCAATGCAGTATTAATATAACCTATTCTACAACTTCCTTGCTATACTTAATCATCTTTAGTGTAGAAGCACTGGAAACTACTAGAAAGATGATTCCTAGCAAATGATATTAATATTGATGATACATAATTAAGTCCCAAAATGTATAAAGGTGCTAGCAGAAGTGGGTCTCTTTGCCCCACTTATGAAAAGACAGGTTAACTTTAACCATTAATACTTTCTATATTCAATAAAAATTTTAAAATTAAGCATCCATCTTTCCTGTCAGCAGCTTTTGGGTCTTACCAAAGAAGACAGGTAGAAGAAACTCAGTGCTGCTCTCACAGAGAAATTTGCAGTTTATTAATAAAGCTTATTTCTCTTTTCAGTGTACTTGTGGATGCTTCAGGCAGATAAAAACTGTGCAATCTGTTCTGATATGGCAGTTTAAATCTCTAGAGGTCTAATTTTAGTTGTACAGTGTAAGAATAACTATGATAATTTTGTAGGGGAAAAGCCCAAATCTTAAAAACTTCACGTGCTTTGGCTTTTTTATTATTTTATTTTTTACTTTGTGGGGTTTTGTTTTTATTTTTTTGTTTAGGATCTGCTTTCTCTCAAAGGTTTCAAAGCACTAAAGTGATACTGCTCCTTTGTCTGTTTGACAACTCCAGACAAAAATGAAAACTTCAGCTTAGTTATCCGTGATTGGTTTAATATCTTGAAAGTTCTATTTAGAAGATTTTGTTCAATAAGCAAGCAGAGTTTTTTTGGAAATCCTGCAGGAGGAATGGCAACAGGGCTGATATTTATGGATCTTGACTTTACTCAAGTTTCAAGCATTTTATCCAAGAGTATGTCTGCTGTCTATATCTGTTACAGTGATGAATAGATTAAAAGCTATTTGAAATCATTATGGACTTGAAATTTAAAGCAGCAAGACAATTGAGGGCAGGGGAGAGGGAACATGTTGTATTTTAGTTGGGGATATTTAAACAGTGCATTGGTTTTTCTTTCTGAAGAGACCTTTAACCCGCTCCAAATGATAAGAGGCTTATCTATTTTACAAGGAGTAGAAACTGTCTCTTTGCAGTGGAAGTTCATATTATTGAAGAATCACTGAGGCAGTCACACGCATATAGGGTTCTCTGCTTAGCAGCAGCTACTCTTCCCTCCTGTCTTACTCACTAGACTGAAGGAATAATTTGTCGTAAAATCAATAAGACTTTATCAAAAGAAGTATCACTTAAGTATATGTTGTATGTTGTCCTTATAGACATTTGACCTATTTTGGTTTGAAGTTATTTTCCTTACCATTAGTTATTGTGATGATTTAAAAGAGAATTCAAATGGTTTTTTCAATATTGTGGATTAGGTACTGAGTTTTTTCTCTATTGCTTAGTTGCTATGTCTGTTGCATGCTTCTGACCTAATGCAAACGTGAATTTCTTAAATCTCATTTCTCAAATCTCCATTCATTTTGAAGTGTTGGCAAATTGTGAATTTAAGTTCATATTTTACTTAATAGCAATTTGTTTGTGTTTACAACCCCTTAGTTGACTGCAGTGAAACCATGGCGACTTGGCCTTGGAAATGGAATGGGAGCTCCCCGCACCAGTCCTGCTCTGCGCAGCCTGCCTGGCCCATATGCCAGATTGGCCCGTGGCAATGACCTGCTCTGTTCTTGTGGACAAAGCAGTTTTGTTTTGACCACAGAAACTGATGTCCTGCTGATGAATATTTCTCCTTCTGTGTCTGTTTTGTCAGCAGAATACCTTACTGTCTTTGTTTTTAGAAGGCTGGAATTTGCATTTGGCCTCTTGGACTTAGACCCTTCTCCCTATTTATTGCTTGAAAAATGATTTTTTAAATAATGATTATAATCCACAGTTGCATCCAGATATGGGTGAATGACAATAGTTGCTAATAATATCAGCTAATATCACAAGTCAGTCAAATTTGAATGCAGGAATTACTTTGTCCTTCACGTGTACTGACCCGATGTCCTAGGCTCATCATGGAGTGAGTTATCCCTAAAGATGGCTTTCATCCCAAAAGAAAACCACTCTTCCTGTGCTCTGTCCTTGCATACTCACATGAAATCTGTTCAATATGGATAGCTGTTAAAAGGCATTTTAATGTGCATGTATATTATATAATTGTACTTTATATTGTGATTATTCCTATAAGGACTAGGGAAAAAATACACTTTTGTGGTCATCACAACAGGATCAGAGTAGGGATTCTTTCTACATAGTTACTGTTGCAAATTACCAGATTCTGAAGGGTGACTAAAGGAACTGTATTTCAATTTATATCCTCACAATTACTTTTTGTAGACAAGGCCTCTATTTTTGTGAAGGTTATTGAGATAGTAGTATTATTTAGAGTAAGAGCAAATATTTGAAGAATGAGTCCTTTTGAAGTTCAGGAGCAACACACAATAAGATGATGGAAACTTTAAAATAGAATTTAGTTCTTGCAAGAAAGAAGTTAGCAGGTTTTTAAGATGTAAAGTACATACTTGAAATCTAGTGTGTGTTCCTAAACTGATGGATTTTTATGCTTTGAAGAACCATTTTCCAGAAGGGTTAGATGAAGGCTTTATTGCTGTGGCAGTTCAGTGTTCCACAATGAAGTCTGGCAAGTGTTGTAGTGAGATGTCACTTTGGTGCACCTCTGTGTCACCGGGTCTGAAGTGGGAATAATGTTGTGACAGAGGCATGAATGATGTGCCCTTTTGCCTTCTTGTTCATTCAAATTGAAGAAAGCAGGTGCTGAAAGACAGTAATTGGTAGTCTCTGTATGGTAATGAGGAGGATTTGTCTGCTTTGATACATAACCAGACCAGGACAAGAGACTGTGCCAGGCACAGAAAAGGGCTTGTGCAATATAACCCAGAACGTGGCTACTGTGGCTAATTCTGGAGTTCCTGGCCTTGACAGTATCCTTTATTTCAGTTATTATTATTTATTTATATATGCTTTTGTTAGTTGCTCAGGCCATGTGAGTTTTGGCAGAATGCCTAGATTTCAGTCCTTTAATGTGGCTAGTTATGTGTCCCCTACAGGCAAATATTCTGAGTGCTGGTCTCTCCCCAGGATATCCATTTACTCCTTTACTGCATCCTGACTACTTAAAATGGCTGTGTAAAGGACCATTATTAATGACAGATAAAAATATTTTGAAAGGAATTTGTTCACAAATATTGTACTATGTAGCTTAAGCTTCAGACTTTTTTTGCCTAGGTTACTTTCTCACATGCCTGAAATGTTGAAAATTTGGTGTCCTGGTGTCTGAAGCAAGATGAATTTTGTTTGCTGTCCTCAAATACTAGAGGCCAGTAGATAAGTATGTGGTGCAGGATGTTCCTTGCTGTATGAAAAGCTACACATGCTTTGTACCAGAAGGAAATCAGCAGCTCTTTAAGAACTTTTTATTGAAGCCATCTTTCTTTTCTCTGTTCCTCTTGAGTCAGAGGAAAGGTGTACAGTGTACAGCTGCTTGCCATTACAAGCTGAAGGGAGAAAGAAGAAGCATGATCTAGGGTCATTATTGTCTTATAAATTTCTTAGCAATATTTTATTAAATTGCATTAAAATTGCTAGGTGTGCTCTTGTCTGTCATCACTGAACAGAAACAAAACCAGGTGGCAGTAAGGCAGGATGGCTCTTCCCCTGACATTTAGTTAGGCACAGCCTTTAAGCCTGCCTACAGGGTGTGGGGTGATGGTGTTACAGGTCACTGCAAGGTTAGAACTGAGTTAGGGCAACAACAGAGCCTAGCACTGGAGTTCAGTAGGTTCTGTGTCAAGTCCAAGCTCCTTTCAGAGGAAGCCAGTCATGGGCTCATTTCACTTCTTTTGTTTTGCAAAATCAAAGCTTTATCCAAAAGAAATTAATTATGTATATAGTCTTCGGCTATAGACAATTATAAAAGTTTAAAGACTTCAACAGTGTATATTACCTAGGAACAGAAAGGCTGGACTGTAGGAGTCCTTAAGAGTAGGGAAGTAAGTTTCCCACTGACAAACTATTGTCTGGCAATCTACCCTGTGGAGCCATTATTCTTTTTTGCTATCCACTGCTTGGGCAACTCTTGGATAAAACACTGAGTTGAACGTGTCTCGCACAGAGGCTATATTGGTGGACACAGGTTTTCCTTACCTTTGTTATAGGCTGAGGCAGTTTTTCTTTGATTCCCTTCACGAGATATTAGCCTCTTGTGCTGCTATTATTAGGTACCCACATTGCCAGCTCTGCAGATTTGGTTTCTCGCTCACTGGAGGAGTCTCTAAGAGACACGTTAGCAGGCTGGAACTTAATTTTCTCGGAATCTTATTGGGATCTAATTTCATGTACTGCTATTTGTTGTTATGGCAACAGTATAATGAGTTGAGCTGTGTAAGGGTGGAAATATCACACACAGTTTCTGTTCAGGGTAAAAATGACAAAATGGCATTTCTATAAATGGTGTTCCAGAATAAACTGCTTCAGTGGGACTCATGAAGTTTTCTTTCCAGCCAATTCTTCATCATTCTACAGTTTTCTAAGTAAGTGGCAGAAGAAGAATTTTAAAAATAAAAATCCTGGAAGAACTTTTTGTAAAAATAGCAGGATGGTTACTCTTCTCATTTGAAGTGTAAGAAATAATTTTAAAAAAGCCAAGATACTGGCCTTTTAGTACCTTTATGATATTAAAGATCATGAATCCAATGTATATTTCTTTGCAAGGTAATTTTAACAGCCAACTATTTTAACTAAAAGAACAATGCTTTTACAATGTCACATAATTATCTCATAAAAATGAAATTCCATCCCAGTAAATTTGATATGATGGATGCAGTCACACTTGGGGTCTGGGTTCCTTTCTGGGAGTCTAGATGGAAATTGACAAAAATTCTAGAGGTGTCCTTATGTGGGTAAGGTCTTTGTGTCTGTGGGTATAGATGTAGTGCTTGCATTATTTTTTTCTTTTATTATAATACCTAATATATAGAATAAATCACATTACTTTCTGTCTGGAAGGCTGAAAGATAAACTTGGTGGAAGTCCCATGTCCATGGCATCTAATGCTTAAACAGATATACCATTGGATTTTATTCCTTTCTCAGTGTAGAGATGAAGAAATGTTTGAGTGATTTGAGATCACCTTGAACTCAGTGTGGCACTAAATATAGGCCACTTTTATTCAGGCTTATTCCATAAATTAGGGAATACTTTTGGGAAGCATTGACTTCATTTATCAGAGTGATGGAAAGAGAAAGCTAGAAAGCTAAAAAGATAATATTTTTATTAAAGAAGTTTGAAAGCAAAGAAATACTATTACTTCTTGAGTAGGAAAAATTTATTTATGCATTGACATCCTTAAATAACACTTGTAAAGGTGTTAGATGAAAGAATTTCTTAATTAAAGGATGTGGGATGCAGAATAGAATTTTACATGCCAAGTCTGGGGTTAGCCAGTATGTCTGCAATGGTGATTGCAGCTGAACTTCTGCAGAAGATCTGGCAATTTTTTTAGTATTCCTCAAGATATTTGCTTCTCTCAAACTTTTAAGTAAACTTGTATTTTTCAAGAGAGATGTTAGTCAGTGTGGCAAACCACGAAAAAAATTAGAATACCTGGTAAGTAGTAACCTGAAAGAGTGCATCAGCTGTGTCCCCTCAGTGTGTCCTGGGTAAGGCTTGCAGCTGGTTTTGCCTGGTACAGTATCAAGGAGCACCCAGGGATCAGGGTGATGATTACAGCAGGATGTGTGCTCAGTGGCCGTTTCCTTGCAATTTGGATTGTAGTCTCTGCAGCTTTTATCATTTGGAGTACAAATAGACCAGGTTAAAATATATTCTGCTATGGAGAGAAACATTTTAAATTCTTTATTCTTTCTAGGATTAGTCTAGAAATTTAAATGTGTGTTTATGATGAGGTTAGGTATGTTAGGTAAGTAGTTTTGGGGGAAATAAGTGTTAATAAACATAGTTTTGTCCATAGTGATGCCTTTAGCTTCCTCTAGCTGTTATCTGCTTATTAATGTACAAATACAGAAAGCAATTTATCACATAGTCATAATCTAGGTTTTGCAAAAGGCTACTCAGGCTTAATGAAATCAGGCCCTGGCAGTCTGGCCCAGTCCCAGAGTCTAAGGCAAAAGCACCATGATGGGAAAAGATTGCAAGTTCAGATCAATTTTCATATCTGCCTGACAATGTTAAAAGAATACCATTGTGCATTATAAAATGCTTTTCTAGCAGCAGAGGTCCTGGTGCTGATAAAAAGCAGATCATTATCTTGCAGGAAATGGAGACAGCTTCAGCTAAATGGACTAAGTATCTGTCCTAGCCCAGGGAGAGATCACATTCTGTATGTTTCTAGCTGGAATGAAGGAAAGGGGAACATTTATCTAAAACCAAGGGAAAAGCCTATGCAAATAGTTGTGATCATGTGCTACTGGTAAAATTTTCTTCTCTGTTATTGCTAAGGTCATGCATAGTTAAACAGTTATCTCTTTATTACACATCTTTTCCTGGTGTGTGGTCTAAAGCTGCTTTTTTCTAGATTTGCCCAAGTAGATGGTCAGAACATAAATGATTAGAGTAAGGCCCGAATGTATGTGGAGGTACCCACCTCCAGAAGTTCCCCTGCTATGGAGAGAAAAAGATTCAAAACTTGAAATGCTGTTGTTACCTTTAGCTGTTTGTTTAATTTACCCTCTTCTTTCTATAAAGCAAGATGTCTTTATTGCATCATAAACTGGCTGGGATTGTTCAGCTGTTCAATTGTTTAAATACCTTCCCTTAAAATTGCTCAGGCATTGTTTGGAACTTACTGGCTGCTGAACACTCCCAGATTATCCAGAGCTACCTTTATCCAATCCAGCCTGCATTTCAAATTATTTTGGTGCTGAAGAAGTCTGATTCTTCCTTTTTATTAATATGAACTTCTACTTGAAAGTGTTATGCTAAAAGATAATGAAAACGTGGGATTAAAAAAACTTTCAAGTAGTATCACCCTGTGGGTGGTCTTATTTTGTTTCTTTTTCTTGTGATTGGGGCTCTTAAAATGGCATTAATTGGCAGCATAATGATAAAATACAGTGGAATTATTGTGTTAGTTAGGCCACCCTTATAGATGGTGGAGATGACTTTCTACCCTGAAAGATAATCACTGTCAAGAATATCTTGTTATTATGAGAGTGTTTTGATGGTCATTACATGGGGAAAGTTTTGCATTACATATAGTAAATACATAATCATTGCATAATTTTGCAATGATTATGCAGTTAACTGGTTTAGGTTTACCCTAATTTCAGTTTGGGTTTTTTTGCATTTGAAGAATCTTGCTGAAACTTCCTTCATATTGTTCTAGCAGGCTTGGGACAGGGGAGGAAAGACAAAATAGATGAAAAAAGTAATATGCATATCTGGCCTCATGGTGCCATGCATGTGAGCTAGTATCTATATGTCTGTGTATAAATATAAATAAATATATTTATATACACACCTACACCACCCTTATTGCTTGTGACACATTCAAATGTTAGCCATAGATCTATATCCAAATTTGTCGCATGTGTGCACTAAATAAATTGCTTGAGTAATTATTTAACCCTGAAAGTTCTCTTATATGTTTCCTTTGGAAAAGGCAAAATGTTTTGTTTTCTAGGAGGACTGAGTAATTTACCAGAGTTCTTTATTTGATATAATAATGAAATTTTCATGTTTCTGCTTTTGTCATAGTCATTGCCTTTCATTCTTTTTATGAAAGGTATTTTGTGATACCTTTCATAATACCCGTAGAATACCCTTTTTAAGACATTCAAAAGCTGGTGAAAATAAAATTACTTCTTATGTCAAATTGAATATCCAACAGAATATTTACTTAAAAGCTTCTTAAAAATTCATAAGCATGGATCTATATTTCACATGGAGATCCAGCACCTCTACAGCAACACTGTGGTCTCTGAAGCACATCTGGAGTCTGATTGTAGAGGCTGTAAAACCTCAAGAGGAGATGGTAATGTAGCAATGTACAGGTCTTGGCAGAAAAAGTCTTCCTGTATTGTGGCATCTTTAACCAAAATGTGAGTATAGCTGATATTCTCAAAGGCCCTTGACAGACTTGTCTGATCCTGTGGGTTTGAAAGCTGGGGAAGGAAAGGATGGATGCTGTACAAAGCAGAGCACAGCGCTGTCCTACCTACCTACCTGACCAGCCTGTTCCCTGGGGGCACCAAATAAAGGTTTTCAGGGATCTGGGGAGCAGCAGCTTCAGCAGCTCAACCCACCAGCATCCTTTGACGTGGGGCATTGCAGCCAGGGGGGAAGACAAGCCAGGTTTTTCAGTTTCCTGTCTCTGCTGGCTCCGATCTGCCAGAGAAATCACAGGCAAAGGGCTCGGCAGTTTCCTTTCCCACCCAAGGAAGCGTGAGAGAGAGCAGAGGATCTCCCCTGCCCCTCCTCTGCAGTCCTGCTGAGCTGTGGAGCTCCCTTTTCTCACCAGCAAGGCAGTGTGCAGTTGAGTGGTAAGAAAAAGCTGAGAGTCATCTGTTAGAGGGATGAGTTTTCAAAGAGTGGGATGTGAGGAAATTTTAGAAAGGTGATTCCTTAGGAGAAGTTCCCATTACATTTTTGTCTTGATGCCTCATGTTTTGTTTAAAAAACAGTACTCCATGAAAGATTACAGCTGAGAGAGTGAACGGTTATTTACAAATTAATAATGAAAATTAGACTGAGGAGGGTTTGACAATATTTTTAAAATAATGGGCTACAATACAGTATTTATCTTCTTTTTTTTTTTTCCTGGACCACTGGCAGCCTTGGCAATATAACTGAGTCTAGCAAATCAAGTTAATGTGAACTAGTCTTTGGTGATTTTAGTAAAATTATTGATGACACTATAATGCTGTAGATGCTAGTGATTATACCCAAAATATTGATAAACTGTGAATTGACAGGCTTGAAAGTAGAATATTGAAAGATTACTTCTGGAACATACTTTGAGTTTAGCAAATAATACTCTTGCTCACAGTCGTACAAACTAATTTGATGAAAAAAATGCGCATATGAGATAAGTGTCCTGGATTTTAGAAGGAATGTGCAGTGGCTTCTTTGGGAGGCTGCTTGAAGAAAGCAGCCCACATATGAAGAACATACATGCATAATATGATTTAAGGGTTTTTTGTTTTTTTTTTGTTAAAGACAAAGCTTAATTTCTGTACAAAACTCCAAACTGAAAGAAGCATCACATAAACATGGGCCTCAATGCAGATATTTTCACAGCTGTGTTCTTTAGAAGCATTTTTCCAAAGTTGTAGTGATTGTGTCTGCAGCACAAGGATTTCCTTGGTAGTATAATTACATGCAGGATCTGGCAACAGATCTGATGTATAATTAAAGCTTTGGATTGTGTACTCATGACAAGATTTTGGTAGTAGAAGACCTATAAGGGCAGCTTCTGTGAAAAGATGCTGGAAGCATCCCTTATGTCCATGAGAGCCAATTCCAGCCAGCACAGACTGACTGTCCAAGGCTGTGCCCACAGCTGACTATGATGGTGGCAGTGCCTCTGGGATAACCTATTTAGGAAGGGGAAAAAAAATGAAGGTGGAGAGGGGCGTGCGAATACATGAGATGAACAACTCTGCAGACACCAAGGTCATTGCAGAAGGAGGGGCAGGATGTGCTCTATGCTCTGGAGTAGAGATTCCCCTGCAGCCCAAGGTGAAGACCATGGCAGGGCAGGCTGTCCCCCTACAGCCCAGGGAGGTACATGGTGGAGCAGGTAGATGCCCAAAAGAGGCTATAACTGCTTGGGAAGCCCACACTGGAGCTGGCTCCTGGCAAGACCTGTTGGACTCATGTTAAGGGAAGCCCAGGTTTGCTGGCATGACTTTGTGACTCTGTGGATGGGGACCCATGATGGAGCAGGGGAAAGAATTTTAGAAGTCCTTCCTGTGAGGAGGAAGAAGTGACAGAGACAATGTGAGCTCACCAGTTTCAAGGAGTGACGAATGGATTTTTGCCCCATATCATTGCTTCGCATTGGAAAGGGGTTCCATGCAGCCTATGGGAGCAGCTGCCTCCTTGGCTGTAAGTGGCAACCTCTGCAAGAACTTTCCTTCTCACAGGTCCTCTCTGACTTGGGTTTTAAGGAGAAAATGAGTGCAAAGGGGTTTTTTCAGCATTATCCTAATCTGTGGTCGCTGTGTTTGCTATCGAGAGTTTTGTTTGTGGCAGCTTTAAAGCAGAGGAACTGCAGTCACTCTATAGGCAAGCCTAATAAGTATATATGTTTATATATAAGATCCTGTAGACTTGCAGATATTCTTTATGGAAAATCAGCAGCAAAGAAATGAAATTGTACAAAGGGGCAAGTGCTGCTGTCTGTTAGTAATTGGAAGTCTGCTTTAAGGAGACCTGGGAGTCTCATTCTCCGGCTGTATGGCCATGTTACCAGCTGAGGTTAGGTTTAGGTTATCCACTAGCAGAAAGAGCCCAACATTTGCATAAAGTATAATTGCTACACAAGTATTATTATTATTTCCAGTAATTTGATTAGAATATTACAAGTGACAAATATAGATACTGATAGATTTTTAGAAAATCTTGTTCCTACTAGGCCCTCTTTTTTGCAGTTAGGTTGATAACCACTTCAGCCATCCTTCCATTTTTATTTTGCCTCTTAATTCTGCCCTTACGTTGTAGAAAGTATCTCAAAACAGTTCCTTCCCTACCTAAAGGAGGAACTATACTTTGCTTTATTTGAATAGAAGATAGCACTTGGCTCATCTCCTTATCTTGTGGTGGTGCTGTGGGAGGGCTGGGTGGCAGCAGCAGTTGTGCATGTCACCGTGGGAGCGCCGTGCTTCATGCGATGCTCTCCAGCCTGGGCAGGATGGCACAGCCCCTGCCACTGCCTCATGTCACCCACAGAGCAGCTGCTCACCTGAATCACTTTTGGTTAGGCTCAGGGGGCATCCTGGAACCCAGGCACCACTGAGAACAAAAGGGTTTAAGTGTGTAAAAAAACTTTGGTGAATCATGGATTCCTTGGATTGTGACCTGGTGCCCAGGTGTGCATAGCACCAGAAGGGCCTCCTGGAACTGCTGTTTCCCATGGCTGAATTTGAATCTCCTGAAATGAGTGGTTTTCTTGCCAGGTGTGAGCAGGGAAAGTTGATTTAATAGCTTTTGTGGGAGTCCTCGTGAAACCTGAGCTAATGAGTTCTCCTTAAATACAGATAAGGAATACTAATACTGATTACAAAGAGTTTTTGGCAGCAATACCTCTGTGCATGAACATAATGGCGCTTTTAACAGAAGTGGGGGTAGAGCAAACTGAGAAACACTGGAAGAAGAGTTTGGGTTTCTATGAAGAGCAGCTATGGGAAGAGGAGGAGGAGCAATACTTGTAATGGGTATTTGTTTCTTGGAATAAATAATTAATCTCACCATAATGGTCCCAGCCCTCCTCATATCTCTGCAAGATTTCAGAATGAGCCTTCAATGATGGTCTAGCTATGGTAGTGCAGAGCTCTGTGCATGTTAATCAGTCTCTCAAAGACTAAAGACATAAAACATCCAATAATACCTCACGGAGTCAATACATCTTTTTTTTTATGAAATTAATTAATTCTTTTAGAAATTAATTCTAATTCCATCTTTTACTGTTAAAAATGAGAGGGAGCATGTGCAAATGTTTAGCCTGTGCGTTGCTTTGCAGAATTATTCCATTAGATCAGCAGGCTGTGGATGAATCATTAACACGTATAATGTAGGGGATTTTGTGTGTGTGTTGGCTGAATGGGCTTGAACTGTATTCTTTGTATTGATACAAATCAAGTTCATGAACTGTATTTAGTACATTGACAGTGATTTGAAAGCTATTTCAAGGTATTATATAATCATTTGCAAATCACAGAATACCTCATCCAACTCCTAGACAAGACAAGGAGCAGCTTCAATTGCTCTGATTGCTGCTGGGACCAAGGCATATTCATTTTGGAAAAATTGTGTATATTCCATTTTCTTTCTGTTCTCAATCTGGACATAAACAACAAAGATCTGTCACAGAGCATTCAGGCACAAGAAGTTTTGGGACCACCTATCCTGGTCAGTCTTTCTGCTTGTTTTTTGGCGCTTTTTGTCCATTATGGGATTCTTTGGGCCAAAAAACATTCATAGTGCACAACTGGTTAACATTTTGATTATTCAAGAAAGGCTCTCACAAAGAACTTGTGAAAATAATTGTTGGTTCTGTAAAATAAATATAAGGAAATACAAAGTATACGGCTATTGAAGGCACTATTTTTGCTAACCTATGGCACTATTTTCACTAACTTATTCTGAAAATTCTGCAGGTATTAGCAGTAATATTAATATGAGGAAAGATGCACCATCAGGGTGATTTAAATTGAAACTGCATTAGAACAGTTGTAAACTTCAGTGTATTTGCAGTCACAAAAATATCAAGCACAAAAGGACAATCTGAGGTCAAAAGTAAGAGTGTAGCTGCCAAATTCAAACAGGTGAGCATAGTCTAAGGAAAAGGAGAACTTTTAGAAACAAGAATAGTGGTTCTTTAAGGATATAATTCAAAAAATAATGTATTCCTTCTGGTAAATGTGTAGGGGGGTTTTGCTATACTTATTGCATAGCAAGTAAGTTCTCGCTACCCTTTTTCAAAAGGATGTTGTGACAGCACCTGTCCTGTCTGCTTTGATCCAAAAACTGAATTTGGGAGTGTTGAGAAAGCAAAGGCCCCAGTTCCTGTTCTGACAGTGCAGGGGGCCTCAGCTTCTTCATGAACTAGTTCATATCTAGCATATCAATAAAATGAGCCAACCATTTGTGACAGAGTGACAGCAGTCACAGTTTACTCTTGTAGTTGGAGAAAAATGCTTTAAAGAATCATGAGAATGTGCCTCTTGGGTGCTGAGGATGGACATTAAGAAAGAAACTTTATGACCAAGGTGATGATTTTGGTTCCTGACTATTCTGCATCTGTCCTTTGGAGGGGGGGGGAGATGGGGCAACCTAGTTCCAGCCATGCCTCTCCCTCCAGAGTCTCCTGTCATACTTAGTATTTATGCCTTGGCATGGAGTATGTCATGCGGCAGAAGGGGTGGAAATTGCCAAATGAAACGTCTCTTAGGTTTAAAAGAAAGAAAATTACTGTCCTCCAGTAGCAGTCTGCAATAGCAAATGTGGCAAGTAAACAAAGATAATGTTAGCTGAAATGTTCTGTGAATGTCTGCAGGATATTGTAATAAACTTTTCCATTATTGGTTTCCCCAAACAATTTGCAGTCTAACAGCACTGGAGGGCTGCAGTAAACAGAGCAGTTCAGCTCTGCATTGGAAATGTTTTCTGGAATAAATAGGAAATACAACATTTTTTTGAACAAGGGGAGAACATTCAAGTCAAGCCATCTCATTTCATTCACATTCCTTTGCCAAGTGTTTCCTTGGTCTGGCTTTCTACCTTCAGAGGTGCTTTGGCTCTAGAAGCCAAGTATCCTAGGGATTTAAATAGCATTTAGGTCCTCAGAATCTGGGCCACATTTGGGATGCTGTTCTGTTCACCAGAAGTGGTGTGAAAAAAACAGATCAAATTGGAGTGAATGAAGGAACAAAAAGAGCCATGACTGTTCTGTGGCTCAAAAGCAGAGGGAGGGATCCAAGCATGAATGTTCTGAGAAGCAGAAGCCCCATTTGTAGATAAAACTGCTGTGCTCTGCTAGCTTTTAAGCTTTCAAAGTGTTGGCATTCTGTCCTCTGTTTTTGGCTGGTGCCTTGGGATAGACGTGTGGAATGTGATGCAGCAGGGGGGTGGGAAATTGTAAAAGGATTGGAAGATGGAAAACAGAAGGAGTTGGCCCAAACAAGCAAGCTGTGCTAGTTCCCCAGTACGGGGTGGAGAAGTTGTTTCTAACACTGATACAGAAGCTTCAGCTCCTGAAAGGCAATTACCAGTGCACTCTATAGGTAGAAATCATTCATCAAACTGTAGCAGGTTTCCTCCTCCCTGCCACTTTAAGCAAGCATTTTTCACTCGCAATGCAGAGAAAATCCAGCTTTTCTTTTGTCTGGAGTTGTTTGAATCCACTGAAATAATACAAGATTTCTGGGAACTGCTGCTTTGCATCATGTTTTTCCAAGTTGGCATGAAGATACGGATCTGTCCCGAAGAGTAAGAGTGCCATAAGGAAAGAAATTGGATCAAAATTATTTTCCATTACTGACATTTCTTTGTCTGGTAAAAGTAATTTATTCAAGTTTACAGGATAGATTCTTTCCCAATTTCATTGATGTCTCTCAGAAATTTCCTTACCTCAGGAAGGTTACAGTTGTGGCTTTCAGGACTGCTGAAAGAACATTTTTAGAGGCATCAAAAGCAGTTGAAGCAGTTCTCCTATATTGCTATTAAACACCAGTTTAACAGCTTGGGCACTGAGGCCAGGAAGGGGCTGTTTGATAATGCAGGCTGTTATGTGAAGTTTCCAGTTTGAGACTGTTTTCCTTTTATTTGTGCAAGTTTAAAATCTGTACTCTGATACTAGTCCAACCAGATGCCACCAAATATAAATAATGTATAGCAGGGTCCTGGTTTTGTTTAGGATTTAGGTTGCAGTGCTTCTGCTCTTGTTGGATACCTGGAGGGCAACATCAGGTTTTCTTGACTTCAGAGCTGAGTGCTGGCAGATAGGACTTCATAAAATTTAACTCTAGTTTAGCTCAAATCTTCTCAGGAGCACGTGCAAAAATACGTTTTGCCATCCTGAGGCTGACAAGCCAAGGTTTTCCTGCTTTTGGAAGGGTGAATGAAAGCTGAAAACCAGAAGTGACCTGAAAAAGCAGTATTGCTCCTCTCTCTGCAGGGTGGGAAAAGCAGAGCTGGGAAATGCTGCTTTTCAGCAAGAACCACCCCAACCATTACCTCAAATATCACAACCTGTTAGTCTCAAAGGGGATCTTGATTTTCCAGGGCTCTGTTGGAGGAAAAAGGAACAGTGGGACATCAGTGTTACAAATGTTAAATTAGCTGGAGATGGTCAAATATGAGAGAGGCTATGCAAATGTAAGAGCATTTAATTATGTAAAAGTGATGTACCTGTAATTGCATCTCTAATTAATACTATAATTAATATTAATTATAGTATTAATTTTCTCGATATATATTAATTTTCTCGATGCTCATCTTAGTACATCCTTTTTCAAAGGGCATATTGCCGGTGTCTTTTGGAGAATCTTGAGAATGTACAGCCTTATGCTTCCTGTTGGAAATCAAAAATTCTAAAAAATAGCATGCAGCCTAATGTTGAATTGTTCTGGGAAAATAAAATGAGACTGTTTAGATGTGTGATGTAAACTGGCATAAGTTGGTTCTCTCCTTTGACCTCCTTGCACTGATTTTCAGTGTGTTGATGCCCTGATTGAACCTGTCAGGCAGCAGCACCAAGAGACAGAGGTGATGCTCCAGCAGAATTGACAAGGGAGAGGATTATTTCTTCTACTGGCAGTATGGATTTATGATGGTCTAAAATGACTTTGTAACAAGAATCTCAGTGGGGTTTTTCCTATGAATTTGAATACGAAACAGCTCTCTGTGACCAGTTACTAACATTGCTTGGATTGCTGCTGTTCAGCAGTTGGCTTTCTAGTCATGTGATTTCATGGAATTTGGATCTGAGATAAGTTTTCTTTTTCCCTAACATTTTCAGTTAGAGGACACATCTAACTATTTAAATGCTTCTTCAATTTACAATTCTCAAATTAAAGTTTCGCGTTTTGCTCTGTTCGCATACCTTTTGCTTTTATATTAGCTGCGAGGTTTCAAAGGGATGTATAAACATTAGCAAAATATTTCACAAGTTCCAAATTGTGTGCAGTTGTTATTCTAGTACGGTGGCTAGAGAAATCTGAGCCCTTGTGAATTATTCAGATGTATGTCATAAGGCTGCAAACAGGAAACAGAGAGAGCCTGCACAGATGAGTGCTGTGAGCTCTGACTGACTTTGAGGTTAGTCCTGTTTTGAATGGGCTCCCTGCCAGATGACCTTTCAAGGTCTTTTCCAGGCTAAATTATTAATGCACTTGTGTGGTTGGGGTGCAATGCCACCTCACTCCTGGATGCAATGTAGGTGCATAAGCAAATAGCAGTAGGTGAGGGTATTAAAGCTAAAGAGAAGCTAAGTATTACATTTCTTTGTATAATCTAGTAAGGAGAGACATTTTCCACAAGGGTACTTATAATCCACATTTTTGTTGAAAGTGCTAAAAATCAATTAAAAATTTATTTTTAAATTTTAAAAATCAATAAAAAACCTCCAACTCCTACAAATTTAAACTTTTGTTCCTCTTTAAGTGACACCAGTCAAACAGAAATTAATCATGTACAGTGAGAAGTTGGTAATGAATATGTTATACTATGGCTATGTCTGATGAGCAAAACAGAAAAGCTATTTAATATAAATGTTTTGCTTTGGTTATGTTGAATTAATGTTTTAGATGTTGCATATTTATTTTTTTCAAATTTTATTTTTCATGAAGGAAAATCACAGGAAGAAAAACATTAACATTCTGTTTAATTGTGTGTCTCAGAACCTAGCTTAACAGCCACTTGCCAGTGTGAAGATTTTGTCACTCATACATTGATGATGCATATATGTTCTCCAAAAGTATTTATAACAGATTCCCATTGCAACTTTTTGTTCCTGAGTATTTTGTAATAGTTCTGACTTGTGGAAAGAAAAAAAATTATATTTCCCAAATAATTTTTAGTAATTTTTCATGTGGGTAATGCTTATTTTTGTCACTAAGCTTGCTGAAATCAGTAACCTGCCATGGGTATTCAAATAACTAAATTGTATTAATTTAAAAGGTTTCTAGTAATGTTTTGTACAAGTTTTTTCCTCTGGTTGCAGTAGACTTGTACTTTAATGTACTACAAATAATGAGGTGTACCATGATAGACACAATTAAATATTCATATAAGAGAAAACATTAAAATAATTTGTGATACCAAAAATACTATTGTTTTATATTTTTGAATCTCAAAGTATGTCCCAGAGTCTGGTGGATCTGCATTAGCACAGCATCCAGCACCATGGGGTTGGACTTGTAATGCAAAGCTTCAATGCTGGAGGATCCAGTGTCAACCCTACGTGTGTTTTGAGGGTTTTTCTTTAGAGAAGCTCTTGTCTGCCTTAGTTTTGCTGGAAAAGGGTCTGGTTTGTTCTCTGTGAGAGCATTTGGTCATGTGGAACAAAGTGTGGCAGATAGGGATGATCAGATTTGCTTCCCAAAGACACACTTAATTTGTGATTAAATGCCTGTGTAAACACACTTTGCATTCCCTGTAAGAGGGGAACTTCATGCTTCTTTTTGTCCTCTTTTACTCACACCCGGAATCTTGTGATGATTATCGTTTTCCACAGACAACTGCTATCTATGAATGTAACAAATCATCATCAGCATGGTGCATCCTGGGATCTACATCTTTCATCAGCCTTTCTTTTATTTTGCTGCAGTCTAGCTGAGGGCATTTTGATTTTTGTCAGGAAACACTAAGGAGCAGAAAAATCTCTGTTGAGAGGCAAAAACATTATGTGCAATTATTTAAAGTTGTAAACGTTAGGAGCTGCATTTAGAGAGCTGTATAAAAAGACTGCGAGATCCATTTAGTTGGATTCTTGGGGTTTGTTGCCAAAAACACTATTTTTTAAATTGATGAGATATATGTGTATGTATTTTAGATATTTTGCAGGAGGTATTCCCTGGAGCTTTGCTTCAGTAGATTTTCTGCCTGGTTTCACTTGAGTGCAGTAAGCTGCTAAAGCTTTCAGGCTCATTCAGGAATCATCCTTTTGGGTTAGCAGGTTGATTGTTTGTCGCTGTTGTGGCAGGATTGTGCACAAGTCAAGGAGAGGGAGGTGTTTCCTCGCTGGGCAGGTGTTTGTGTCAGGGCTGTGATGCTGAGCTGTGCTGAGGCACCGTGCAGGGTCACTCCCAGGGGCTGGGGCAGGGGATGTTTGTGTCTCTCCAGCCCCTGCTCTGCCCAGGCTGCTGACAATGAGGAGCACAAGCATTCCTGACTTGTGCGTGGTGAAATACATCCTGTTCTGCCATGGTCTTACTATAGTACGAAACAGAGGAGAGAAAAGTAAAACAGACTGGCAGTTGATGCCCTATTTACTGATCCAGTAAAATAATTACTGATATCTTTTAACAGTGATAAAAGGAATCTCTTAAAATTATGGATGGGTATATGAAATTTTCAATAAATGCTCTTATTTTTAATGCATTTTCAAATCAGATATTTCCAAATTTTCAAGCTGAATCTGGCATCAAAACAACCGTTTGGAGGGTTTTTTCCCTGAAACTTTATTAACAATTAGATATCAAATAATCTGATCTTATTTTACATTGAAGTTTCCAGTTGTACAAGCTTTCAATCTACAAAGCAGCAATTCAATTTGCAGCAGCTAGAATGCTCTGGGAAGACACGTACCTTTATCAGCCCTGAGAGCTGAGTTACCCTGAGCCAATCCGTTTTTCATCGTCCTTATTAGGGGCAAATAATGGATTGTGCAAACCCGCCAGGTTGCACGGGCTCGCTCCCCTGAGCAGTGCAGCTCCCGAGCAAGGCATTGCTGCTTGTGCCACCGTGTGGTTGTGCTGCTCACAATCAGCACCATTTTAACAGAGGTGTGCGCTGCTGTGGCTTCCATGAAAACAAACCACGAACCATCACGATTGTTTTGGGTTTGCTGGTCAGGCTTTAACTTAAGCATTTGTAAAGGTTAAACTTCAAGTTACGTGTTTAGAGAAAAAAAAAAAACAACCAAAAAAAAACCCAACAGCATTTCATTCACTAAAATTGTCATTTCATCTGCTGGGATTTACTGTAAATTACATATTTTTGCCTTAGCCTTTTCCATTGCTAAAAAAAAAATTAAATCTTACTTTGATGTTTGAGAACACTATTAGGCCCTACATTTTGTTGTCAGAACTGAAATTAAAATGTCCAAAACCACAGCTGAACTGTGCTGATTAAACCTTGTTTCTGTTTTCCCCATTCACTGCATTATATTAAAAAGTTAGTCTTCACTTAAAAATACAGGAGTATGCCCACTGTCTATTTAACAACTTCCATTTCAGTGGAGAGATTTGTAGAAACATATTTGCAGATGGGTTCCTTAAGATTTTTGCTGCAAATTCCTCTTTTATCTATTCATAGGATTCAAAATTGGACCTTCAATATGAAAACTAAGCTGCAAGGAGCAGACTTGGCATGTTTTTTACAAGGGTATCTACTTGTCAGACCTATTGCTTTTCTTTCCTTCTTTCCATGCTATTTTCACACAGCTCCTTCAGATTTCTTGTCAAAATAACCAGCTGCCATAAACCCCGTGATTATTACGTAAGCCGTGCTGCTACTGAAATACTCATTAACATGGGAAGGTACATGTCATTTCACACCATGCATTGTCTGAAATTATAATTTTTGCTCTGAATAAGCTTTTTACTTTTACTCCCCTGTAATAAAAGATATTTTTAGTAGAAGGGATGAAACTGAGTTCGAATGCTGAAGTATGGGGTCTATGTGAGCAGGCAGATTTGAAAGGTGTAATTAAATCACTTAGCTCTTTTTTTATTAACTCTGCTGAGTGCCACCTCTGAGGCTCAGTCATCTCCCTTCTACTGTTAATGTAGTTAGAATATGTTCAATAATAAAACCTTTTAATTGATTTTGCAGATTTTGAAACCTTTCTTAGACAAACAGTCTTAGCAGTTGATTCTCTGCTCATTCCTTGATGCTTGAAGCACTAGGTCTTATATTCATGTATTAATCAACAGAGTTCTGTTGTAGGATGTTTTTAGGTCATGTTTTGATAGATCCCCACACCCTCTGAAGATTTTCTTGGATGCATTTGAGTACATTTCTGCTCTGCAGATGGACATTGTGTGTGCATATCGAAAGGTTTCAAAACTGTTTTGTGAAATACAATGAAAGATGCTTTGCTAAAGAAATAATGGTTTTTGCAAAGTGCTAGCACTTTCAGCATACACTGGAAGCAAATTCCACACTGCTGAGTATTGCTTGGGCAGATAAGGACAGGCACCACAGCCAAAACGATTCAGCAAAGTTTGGAAATGCAAAAAATCCTTGATTTAAAGAGCCAAAGTTACAATCCTTTTACATTTTCTTTAAACTAGGTCATAGAACTGTTCAGGAGCAAGTCTTCAGAGAATCTTTAAGTAAGTTCTGCTGGAAGGAAAAGGTAGTGCATTCACCTGAAACAAATAATATTCTCATTAATGCTTTGTGGGTGTGAGTTTTCTCAGGAATGTATTTTTTTCATTCTGGAGTCCATGTTTGAGAAGCAAACTCCACATTCAGTTCATTCTCTAGAGGGAGCCCATTAAACAAGGTGAAAGGACAACAGTGAAACTAATGACAGCTTGTAGTGTCGTGTGTCTGTGTCACAACATCTTAAACATAAACTAAGCTTCTTTTATTAGTTTAAAATTTGTTTAATATTTTACATAGCGTTCTTCTCTGATTGTTTCTCAGGTGGTCTCTCCATGTAAATTATAGCATTCCTTGGAGGCATTTTGGCAGATTATTTATGACTGAATGGAAAAAAACCCAAATAATTGAAATCTTGTATCGATCAAATAATTTTTTAAAATATGGCAATTTACACTTATATAGTTGAAAGTTACCTTGAATGTTTTTCTGAAAAAACAATTCCTGTTTGCTTTCCATGCTGAGCATACATGAATTCATCTGAGTGTCTGAGGGTAGCATTTTGGAACTGCTTAGAACAAGTAAAAAATTAGAAAAAGTGAGTTAAAAAATAACACACTGTACAGCTTATGGTTATGATAAAAGACATCATCGTTCCAGATTACTGTCACAAGGCAAAGTGAGCTCCTAAAATTTCTAACTATATGGTGGATCATATCTTAAAAAGTCTTCAAGGATTTTAAAGTTTATGGAATATTTATGGATATTAGACTTATAACTGAAAGGTTTGTTCAGCTTGGAGGCTGGAATAATGGGATGTTTGAATTGCTGTGTTCAAAGTTTTGTTTATCTTGATTATGAATCTTCTTATTTTCATAATGCTCAGAATTTTTATAGCTCCTTTAATAATTGAATTTAATTATTATGATCTTTTACAATTTTAAAGATTAACATATTTCTTTAGTATTTAGACAGCCTTGTTTCCTAGGAATTGCCTTTCTCAGAAATTCTTTTCCTAAAATTTCTAAATGTTACTTCCAATTCTTAGTAATTCAGCAACAATTGGAAGCAGAGCGCTGATTCATGGACTGTCACTAAACTGAATAGTCTTGAAAAACCTCAAGCACTAAAAGGAATATTTTCTGCAAGAGGGAAAACAAGACAAGTTTATACATGGTGCTACCTCTTAGGAAATTTGGTTATGGTTTTGTTGAAGAGGCCCAATAGTTAAACCTGTGTTTAACAGACCAGGTTAAAGGTGGCAATGAAAGTTGCATCACACTTGCAGAAGAGAATTTGCGTTAATAAAGTTTATGACAGAGAGTCCCTGTGCTGGTAAATATGCTTTCTTCTGCAATCTTGCAAATTTCCCAGATCATATGAGATTATAAATTTCACAGGGAGAGGAGAGCACAGCAGAACTGTTTACATCTCTTCTGACATTAGATTTGACTGTGTATATAGCTATACGTGCCCATAAAAACATGACACATAATATGTATGTTAAATAAAAATATTTTAAAGATATTTTCTAATACTGTACTGCACTGCATAAAACATCCACATCCCTGTGCTGAAGGCTCCATTTAGGAACATTAGCTCTGGTCTGGGGAGATCCCCACAGCATGTGCTGCTTTGCAGCTGGGTTTCTGCAGGCCTGGAGTCCAGCCTGAGCTGCGGGGCTCCCCAGCCCCTTGTATGTAAAACATGGGCAGAAGTGCTGAGCCTTCATTTGAGATCTGATCTTACTGCTGCAAACGAGTTTTAAACTATGCCAGCACTGTGCTTAAAAAATGCTCATGTGCACTGGTCTTCCTTGAAGACTAGTGAACGAATCATGATCTGCTAGAAAGATGTGATAGCCAAAAATAAACCAGAAAATCCTGAGCTCCTCTCATGAAAAATATCTCCTTTTGCAGTAAACCATAACCACTAAATTTAAAAAGTTGTCTGATTTATCTGCCTGCCTGCCTACCTATTGCATTGTAAATTGTATCTGAAAATCTTGTCAGTTTTGATATAGACTGTTTTCTTAGCCCTAGATAAGGAAAGGGGGAAGAGAAGAGGGCCATCATGGCCAACTCAGTGGAGTAAAATTACAGCTTTTATAAGTGGCGTTTTAGAAATAGTTTTTAAGAAATCAGTTTCTAAGTTTTGTTCTTGCAAGACCCAGAGATGGAGGAAAAGGGAGAACTGGTGTTTGACAGTGGGAGAAGAAAAAAGTGATTGTACAAGAAATTCTATTTCTCAGGAGTTAGACTTACATGGAAGAATAACACCACTGTGTGTAAATAAAAAGATAATTTTTTTTGTTAATGAAGGAGTCATTTTTCCTGTAGTCTAGTATAACCTACTCCTTAATTTGAAATAGGAGGAAAATTTCTATTTTAATTTCTTAAAGAAGTCTCATGCTTGCTGAGAGATTTTTGCTTTGATTTTGTTATGTGTAAGCTATAAAGCACCTCAGAAACCTGTTCCAAAGAACTGTTCTTCTGAGAACCATTTCTTTCCTTTTTTTATATGTGCAGAGACAGATTACTTTGGTGTGAGTTTACAGCAATGTAACTCAAAACTCCTGGCAGTTTATCAGAGTTGGTCCCTGACCAAGACCATTGTATTTCAGCATGTTTGCAGTTTGTGTCTGAGGGGGAAACAGCTGGTTTAGAGGTAGTGCCCCTTAAATTGCCCCTTAAAGTGGTGGGCTGGCAAGAGTTCCTGTGTTAGGACCGGTGCTAAAACAGCATGTTAAAAAGGATAACTTACCAGGAGTATTCCAGTGGCTATTAATAGGAGTTCACCCTCATGTGGCACGTGTGACCAGACAGACGATGTTCTGTAGTGGCAGCAGGAAGCTGCATGTTTGTGAGAATAAAAGGAAGGGGAAAATGTGATACAGATAAACCTAGGGGTTTTCACTGGTCAGAAGGCAACTGCTCCTCGCATCTAGTGATTGTCCTATTTATTAGTTAAAAAACTTGTAAATGCCCAGGTCAGTTTATTTTGATGGTGATTCAAAACATGCCTTTCTGGTGCAATGGTAGAGCCACACAACTCCTGCATTGCTGATGACAGATTCAGCAATGATTTACTGATCTCTCCATACTCAAACTGGGATCTTACTACTGTTGATTTGTGATGCAACTTTCTACTTCTTTCTAAATAATTTATAATTCATTTTCATCAAAACCACAGGTCTGGCACAATAATCATAGTTTCAGTTGGCTTCTCTTAAACTAAGATTTATTTTTGCCCTTGGTTTCCAGGAAAACTTTCTATCCTGTTTTTCTTCCTTCTGGTAAAGATAAATACAATGCAGAGGGAGGATCATATTCATGATTTTGTGTCTGCCTTTCCATCTAAGGAACAAGTGTAATCTGTGTTGCTTGCTGGAATAGATACAGGAATAATCATTTTAAATAAGTCTAGATGCTGCTAATAATAGTGCTAATGCTTGCACAGTGGAATGCTTTCTTCCACCTAATGTTCTGTGTGGGCTGACTGAAAAACACTTAGTGACATCTCATTTTCTTGGCCTATTTCTATGACTTTTTCCCCACCATGGCACAAGGGGCATTGTGTATACTAAGATGATGTTCCTGCATGTGGGAGGGGAAGCAAACTGATTCCACAATATGGATATCGTGGTCCAAGTTCCCACACAGAGGCAGCTATTCTGAATTCCTCTGGGTTTGGATCTAGGATTTAAGACACTTTTAATGCAGCTGAGTTCAGACAGTTTCACTGTATCCTATAAATCTGTCTTTCTAGCATAAGTTTGTTGTAGTGGTTCCAAAAATACAGGATGACAAAATTGGTAATTGGCAATTGACTGGTTGAGACTCGCTGTGTGATATCAAATTTTCAGATTCAAGGGTGTTCCAAATACATCAAAAAGTAAGGTTTGGTTTCATGTGTTGGAAGGGGTATTATTGGGAGCTTTAAAAAATCTTGAGGGTTCTTAGTGAAGATTTTTTTAAAGAGATTTTTGGAGTGCTCAAATCTTGAAATACTGTGTTTCCATTTCTTTGCATTTCTTTCCTACTTGTTAAAAAACATCTTTATATGCTTTTTCTCTTTGTTCAAGTCTTATGGTTTTGCAGAAGTGGAATAAAGAAAAGGTCAGATTATAAATGTGGTTTTATTTAGTTTAAATTAGATTTTTTCCACCTTCATTTGTATTTCTTAAAATACATTTAATATTTTAATTTGGCTACTGTATGCTAATGGCAAAGGTAGTTTTTATTAAAAAAAGCACTTAGAGAAGTCTTTTCAGTGTATAAGAATATATTTTTGATTTTGAATAGATAGTTACTAAAGGAAGAGGTTTCATAGGGTACATTAGCTCTTATTTATGAGATTTCTGATGGTAAAAATCTCTTTAGTGTGTGGGATAATCTCTTAGGATGTTTTTGTCTCCTTCTCAAGAAGAAAGTGCATTTTTTTCTGAATTAAAATGATTATAATAAACTAATTCATGACTGCTGTGATGTGTCATGGAGAGTCAAGTTAGAGGCTCCAGCCATAGAGCAGGCAAAGTTGTTTGAGATTTTGTTTTTTGGTTTGTTTTATTTTTGTAAAGGAGCTTCTCTCTAGAGGTTCTTTTTCTAAAGACAACCAGTGCTAAAAGGATTTTCTCGAGGAACTTCTGACACCTTCTTAGGTAATTCACACTGAGAGAAAGTGAGTAGGAAATCAAAATCTCTTTGAAACCAACTTGGAAATGCTGCCATATGTCTTATTCTTGAAATTATACAGGGTTGTTTTAAAAAAAAGAAAAAAAAAAGAAAGAAATTCAGTCTCCAGCTTTCAACTGTGACATCCTTCAACCAGACAGTTCTGGGATCTGTTAAATGAAATCTCCATCCACCACACTTTGCAACTTGTGAATTGATAGATGATACAGCTTCCTGTGGTGATATTTAAGTTTACCATGGGAACAGCTAAATCAGAGACAGCAGCAGTAAGAAGGCACTGAATATATTTTTTCAGCTTACAGCCAGCTGACTTTCACATTCTTATTCAGCAACCTGATAAGGCTATGTTAAAATGAATTATGTAGTGTTTGAATGTGAGCAGGGGTGCAAGGACAGAAAGGTTTTGGGATAATGGGCTATGACCTGAATTTTGAAGGAAAGGTTTTTTTAAAGTGTCTGCCATCTCTTGACTTGTTAATAAACAAAACAATAAATGGAATGAAGTTTTAGAGGTTATTTATTTTTTTTTACAATTGCCTAGAACATTTTGTATCTTTCCAGTTTGGACACGGACAATTAAGGTTTCTTTTTTTATCTCTACTGTAAGTAAACTGAGCCCAGTTCTCCTGGATTTTATGTGTGTCTCTGTTCTCTGGCATAAGTGTAGAGCTGTAACCAAAGATAGATCTTATCCTCATGTGGCTATGCATTTAAAGCATTAACTTGTACAAATGGTTGTCCTTTGTGCTGCAGGCAGTCTCCTTGCCATTCTCTTGGCTCTCCACAGATTTTGGTTGGACCCAATCCTCCTTGTGCTGTGCACAGGTTTCTAGATGAGTTTTGTGCTGTCAGTGTTAGGAGAACTTACCTGATGCCTTAGAATATCCACAGGTAGTACCACTGGTGTGAAGACAGGGTCAGTGCTAAATGGAAAACAGATACAGCAATAAATAATAGGAGAAAAATTATGACTACAATCATTCCAAGAGTTGTTTTGTCTCTGTTTTCCTTGCCTGATTTACTTTCTGGAGTAGGGAGAAAGTTGTTTGGATCCTGAAGTATTTTACTTGATTTTTGTTCTGAAGAAGAAAAGAAAACAATTCAGAGCTTTTTTAGTTCTGTTTTCTCTTTTAGATACAGATACACAGCCCAGAATTTAGCAAGTATTTTTCTTGAAAGATTCACAGTTTTAAGAAATGTTAGAAGCACGTTTTCTCCTGCACACATTTATTCTTATATGAAGTCTTCACATATGTTTTGGAAGTCAACCTTCAGTGGGTGCTGAGGGCATTTGTTAGTACTGAACTGCTTTCTGTTTTGGGAAGCAGCAAAAGGTGACTTGGGGAAGGGGAAGACCTAGAAAAGCTGACTTGCTGTACCTATTCTTCTGCATAAATATAGTTTAAATTAGCTTTAACTATCATGAATCAAAAGACACATCTGTGTTGGGGTTTTTAAGTTAGTTGTTTCAGTGAATTTGTTTGACGTTATCTTTGGGAAAACCTTAGCAGTGTAACATATTTTCTTTCATCATGATAATATCCAACCTGTTGGAGCACTGGAAGACAGGTATTTAGATCCCTGTGGAAAAGGCATGGCTCTTGAGTGTTTTCTGTAGCTAATTCTGTACATATATATCTGCTAGTTCTTATGTATGAGCTTTCTCTGATAAGGAGAGTTAACTTTTCAGTACAGCAAATGAGTAGAAAGGAAATTAATTGCATAACAATAATTCTGAACTCAGATTGCCCTTGGAGCTTGGACCATTGACAGATGTGAGCTATGTTGCTCACAGTTCTTCCTACAGGGAGGAAAGGGAGCATCCTCTGATGTGCTCTCTTTCATCAGCCCTATGTTCCCTATTATTTCTCCCTCCTTTTTCTTTCACATCCCATTTTCTCTGAGTTTTCTTTCTCCAAAGTGAGAGATTTAAAGCTCTGTTGGGTTCCATTTTGCTCTCTTTCTTTTTTTTCCCCTCTCCATTCCTGTGCTAAGTCACCTCATCATCCAACATCCCACTCTTCACACTTGCCAGCTGCTTCCATCAGTAAGTTTTTAAGCATTCCCGAATATTACATCAATTTTAGAGAACTATGAAAAACAAAATACATCTCAATCAACACATCTGTTGCCTCTTTGAAGGCTCTTTGCCAATTCTTTTCCTCTGAGTGTACTTTTTATTAGAGGCTTAATCTGCCATAGGTCAGGTAAAACAGCTCAGGTCCTATTAGATTCCTTCAAGCAGGTGATGCTTCAACATTTTTCTGAAATTCTGACTCTGTTAGAAATTAGGTGGCCAGTTAAGCATATTTTCATATGCCAGAGGCACTTTACATTTCATGTGAAAGTTGGAGCCACATGCTCACCAAATCACTGAAAATGAGAAAGACACCAATGCATCTGTTTTACCAAAGGCTGGAGTATAAGGGCTAAATGAACTTCGCAGCTAGGACATTTGGAATCTAAAGAAAAAAAAGCAAAATTTAGAAATAAGTGCACTTTTAGAACTTGGCTCAAACAAAGTCTTATCTTTTACCCATTTGTGTGTCTTAAACATTAAGACACAAAGTTAATCCAGCTGTCGTGGGTTAACCCCAGCCAGGTGTCCACAAAGTCTCTCTGCCACGGGAGAGAAGTACTACCAACAGGACAGGGGAGAAGAGTACTACCAAAGGTTCATGGATTGAGATAAGGACAGGAAGACTCTGTGGAGAGACTGTTTTCAGGGCAAAACATACTTAACTTGGGGAAATTAATTAAATTTATTGCCAGTCGAATCAGAGAAACATAATGAGAAGTAAAACCTGATCTTGAAACACTTTCCCTCACTCCTCCTGTTTTGCCAGGCTCAACTTCTTAAAACCCAGATCCTCTACATGTCCTCCAGTGGCACAGCAGGACAGGGAATGGGGGTTGCATCAGTTCATCACACATTTTCTCTTGGGCTCTTTCCTGCTCAGGAGGAGGGCTCCTCACACTCTTCCACTGCTCCACTATGGGGCCTCTCTCACAGGAGACAGACCATCAGGAACTTGCCCAACATGAATCCTTCACAAACTGCTTCAGCATATCTCCCTCCCACGAGTCCTGCCAGCAAACCCGCTTCAGCATGCACTTCCCTTGCCATGGGTCTCCACATCCTACTGGAGTCCTGCTCATGCACAGGCTTCTTATGGGCTCACAGCCCATTTTTAGGCATTCACCTGCACCAGTGTAGGGCTCTCCATAGGCTGCAGGTGGATCTGAGCTCCATGGGCTCCAGGGAAATGGGCTCTCTCTCTCCATGGTCTTCACCGTGGGCTGCAGGGGAATCTTTGCTGTGGCACCTAAAGCACCTCCTTCCCTTCCTCCTTCACTGAACTTGCTGTCTGCAGTGCTGTTTCTTCCACATATTCTTACTTCTTTCTCTGCTGTCTCGGGGTCTCTCACTGGTCAGAGTGACCCCAAGATACGTTAGAAAGTCTCTTTTCCCAGCCCGGCAGTCAAAGAAGGAGTCAAAGCTCTTCACCTCTCGGTCTCAAGGTTGTTTATTGTATCTTATCTATAAAATTCTTTCTCCTGTCCTGACGAGGTCCGCTCAGCAAGACAGTCAGAGGCATTCTCTCCTCCCCCGGGGTGGTGTTGTCTTTTTATACTAAAAACTATGTGTACAATATTTACAATTACTTTCCAATACCTATCACCTATGTTAGGCAGTGAGCTTCTACTCTAAACCAATCTAAAAGTGCCAACATCACAGCAGAAGATGGAGGCCGAGAAGGAGAAAGGCTGGACACGCCCAAATCCCTCTATCTTGCCTCCTGAACCCCCATTCTAAAAAATCCCAAAAATCTATTTTTCACCCTGTGATAAATTCACTGTCATTCTACTTAAACTATCATGGCTTGTAATTCTTCATATAAGGTTGTTAATTGTTTTTTCCAAGGGCTAAATCAAAGGCACAGGAGTCTTGGGCTCTGTGCCCAGGTCTCTCCCTGCCCCCCTTGACAGGGTCTCGCATCCTCCAGGGCAGCCAGAGGAGTTTCCTGGGTTTCTGCATCTGCCTGCTGTTGCATAGTGGGGGTTTTTCTCTGCTTCTTAAATCCTTGAAACCGGGGTGCTACCCCTGCTGCTGATGGGCTCAGCCTCAGCTAGCATGGGTCTGTCATGCACCCAGCTGGCATTTGTGGATATAAGGGAAGCTTCTAGCAGGTTCTCACTGAAGCTGCCCCTGTAGCTTACCACTACCACCGCCAAAACCTGCCATGTGAACCCCATACTGGTTTGTATTCATGTATCCAGTGTAGAGAGACAAGCACAATTTTTCATAATATGTTTGGGTGTGCACTTGCATCAGATTTGTCAAGGGTTCCTTCATAACCTGAGGGCTAGATATGTGTTGCTTAATTTAACAAGAGCCAGGGTTCTCATATGATGTGCACTTCAGCAAGCACACTGTACAAACCTCAAATGCTGCAAAATTTTGCTGGGAATCCTAAAAACCTTGAGAGAGATCCCTTTACTGCTCTTTTGCACAAAGACCTGCAAGAAATTAGTAATCTGATATTGCAAATCAGAGGACATGATGGATCTGGTAGGAACTGCACGGTAGGACCCCAATTCCTTTTAGAATGCATTGGGCCTCTGATCTTCCCTCATTGCTTTATTTTTTTTTATTGTTGTATAGTGTTTGAACAATAAAATATTCTGCATATTGAAAAAAATGAGAAAGCAAATGAGAAAGACATTAAAGCTTTTCTTGTTTAATCTTGTCAGTGAGAAATGCTTCTTCTGCCAATAACAGGTTATGAGGGGATGTCATGACAAGAATAAGCGGTCATCTCCTTGTTCCTGTCATGTGTCAATCTCCTCCCCAGTGAAAACCTATATAATACATTCAGGTTCTACTGACAACACACAGACTCATCATCTGCAATTCCCTCATGATGCTGTGTCCATAAGCCTGGCAAGGAGAAAGAACATCCTGTTTAGCTCATGTGTCCACTTTACCATGCATTAGATGCAGAGCATTAACATCAGGCTGGTAAATAGTGCTTTAAATACTGGAAAATTTCCATTGCAATCCATGGCAGAGTGAATATGCTCTTTTCTATAGCCACATCTGAAAATGTGTTGTTGAACTGGGGTGTGAAAGTAGTATGCTGATAACAAATCATATTGAGTACTTCAGGATTTACATAAGATATTCATTACTGTCTTCTGAGTGGAAATTTGTGGTAATGTATGTAATGTTGAAGGACATAGATGTGAGAGTTGCCTCAGTAGCGCTGCTTGTGAGTCAGAGATGTTCTTAATTAAGCTTTTGTTGTGTGCTTGGGGGGATATTACAATAAGGAAAATTCCTCCCACATTTGCAAGAAAGGCAGTGGAAAAGAGGGAAGGAGTTCTTTTGCTGCTGAGTTTTGTCTCTTGTGATTGATTGCAAGAACTGCCCACTTAGGAAATGGGCAAGATGAGTCTGTTGGTAGAGGATGACAAGATTGTCATACCATAGTCCTTAGTAATAGATAAACTACAAAGAGTAGTGACATGTAGGAACACTGGCTTAACTGTTCTATGGGTTGTATATTGGGCCAAAAATGGAAAAAAAAATTGTCAGATGTTATTTTTTTGTGATAGCTACATCGGAGAACAGTCCTTTTGAGGCATAGCACTAATATCTTTCACTTGTTTTGTTTGGTTCATCAGTAGAGTTGTGAAAAATTGAATCCAGTGGTTTGATTGCCTTGTTTTAATATGTCATACTGCTTGGGGTCAAATCCTCTTTTATTAGATATATAATTAAACCCATCAGTGGCTTTATCTGCATAAGGTACAGCTACTTTCTGTCTTACCACTTTAGTACTGTTGGAAGGCAGGAGTAATGTCCAAATCTTGAAGTCCTTATTTTAATTAGTTGAAGAATAGCATTATCATTACCTGAAAGTATAAGGAAAAAAAGTCTGCATAAATAAAATATATCACTGCCATTCTCCTTGTCCTTGAAGCTTCCTCTGGCTTTCATTAGCATTTTTTGAGCAAAGTAATGAGGATTCTGTGCTTTTTACTTTATACCATATCTGTATATTGAAGGGATTCTTCCTGCTTGGGGAAAGGAAGCTGCTATGTAATTTGCTCTGGCTGTCTCAGTTATTACATAGGCACTGTGGGAGGTTCTCGGAATCACAGGCATTTCTGCAGTGGGCTTCCCCTGCCCTGTGAAGGATACAAACAAACAGTTAGTACTTTATTGAGAAACAAATAAAATTTAAAAAAAAAGCAAAACCACTTCTCTAATTGTAGGTAAGATTTCACTGCTGCTGTGAAGTACTTTGAATCTGTGTAATTTAATCTGTGTAATCAGCAGGCTTGAGCTTGCTGAGGGTACAAACTTTATAAAACCATGTTTTGAAAGTCATCTTTTCTGACCTATGTAGGTTATGCCCCATAGATCCTTAATGTGGTTATATGGAATTTTAATATAGGAATTTTAAATACAAGGGTGCTTTGTTACATGCATTTCAAAGCTTGGATAGAAACAAATTGTTGCTATCAGGATGGGGATCTGGAAATGGAATCAGCAAGACAACTTTGAGATTTAGTGGCCTAAGGCAGTAAGTGATTTTCATTGCCTTTTTTGCCTTCAGATGCCGTGACTTTTCTGTAGCTGGCATGTGACTGGGGTATCTGCAGGGTCCTGTGTAGTGCAAAACATTTTCTGTCTTGCTGTGGCCTGAGAATCATACAGAATTTTTGCAGCCCTCTTTTCTGTGAGATCTTGCTGTGTCTCTGGCCTTTTGCATGGTATCCACAGGATAATTGCTGCCTTGCTACAGATACTTCAGTGGGTTCTGTGCTGGCCAAAACTTAGTTTTTCAGGGTGCCATCACTCATCCAGCATAACTTATTGCAAAAGGTTTGAGGTTGAATATTAGGAAAACAGCCTGCCTGCCAGAATAGTGAAACAAGATTCAGGAGTGTGTTGTGGAATTTCCCTCCCTGGAGATTTTTGAGAACCATCAAAAAATTGAAAGCTGAGGCTGCCTGAAGCACATGGGGCCCTTCCCTACTGCAGGAGACTGAGCTCAGGAATCTCCCAGGTGCCTGCCACTTGGGCTTCTGTTGTTCTGTGGGGAAGCACCAAAGCTAGAGTTGAACAAATATTTAAGAAACCACTTCTGAAAGACTAGAATCCCAGACATACAAGATTCTGCTTCATCATAACGTATGTAGCTTTTGCAAGTATTAGAAAGAGACTGCTGAACTTCTCTAATCTATCACAAACACTCACTTAAAATAGCATCGTTTGGGATCTGACTGGTTTAATAGTTACCTCGGGGAAAAGAGCTTTGTCCTGAAGTTTTTACAATGCTTGTTTTCCTTCTTCACATCACAACCCTGTTTCCTTTCCAGGAAGCTGACGAAAGCCAGCAGCTCAGGTGTTGACCCTGCAGAGAGGTTATTTGACCCTGCAGATACTTCCATAGCCTGGAGCTCTGTTCAAATAAGCATGGCTGTGTGCTGCTGTGGAAGTTCACCACCCACCACAGCCCTGCCTGGGGTAGTGTGTCTCACTCTCCTTCTTTCACAGAGGACAAAGCACAGCCAGTCTGAGTGTGTGTCACCAGAGCAGTGGCCACCACCACTGCCACCACAAGGGGCTGGGTGCAGTCAAATTGCAGGACATGTTTGTAGGCTTGCAGCAGTGACAGCAGAGAGGTCAAGTCCCAAGGATAGCTCTTCTGATCAGTACAATAATCTGATCAGTTACAATAAATTTACAATAATAATAAAATATGTCATATTATATATATAGTTTCCTTCTATAATTTAGAAGATTTTCTGCTTTTTTACTTCTAGTAAGTAGTTGACTTAATACGAGATATTACATTTTGTTAGTCTGTCAGGTGCTTAACACTGACAATGCTAATACCAGGCTGCTAATGCTGCTCATTACTAACACTGTAACAACATGATCTGACTCTTACTGACATGAACTAATTTAATTTTCTGCCTGCAAGTTTATCAAGTCAGGTTATGGCACAAAAATTGTTCTATGTTTTGTAAATTATTACTTTGCTAGTTAGGACATGAATAGATGCATTAAATTTCGTGGAGTGAGCTTTTTCTCATGAATAGTAGCTTTAGTATTTGCCATATGTAGAATGCATTTCCAGTTCTTTAATTTCAATTGCAGATTTGTTGACATAAGGGCATTGTCTTTAGAGTGAAGCTGTTTGTTCCTCCTGAAAAATAAGACTGAAAGACTGAAATAACATTAGTTAGCATTGTTTTTTGGTTCTGTTGCTTATGACATCTCCTTTACAACTGAAAAAGCAATAATGTCTGGATTGTGGAAAAAGGTTTGGAAGTTGAAACTTTATTCTAAAAACCTTGAGATGTGAACTTCACTTTTCAGAAAACCTGCCCCATAGTGATAATTTGTGTGGTATTTCTACTGATAAAACTTCCTTTGCCTAATAAATTGTAATATGAAAATTGTAGTTACAAGTTGTTACATTGTTTCAGGAATACAATTTTTCTTTAAATCATTAATGTTACCAATAAAGAAATTGAGAGGAAGTAGGAGGGATTCATCTCTGACTTGCTTGCTTTGTGGATTTGACAGCTGTTTAACTACAGAAATGGCTATATCCACCCTCCAAAATGAGGTCAGTATTCCATCACCTGTGTGAGCTCCCAGGGATGTAAAAAACAGACTGCATATTTATATCCATAAATACAAATATAAACCAGTGATCCAGTTCCTATAAAACAGAATTCTGTTTGTTAAATATTAGATTTATTAAACCATGCTGTATGGTCACTGAAGATGACCATGTGTAATTCCACGTTGTTAATACCTTCAGCTTGTGTAAATTGTCACTAATTCTGTGGGCATTGTAGAGATCAAGTGCAGAAACTTGACGGCATACCTTGAAGACTTTGTTAAGAAAAGTCTCTGAGTCATTTAAAGGAAGATTTTGTCTGAGCAGGTATGGAACCTAATCCCTTCTCATCCCAGGCTCTGCTGTAGCCAAGTGGATGGGCTGCAGCTGGGGCAGCACTGGGGGCTCATCCCATCTCTTCAAGGACCTCACTCCTGATTTTGAACACTTGGTCCAAATTATTGCCAGCCACTAAGGCTGGGACATTTCTGAAAACTAAATTGTACTTCTGTGTATGCTGAAATTGCAACTGGACTATCAGTATCTATTTAGTACTTCTATCTCTTTAGTACTTCTGGACATTAAGTCCTTTATTAAGTTTATTGAATGTGGAAGTATTTCTGTTTGAAAGATGTGGGGAGTTATTGTTGTCCCTTCATCTTTGAGTGAGCTTATGAATGTGCTCCTGATAATAATTAAGTATGTAGAAAAACTTTGAACCATGTGTAAGTAGTCATCGAATAGCATTATAGTGCTGTTGGTGTTTTGGTTTGGACTCTTTTTTTTAAAAAAGGAAAGTAACAGAAGCCCTCAAAAATATGTGCTGTGACACCCCAATCAACTCTGTGCATATTTCAAGGGAAATTTTAAAATACATATAGGCAGAATCTCTCTTTTAGACAAGAATTTAATCTTTTGAAGGTAAGCATGTGTTTGAAGGCAGATACATTGGAGCCTCAGCCCATGCTACAAAGCCACCCACCATCTTTGGGATGCTATACTTTAAAAGGGAATTTATTCTTCAGTGCATTTAGTATATAGCTGGTGTTAGCAGACATGTCTAGACACATATGTCTTTTAAAACTCACGTATTCTGTGAGCATTTTTTTCATTTCTTTAGTAGCACTCAGCATCTTTATTTTTGTTAACAATACAGAGTTACTGAAGGATCTGATTCTCCTATCAAATGAGAAATTTCCTGTCGGGTCTCCTAAATAAAGCAGATTTGAGATACAGTAGGAAAACCTGTATGCTTGTTCTTTGTTTAAGAAGTAGTCTGGAAGCATAATACTTCTAGAAAAAGGCAGACAAATTTCATGCTCTTTCTATGACTGTGGTAAACTATGTACATCATTTCTGTGCTCATCAGTAACAGTTTTATGATATTGTATTATAGCACTTACCTTACTTTTTTTTTCTCTAAAATGTATGGAATTAGTTTGTTGCATGTGTTACTACTAAGCAAGACTTTACCAAAAGAAAGGATATAGAAATGTAAATATATGGGGGTGTTTAGCTTTTTGTTCATGGTGGATTTTTGTTGTTTTGGGTTGTTGTTTTTTTTTTTTTTTTGTTTGTTTGTTTTCCTTAAGTCATAGATTAAATTCTTAAATGCAAAATCCCATAATGATTTCTGCCTGGAGAAATCTTAATGCCAGTATACATGCTTCTACTGTACAGCCCAGAATAGAGTTTGGGAATAATCCTTTGAGACCTTATTTTGATGCATAATGATCTGGTTACACTCCATTCTGAATCCTGAGAAGTCCTGGACATTGTTTCTACCCCTTCTCACTTTCCAACTTATTTTTAGACAAATTACCTCTCCTGCTTCAATCAGTATCCTTCCTCTGTTTAGACATTATGTAGTGCTAAAATAAAAGCTCTATTTCAGTACATACATACTGGTTAAAGTGATCAGGCTTAGATATTATACAAAAGCTGTTAGTTTTCATCTTCAGCAATGAAACCTCAGTACAACCATTGTTCCTTTGCATTTGTTCTTTTAGAGTCAGTTGTAAATATTAAAGGTTGATGTTAAACCAGCTAGCTCTCTGGATGGTGCTTGTAAGCTAGGGGTGACAGCAATGTGACACCCAGGAGATGCTCAGGGTGAAAAGGCCCTTGTGCTAGAAGCGCCATGAAGGGTCAGGGCTCTCTTGCAAGGATTTTCCTGGCAGCATCACCAGTTTCCATGTTACTGTCATACATGGCCCATGCTTTGGCTTTGATGGGGCAGAAGACATTTAACTAAAGTTTAATTGTTTTTTCCCTTCCCCAGTCACCTTCAGATTGAGGGAAGGGATCAGCATTATTCTTGTTTAGAAGTCAGCATTGTCAGCAATAAGAAATGCTGGATACCCCCTCTATTTGTGTGTAAGCTCTCTTGCTCTTTTTCTGCCTTATTTTTTGCATTTTTTTGGTTGTTGTCAGAATTGTGTAAGTATTCAGAACACTGAAGATAAGACATGGCTATGGAAGATAATCTTGTTGCAGTTAGTGCTCCACATTGAGCCCTTCTCATTTATGCTGAACCTGTTTTAGTATGAAACAAGACCTGACACGGTTGAGCCTTTGATATTTGGTGTGCAGGTCTTACTCCCCCAGTTTTGTTTCCTTTGAAGATTACTGAGCGTTATGCAGTACTTTCCTTTCTTTTAAATTTTAAGAAATTACTTTTAAGTTGTGACTTATAATTCATGCTTAATGGATACTACACAATGAACAGCATTAAATGTAGTTCAGACAGCTCGGTTAAGCCTCCATTTTGCAGGTATTTATGAGTTTTGTGCAATTTTTCATGCCAGATATTTCTGACTTTTATAACACTTCCCTTAGAGCTTGGATTTAAGCATGCAAGTCTTTTGAGTCTTTAAAATTGTAGGCTGTAAAATTGTGTATGTATCTACATATGAGTATATAAAAGCAATTATATGCTATTGTTTTTCAAATAACTCAAGAGTTACTCTTGGATACAGTGAAAAGAAGTAGTGGCATTACTGGCTATGGTTTTGAAATAAAATTAGTTTTAAATTTGCCCATTCTCAAGTACCATCATACGAAGCCTAAACTCAATGTGCTCTACCGACAGCATTCTCCATGAACACTTGGAAATTGTCATCATTTCCTACTCCATCTTTTGAAATTAAAATGTAAGAAATGCATTTGAAAAGGATAAACTGAATAGTACAGAAGACAGAAGGACTCAAAACCAAAACAGGGAACAGAATGTACGTTACATAAGAAACAGCCTTTAGTGAGGAAATGATAAGCCTCTGTGACTATTTAGTAGAAATACCATGAGAAGAAATTGTATTGAAACTTGCTAGTATTCTGACTATGAGAAATTCACTTAATTTTAACTCCTTTGCTAAGAATAGAAATGCCATGCACAGTATGCAGTATGCTAATGGTATTTTCTAGAACCTAATGCATACCTCTGTAAGACTTTTAAAATATATTTTAAAGGCCAATTTTGTTTGGGATACTAGTATTTTCAAAAAGAATGCATTGAAAACATTAGTTGTCTATATTATACAGATGTTGGGGGTTTTCCCAAATACTCCCTGCTTTCTGCTAGCATTTATTAATCTTTGCTTTCCATTTGTAAATGGTGAGAGACATTTGGGGAGAGCAGTGTAGCTCCCTTCCAGAGTAGATGTCTTCAGACGGATAAATTAACATCTCTAGCGTGACTGTTCAGTATGAGATAAATGGATTTTAATTTAAATACAGACTGTTGTGAGTTCTGCTAGAAATAAGTGGTTCACAACCCTGGGTATGAGCCAGAACAGATGTGATCATCTGCTTCTGAGTCACCTGGGACAGTTCCTGCCTGATTTTATGCCTGTGGCCCAAAACAGCAGTGTGAATCACAGGATTGTTCAGGTTGGAAAAGACCTTTGAGGTCATCAAGTCTGCCTGTTAACCCAGCACCTCCATGTTCAGCACTAAACCATGTAGTTAAGTGCCATATGCACAAGGTTTTTGAATGCTTCCAGGAATGGTGACTCCACCACATCATGGGCTGCCTGTGCCAATGCCTGACCAGCTTTTCAGTAAAAAGTTTGCCCTAAAATCCAATCTTATGCAAGATTTGGCAGGATTTTGCTTGGGGACTGTGGGAAGTATTGCTTATATGTTTATATAGGGTCACAGTGAATAAGTGACTGAACTTAATGTTAACTTGAAGTTATTGTTGAGCTTGTGGGTGAGCTAATTTTTCCTGTGACTTTATCTGCTGTGATGAAAGGCTCATGTCCAGTCATCCAGTGGTCAGTCAGGCACTGTAATGTCAGCTGCTTGTTTAGCCTGGAGAAAAGGAGCCTGAGAGGAGCTCCTTTCTGTTCTCTATGAGGGTGGAGTGATGTGGAAGTTGGTCTCTTCTTCCAAGTAACAATTGGTAGAAGAGGAAATGCTATCAAGTTGTGCCAGGGGAGGTCTAGATTGAAAAAATTTCTTAACAAATTGTGTAGTGGTGCGTTAGAACTGGCTGCCTGGGGAAGTCAACATCCTTGGAAATATCTAAAAAACATGTTGATGTAGCAGTTAGGGACATGGTTTAGTGATGGCCTTGGCAGCGCTGGGTTAGTGGTTGAACCAAGAGATCTTAGAGGTTTTTTCCAGTCTTAATGATTCTATGATTCTGTTCTGCTCCAAGCTCTAAACGAGTCCTGCTGCCAACTGACAAGATGGGGATTGCACACAGGGTGCAATGAGAGGTGAGGTGTTGGCAGAGCCAATGCTCTCCAACATGCAGCTCCTCTGGCCACTTCCACTCTAAAGCAGGGCGCAGTGCATGAATTTGGCCAAGTGCTGGTCTTCAGTGGCAAAAGGGGAAGAGCAGACTGACACAGAGACTGAGGGCACCTGGCTAATGGACCTCCAGCATTATCCAAGACAGACCAAGAAAAGTACATTTCCTAACTACAGGTAGAGGATCCTTCTCATACACAGTGATGCTGTTTGGGTGGAAGTTATTTTTGATAATCGAGGCCTGACATTTAATCTGACACTTTCAGATGCATTGTTTGTATCTGTTTTCAAGTCAGTGCATTTCTGAAAAGGATACTGTTTCATTATATTATTTAAACTGTAAGTATTAGAAGGGAAAAATGGAATTTCATTAAAGAACTAAATATGGAATTGAAACTAATGCAGTGAAACTAGTTTTAAAACTTTGTTGGTAGAAACAAGCAAACAAACAAAACCCCAGTGTCATGATACTGCTTTTATGTAGCCAAAACAAGAGGAGGATTTTACATGCTCTGTAAAATTACAGGTGCTTTATCTGTGAAAAATTGCACTTAAGATGAAAAAATGAGAAAAACAAGCACTGTAGACTGAATATCATATCAAATGTGTATTGTACTCTGTCAGAACATCTTGTTCATTTTGTATAAGCACACATAACTTTTTGGGAAACCTTTCCAGAAGAGTTGGATTTTCTGAGGGAAACCTTTCCAGAGGAGCTGGACTTTAACTTTCTCACATCCAGGTTGTGCATACTGTAGCAAAGTCTATAATCTGGATGATAACCAAAAGAGCAGATCTGTGTTAATATAGAATTATTTCCTAAAATACCTTTTTAAAAGATTTCCAGTAGCTTTGTAAAGTCACTAAATCATTCAAGAAGCTAGAAAAATGAATCTTATGTTGGATTTTCAACTATTTGTTACATATGCTTTGTGGAAGACAATCTTTCTCTTAAGGAGCTGTGATATTTATTAGACATTATAGTTTTGCTTAATCCCTAAAAATAAACAAAATTGACAACCTAAAATTAAACATAATTGGTAACTGTCTAGTATTTCTTATCTCTTTCTTGAAGGGCAACCTACAACCATTGCTTTTTGGTTGTTCTTCAGCATAAATAAAAGGGGTAGCTTTGTGTACAAGGCTGTGTTTATTTACTGAGAGCTCACTTTAGAATAGGAGTGCCACTCTGGCCATCCCACAGATGTGTCATCTTAGGGTGAAAAACAACTCTGAGTATGAAGTGTTTGTAAAGCATTAATGTGTATGGAGCTTAGCCTCTTCTGTGCATAAATAAATTTGCTGTCAAGGAGTCAAGGAGTTTAGCCTTTGCTCTGCAGTGAAAGACATTGGTCTCTGTTTGTTCATCTGTTCTGTTTTTTTCCCAAGATGTCCGTCCGTTGGTTTAATTTAAGACAATTTTCTAGAAATTCTTTAATCGATACCTTTTATATTTAAAACCCTCAAACCCAGGATTTATTCAGTGCTTGTAAAAGAATTTGAGACATTTTTTGCATTGGGCTGTTCTCAGACTCTGAATTTTCTATGTGTTGTCATTAGGCACTGTACTGTTGCTTGGACAACTCAATTGTGTAGAGAAAAGCTTGCAGCAGACCAAAGTTGGTGTTTTTGGGCCTTTGTAGTGATTCACAGTAGCTGAAATTCAAAGAATGACAGGTGTTAACTACAGATGAAAGTGTTATATGCACCAAAGTATTGAGTGCATGGATTCAGTTGGCAATGGATAACTGAATATGGTCCTCTCCAAGTCTTATAGTCTAGTTTGCCAAGGCATGAGTGGCTCAGGGAATGTCTGTAAAGTCTGTTTTTCATTAAAAATTGTGAACTGTTCTTCGTTGCTAATTCATCCTCAGCTTTTGCTTAATGTGTACAGAATATTATCATGGTGTTAGTGATATTAAAAAAAAACAAACCTTAAGAAAAAGACCCAATGCACTCTGAAGATTTTTTTCCAAATGTTTTCACTCTGAATTATATCAAGTTCATTTTATACTTCCTCTACTGTTAAATATCATGTAAAATTGGAATAGGAATTGATTAAAAACAGCTTCCTTCCCTTGAACATTTTGCTGAGCATATATTAGTATCAAAGTGGGTTATTAAAGCCTGAAGCTCAGCTCTCAATCAGGGATTCTAATAAGTAGTCAATTCTGGATGGAATTTTTTGTTCTGCTTGATAATACGTACTTTTACTCTGCTTTCTTGCACTTGTATCAGCACTTTCTGAATGTGCAGGGACATGGGGATGTTGGGATTGTTTTCTTCTCCTGGAGATCAAGTGAGGTGAAAGTCTGATCTGTTAGGAGAATCTAACTGTATAATTACTGTTAAGAGGTTGTCAGTGTGCTTGATAGTGATAAATTGTAGAGGACTTAATCCCAATTTAGCATGAATTTACAGATGAAGCTTTAAAAGAACTAGAAGTTGCTGTACTAAGCAATGAAAACCTTTGCCCTCTGCTAATTGATGCTAAAAATGAATAAAAATTATGCAAAACTTAAGGAAGTTATTTTGCACTGCTGGGTACACAGGATTATTTTTATTTTTGAAAAACACCTACCTATGCATAGTATTTGAGTTTCCCCAGGCTTGTGTGTGCGGCAGCCAGTGCTGATTGTTTTTCCCTGTGTTTCAGCCCCCAAGGACAATGAAGAGCGTGTGTTCCGGGAGCGGATGCGCCCCAGGAAGCGCCAGGGTGCCGTGCGGCGCAGGGTGCATCAGGTTAATGGACACAAGTTCATGGCCACCTACCTTAGACAGCCAACATATTGCTCACACTGCAGAGACTTTATATGGTATGGAGCAACTTTGGCTTTGCTTTCTTTGCAACTTTGAGCTGGGGAGTTGGCACACCTTCCTGTTTTGCTGCATTGAAAATAGCATAGAGCACTAGTTCTTTTCCTCTTTATTTTGACATTTACCTGTCAACGAGGTTTTTCTCCTTTGAACCACAAAGTTCCATATTTCCCTATCTAAACCACACCAAATTCCAGGTAGACAACCAGTCTAGTATTATTATTATTATTATGTATTATTATTACTTAGGTCCAGTAAGACCTAAATATAGATTCAGACTTTAATATTAGACTTTTACATTTTGTCACAGTGACAGAATTCTTTGTTACATGATTAAGAATCACCATCTTTCTTCTAAGAAATGCAAAGCTTCTTTACATCCTACTGAAATTAAAGGAACATCAAATGGAATAGTTAATGGAATAGTTCTAATGACACAGAGATTTTGGTGCTCAGTATACAGGGTCTTTATTATTACAATGTACACCAAGAACTCTCTTGCAGAAATTATTTGCATTATTTTGAGTATTTTCAATTTTCAGATGGGGAGAAGTAGTGGAGACATTCAGTCTTCAGTCATTTTTCAGGAACTCCTGATATTTTCCAAAGTGACCTAAGATACTGATTTGCACAGAAGATCTGATGTGATCAATAGTAAATACTGACAGTAAATATTTCTTAGGAGTGTGTAATAAATCAGTCTTTCTCAATGTAAAATGACATGAAATGTGCATAAACTCAACTGCATTCCTCTAAAAAGTGCCTGGGGGTTATAGTTTGTGTTGGCTAAGGTGATTTCAAGTAATACTGACAAATGCAATCTGTCTATTTAGAGATCTGCTTGACGATGATTTACCATTTTGTTCCCTTTCCACGCACCCTTTGGCTTTGTCTGTTTCACTATAGTAAATCTATCTGTACTTCTGACTGCCTTCATGGTCTCTCATCCTTCCTGTTACCTCTCAGTACCTGAAATGTTCCTACTTGGACCTGATCTCAGTCCAGGCATGCAGTTATCAGATGATTGGTTATGAGAAGCTTTTCTTTAAACGTGTGCACGTCTAGTAAAGGGAAGGAAAAGATATTTTCATTTTTAAGAATATTTCCTCTTCATTTTCTAAAACACTTTATTATTTTTCAGGGGTGTAATAGGAAAACAGGGATACCAATGTCAAGGTAAGAGAAATTCTACTTAAGGACAATTTAAACATATTTATAATGTTATATAAGTAATAAGATATCTTTATCAGGCATCGTAAATGTACGATGTTAAGAATTTAGCACCCGATGATCAGAGTAAGTTTGTCTCAACAAGTATAAAATCTTTGCATCAAGTCACAGTAATTTTTTTCAAGACTGTTGGTCTTAAGCATCATATATGAAGTAGGAGCTTAGCTAACAGTCCTGAACATCAGATCCCAGATATATCTTCATATGTATCCATCTAGGGAACCATATCTGCAGATCTTGGCTTCTTCATTTTTCAAGTCTTGCATTTTAAAATTGAGAGCTCTTTATTCTGCTTAAGATTCTGTGTTTAAAAATTCCAGGTAATTGCAAAGACTGTAGTTTAAATAGATGAGATAATTATAGAGGTCATCATTAGAGAAGGTTATAGCGAAGACTGCACAAGTGCTTCATTTTCATCTCCCATTTTTCAATTCAATTTCTTGTACTCCTACTTCTTTATGCCTCTTGGGATGATGTGTTAGTACTTAACTCTCATCTAACAAGTAGAAACCATCAAGTTAGTGATGGTTTTTCAGCTAAAAAAACCTTCTTTGCTGCACTCTCATTTTAAATAAGTAAATGCCATTTTTTAAATAGAGCTTTACATGCTTTAATAAGAATTATTTTATTAAATCTCATAGTAAATAAGTAAATGCTATTTTTATAGGTCTTTACAGTCTATAATAACAATTACAGAATTAACGCACAGAGTGAAATTTGCTACTTCATTATGACTGTTTTTACTTTGCTTAATGACCTTGAATTTTATGGTATGTTAGACTTAGTAATTGTTTCTCTTATCTGTCATATCTGCAAATGTTATTCATTGATTAAGTAATCAGGATGCGTATTGGCAAAACATTTTTGCCTCCTGAAACCTTTTACTGCTATCAACTTAGGATAATGCTTTACAGAAAGAATATTTGACTTTTTTTTTTCTATTCTTTTGACTTTTACAATGACTTATCTTCATATCTGTTTTCTTTTGAAACCTCTTTAAACAGGAATTGTTTTTGTTATTGTGTCTCATGTAATGTGGACATCATGGACTTAATCAGATAAACAAATCACATATGTAAAAATTGAGAAAAATTGTGGTTAACATTTCAGAATGTAATTTGTAGTTTTACGGATGAGATATTTGGCAGATATGCTTTAGTTATCTTAAAATTCTTTGGTCTTTTGAAAGTCCATTATCTTCTGTTTTTGTAAACCAACTTATTTCATAGGACTCACCAGTCACTTGCACACTTTCGAGTCCCGGTGGTTCTAGTCTTCTGAGATCAGACTTCTGCTTTAAAATTAATCATAATGAAATCTCATTCTTTTATCTGTTTTTGTCTTTCTAGTTTGCACTTGTGTAGTTCACAAGAGATGCCATGAACTTATAATAACAAAGTGTGCTGGCTTAAAAAAACAGGAAACTCACGATGAGGTAAATGTTTATTAATTAATTTTTCTATATAAAAATTCTGTCTTTGATCTGTTCAAAATAATATTATCTCCTCTGTTTAATCAATAGATGCTACAGACTTTTTTGTGCCCTTCTGGTCATTTTGTAGTACTATGGAATGCTAGATTGCTAACAGTTTTATTTACATGGAAATTATCATACAGAAATTTATTTCTAATTGGATTACTTTTTGTAACATCTGAGCTCAACATTTCAGAGAGCTCTTTCCACTACTTTTTACTTTTAACATTCTCTCTCCATTTCTGAATTAATACAATTCTTGTCAGTTTAATTCAGAAGCAGCAGGCTGGGATCCCTCATTCCCGGGCTGCATTTTGTGTGGCTGAGCCATCAGCAGCTGGTTGGAGAGTTGGGATGCTTGGGTGGGTATCTGATGCCAACATAGATAGTTGACCAGAATTTGCTTGCAAAGTCTCACCTCAACAAAGACTACATCCAAGCTGTCAAAATGTAGTTTGTTTTGGTTTTTTTTTTTTGATAGTTTCAGCCCTCAGATATAAGCAGCAAATGCTTTTCCTTACACGGAAGTTTTTGGGTTGTGCTTCAACAGAAAAGCAAATGTATGCTCACTGGCCTGTTGTTTTGTCCAACAGCAAGGGCCTGCTCTCTTTCACCACAGGCTTAGGTGAGGTGGTATTGGGTGATCACAGTTCCTTGGACACACAAAAGAAACAACATTTCATAATTTTATTTGTTAAAACCTACATTCATATGATTGAAAAAGCCTGTCTTTAAGTTACAAATCAGAGTTGTATGTAACAGGGCAGTTGTAATCTATTCTTTAAACTTCAACATGAGCTTGACTGAGGCACTAACTCATGATCTTATTTTTTCTGTGCAATTCACTAGCATTTTCCTTACTGGGACCATTCAGTAATACGTGGTCCACAACCAGTATTTTACATCCAAAATGTGATCACGTGCATAGAATTGTGATAAAGGACTGTGTTGGGCTAGTGCTGGTTTTGTGTAGTACTCACAGGAATATACAAAATCTTGCGCAGGTTTATATTCCCTGGCTCCAGACTGGTGGAGACTTGCATACTTTGCTGATAGTCTCATTGTTTAGAAGGGGTACTAGATCACTGGAGAAAAGCCAGCGGTAATAGAAAAGGGAAGGAAAAGCATAGAAATAAATCTGCAGTGCAACGGCCACTTTGAAAACTTATCAATGACATCCTTTAATTAGTAAATAATCATACTTTGGAATCCCTGAACACAACAGGTTATCATTGTCATTGTCATGATCCAAAGTGGAGTGGGATATGGAAATGTAAAGGGCTTATGCTATATTTCTTTTTCTAGTCCTGTATTAGTTTGGTCTCGTGTTCCTGAAACAATTGGGAGTGACTTCCTTGCCTTCCACATTGAGATCTTTCCTGATAGCTATGTATTTGTTTTTCCCAAAAGGACTAGGAAGTAGACTTTAGTCTTTATCTCTTGGACAGCAGCAGCCCTTCCCCCTCTTTTCCCCAGATAAAGTGAAAGGAATTCTGGGGTGTATCTAATGCAATGGTCATCATCTGAGCACAGATCTATTTCATATCATTTGAATTCTGTGTGGTTTCAAAATGCAACAGGGCCTCAGCATACACTGATTGCAAAGAAATAATTAAAATGAAATATGCTGTGCTGTCCTTTTTCAGCAAGTGGGATCCCAGCGTTTCAGTGTGAACATGCCTCACAAGTTCAGCATTCACAATTACAAAGTGCCCACCTTCTGTGACCACTGTGGTTCATTGCTCTGGGGTCTTTTGAGACAAGGTTTACAATGCAAAGGTAAGGCACCACTTCAGAGCTTTTCTTTTTCTTTGTGAGTGACTTGGAGACTTGCAAAGACTTCATGTCACTATGTCAGCATGTACAGAAATAAAGAGAAAATAAGTAGTGGAACAATGTAAGGATTTCCATCATGGTTAGAACAAGATCCTTACCCTGTTGGCAGCACCAGTCAGTAACAGATGCAAAAGGTCAGACATTAAGAAACACATTTTGCACTCAATCCTGTGTAGGTTGCCACTCAGGATATTAGAAGTTAACAGAAAATTATGAGCATGAAAATTTGCATATCTTCAGTTTATATGCCTTTTGTGTTTTCAGGTTTGTTAAACTTTTAAACATCAATATTCCATCTACTTTTCCCTTTAATAGCATTTTCAAAAATTGTTATTTTGTATTGGTTGGAGTAGGTAGAACCAGTCCTGTCCAAATTATGAGGTATTCTGACACTCAGCTAAATCATCCTGTGTGATGGTCTGCTTAGCCCTCTATTCCAGAAAATTATATCCATAATGAATATAGGATTCGTTATATTCTGCCACTTAAGGACTATGCACTCTGTACAGGATCTATATGTGAAAATACGGCTGGAAGGTGCATTTGTGTAATTTTAGTTGTCAAAAATGTCCATATCTCATTGTTTCAAGCAGACCTATGTAAAGGGTGAGAAAAGAGTACAAACAATTGTAAAGCAAAGTAATATTTTAGAAATAGTTCATAAAATACTTCCCTTTGTAGGTGGAAAGAAATTATGTCATGAAGGAAACGATTATCAGGTTCTTAGGAAGTAGTTCCTCATGTCATTTTCATTTGCAAATAAGCGTTTTCATTTTGTTATGTCTTAGGAATGGATAGGTCCATCTTCATGAATACAAAAATCATGTTGTGTACACTTCTCAACAGCAGAAACATGGGGTCACATGTATAAATATGTTATCTATAAAAATACATCCTTTGCAGTATTTAGGATGAAGCATAACTATAGGTGAAGGTCAGACCTGATGTTTTATGTCATAAGTTGCTGAGTAGCAAGGGAAAGAAGAAATTTCTTTCACAGCACAGTTATACACAGTGAGACTTCTGAAGTTCAAGCCTTCCCTTGTGGTTCCAGCCAGTGAACAGTGAGGAAATCTTAGGCTCTAAATGCTGTTACTTTGCAACTGTTGAAGATTTTGCTAAAACGCTGTCTTAATTATGATGGAGATGCATTCAGTGGAGTCTTTTCAATTAAATCTGGGCTTTTTCCTCTTTATTTTTTTTTTAAACCAGAGCTATAGTATCTTTCTACCTAATCTGGAAATTCATGAGTTCTCTTTCATATTCTAACTCAAGTACCATACTGTTAATTTGGTCTTAACTGTTGTTTCTCATACTGTGTAGCAGATGCATAGAAGCAATAGTGCAGAGCTGTTGCTTTCTCCATGTTCATAGAATTATTGCCTATAAAAATGCAGTGTTCTCTGCATGAAGTCTAGAGAACTCGCCTGAACTGAAAATGTCATTTTCTCTGCGCTTGGTTTTCTCTCTTTAACAAGTGCTGAGTGACTCCCTTCTTCAGAGGTACTTGCCCAGTGTGGTTATTAACAGCATGAAGAGTGTACAACAGAGATTTATTCTTCTTCAGGTTTTTTCCACTGGTTATTCCTGTGCATCTTTTTACAAAATACATTCATGAAGTGGGACTGGACAAAATTTTCCTGCTATTTCAAGCAGTTTGGCTCCTCAATGTCCGCTTTTATGTACCCTAGCTCAAACATTTTACCTACTGTTGAGGTTTTGTCACTGAATATACATTCACTGAAAATACCATGTTTAGCTGTTTCTTTCTGCTCTTCTTGTGAGCTGAAATGTACTTAAAAAGGAAAGTCACCAGCTTTCTGAAGTGCATGGTTATGGCCAGATTCAGTGCCTGCGTATAGTCTCAGAGGCAAATGTGCTTTTTTTCTTTAGAGGCTGTACAACGAAAGCTTTATTGATGAAAAATGTAATGAAATTTAACTTTATAAATACATATTTTTATAATTTCATTTTCTCTAAAAACTAAAGAAGTGACAAATTTGAACAATTGAATATTAGTCTAGGATTTAATCACACTTGCAGCTGTGGTCTCTTTATGCCTTGCTCCACAAGAGGGCACTGAAGTCTTAGATAAAATAGGTCACCTCCTAGCAAATCCACACTCCACGAGTTTTAATGGAGCTGTGTTCTTGCCTCTGCCCCACAATCTGGAAGCAAAGTAACCTTTCTTTTCTCCTCATAATAATATAATAGTTTCAGGAGATTTAAGGGAACGAGCTTATTAACAGGATTGCCATATAAATAAAGTAGGTGTTTAACCCTTAATTTTTATTAAAACTTAACATGCTGTCAGTTTTATGGCTGCCTACATTAGAAGCTTCAGTAAAATAGTATAAGAAGCAATAATACATAAGGATTTAATGTTGTACTTTCCATAGTGGACAGTTAAAATCCAAGATCTGAAGGACTTTTCTTCTAATTCAAATTAATTTAAGAGTTACAGGATCATTTGATAGTTTCATTTGTTCTTGTGTCTGTTCTGGGCACTGTATGAAAATACAACTGTATATTATCATATCAGAAGGATGATAATCAGGTTAATAACTTCATATTAGCATTGAAGTATACCTTCAAATCCAGCTAAGTGTTTTCCTACTGAGATTGTATTTGTTTCAAAAAGTTATTGATAGGTGTAGGTAAGGCAAATGCATGCCAAGATAGTATTTAATTTACTATATTACTGTATATTTCATTGCAGTTTGCAAGATGAATGTACATCGACGCTGTGAAACAAATGTGGCACCAAACTGTGGAGTGGATGCTAGAGGCATAGCTAAAGTACTTGCAGATCTTGGAGTCACTCCAGATAAGATCACTAATAGTGGGCAAAGGAGGAAAAAGGTAATTTTACTACATATTGTCACATTTTAAAAAATCAGAGAAGTATGACTGTATTGTAGCTTTATTAGTTGGAATTCAATCCTACTCTAATGACTTGCACAGTATTTTTTTAATATGTCAGTACAGACCTAAGACTTTGAGTTTTGTTTTGTAAGTGTAAATCACCTATTCTGAACTTTGCTATGAAATTTATTTTGACCTGGCACAATGTTGCGTATCTTGAGTCTATAATTTCTGGAGGGATTTTGAGGAAGTACATTTGACAGACAATGTCTGGCAACAGTTAAAAACATAGATATCTGTTATGGCTCAGAATTGGCATTGAATAATTGATTAATTGATTGATTGGCGGACAGCACTTCTCCATAGTGTTGTAAATGTTGATAAACAACAATGTGCTGATTCTCATGAAAAAGAGATGTTTGCCAGATTACAGTTCTGGAGTTATCATGCCTTTTGTAGGAATAACCAGGTTGTTGTAGAAATAAAAACATAGGTCACCCCAAGTACATCCAGAACTGATGGAGGTATACCTGAGTGATTATGTGTATCCTGGATGAGAATGGGCCCACCCTTTGTATCTCTGTTTGCATGATTGTCACAACAGGCTCATTGGTCTCACAGAAAAAGGCCATTTGTGCCATAATTTCTTTAAACATTGACCGTTGCTTCTGTTCATTTTCCTGCTTATTGCACACTGGGATCCCCTGTAAGCTGTTTCAAAATGTTACAGAAATGTAGGAAACTCCAGGATGAGTTAATTGATCTGACTCCTGGGAAAAGGTGTTGTCATGTTGTTACTGCATGAGGTAGTTTGCAGTGCTTGCTGATACTTATTGCAGTTAAATGTATTTACTGGATGAATTTGAGTACAGACTCAAGGTGGCTTCTTAAAACTTTCCCACTCACTGGGTATATACACTACATTTATTTCATCTTAAGAGCCTCCTTTCAGTTGCCTGGTTTTTCTCTCTTTGTACCATGGCTTCCATTTAGTGTGATGCCATCTCCTGTATGGCTGAGGTTCTGCCAGTGGGAATCCACAGAGGTAGAAGATCTTCACTTTCCTTCTTGGTTCTATTTTTGAACTAAAGTTGTTGAATTAAATTTCCTCATGGCAGAGGAAGATCACCCATTTTGGAATTGTTCTTAGCTAATTGCAGGTGCAGAGACTCAGCCACCAGTTCCGGGATGCGCGTCATCAGAAGAAGATAGGTCGAAATCAGCACCAACATCTCCATGTGATCAAGGTCAAATAGATCTTTTTATTTCCCATCTAACATATTTTGTCACACATTTTCCTGGAGTAAAAAATAAATCTATGATCATGAGCCTCTGTAGACGCAAATCAATAAAGCAGTTACCACCAGAAATTAAAGCATTTAAAGTTATGAACTATAAAATCTTTTTTAAAAAGGCCTGTTTCTCATTTAATTTAAATCTGTGAAATTAGGTGGCTTTTAAATGGAAAATTATAAAACAATCATCTTAAGGTATTATTAAGTTTACTACGCGGGCCCTTGTGAACAAAATATATATATGGAAGTAGTTTATATATTCTGTTGTAAGACTAGAAAATGTTTTAAATAGTAACACAGAACTTGAGAGAGAGCCTTTATTTACCTGAAAACCCATCTGTTAATAAATTTTTGAGATAAAATTGATTCCTTGTAATTCCATGTTGAACATTTGTGATAATAAAAACTTCCATCTAGACAGGCTATGCTAGCATGTCCATGTGATCTCTAGAGGCTTCTTAAAACCATGTTTCCTTTCAGCAATTTATTTTATGCATAGATTGGGACACAGGCATTTTAATCTTCCCTGATATGACCTGATTTCATTGAGCTGAGCAGCTGATTGACAGAATGTGTATGTCAGAAGCATTTTTTGAGTCTGATTGAGGGTTTTTTTTTTTAATTAGAAATCTGTGGCTTTTGAATCCAGAACTGATTTAAATTTGTCAACCTTTTGGTTTCGCAAAACATTGTTTTCATAAAATCATTCTTTTTAAAAATATCTGATGCTTTGTTGAAAATAAGAACAAAGAATTTTTCAAAATTCTCTCTTTAATTTGACCTTTAGAGCTGTGCAGTAAAGCTGTTACTTCCAAGGCCATCAGGCAGAACTATGATGCAGGAGCCTGGGGCAGACCCTGAGGACTGTTAGTCACCAGGACTCTCTGTATTTAATACTGAGAAACCTTCAGAACCATTTAGCAGATCTGCACAATTGCTGCTTGAAGCAGCGCTAGGAAGTGGTCAAACACTTTATTAGCATGCATCTGATAACAGCTGGAGCTGAATAAGATGCTCCATTCTTGTTGACTTCAAGGAGTGGGACGCCCAACTGTCCTTTGAACTTTTGGAGACACAGCTCTAAAATACTTAAGCAGGAAGATGAGTAAGTGCTACAGGAAGATAGGGATATTCAAAACAAAGTGCTTCTCTGTGGTACAGGAACACCCAAAGTCACTAGAACAACTATTTGGCTACTATTCTGACTTATCTTTCAAGTTTTGGATATATCATCTTCTTAAGTTCATTTTAAAAGGCCGCCCTTCCTGTTAGAGCAGGGGTTTGGCTGATTACTGTAAGGTGGAGAAGCAATTTGCTAAATATGTGTTCTTAACTGCAGAATGCTCTTAAACAGCATTCAGAGATGATGAATGTCCTTTCCCACACTGACACAGACTAACGCAGGCTGGTTTTCTGACAAAACTAACTTTTCCTCACATTTCCACAGAAATCAAAGAGCTGGAAAACAACATTAGGAAAGCATTATCTTTTGACAATCGGGGAGAGGAACACAGAGCAACAGCTACAACATCAACAGACAACCAGCTTAACAAACCTGGGGAGAATGGTGAAAATGGGGAGGTCAAACAGGCCCAGAGCAAGAGAATAGGTCTTGAAGAGTTCAACTTCATCAAAGTATTAGGAAAAGGCAGCTTTGGAAAGGTGGGTAGCTCTTTTTCCCCTTCTCTTATTATTATTTTTTTTAAAGCTAGTGTATAGGGGTGGTTTTGACTGTAGTGATTTGGAAGTGTTCATATTGACATTCAGGAAGTGCTTCCAGCATAGGGGTTTTCTTTTACCCAACAGATCAAAAGTATCAGTCTCCTGGTGAGCTGGCCTTGTCCATGCTTTAGCTCACTTTGTTAACTATGGTCAAGCCTTTTTGGACAAAATGTCAGTGTTTCATTACAGTTACATACATACTGTTCAACAAAATTACTTGTGGTCAAGCAGGAAAAATCAGGTCAGGAATAATGCTGTGGGGTTAATTCACTTTCTTGATAATTGCCAGTTCAAGTTTACTTGTTTCAAAGAACATTGTGCATGCTTGCTTTTCCTCAGTGCATGTGTTCAGTGCTGGAGGAAGCAGAACTGAAGCATCTCCACTCAGATATGATGGGGCTCAGTCAGCTGCCCAACATACAGTGTAAGCAGCAGAGATGTAACTCACCAGAGCTCCCATAGTAGGGAATTGGTGAGGGTGAAAGGGACATTGCTGTGTTTACAGGTTTTCTTTCCACACTGCTGTGCACCATGGAATCAAAGAGGAGGACTGGAATATGATTCTGTTTCAGAAGTACACTCTTCCTTCCTTGATATTACGGGAACTTCACATGCAGGGAACAGGGCTGAAACAGTTCTTTTGTGTCCCTGTTTTCTAATCCTTTCTCTGAAGATTATCCTGGCTCCAAGCCAGAAGTGACCTTAAACAGAATATAGGGCCTGAACCTTAAACAATAGTAGTAGTTAAAATCAACAACTTGAAAGCAGCTGGAATGGTAACTTTGGATTGTATACAAAGTCCATCACACTTAAATCTCACTACCAGAAGTGGGAGATAAAAGTGGGAAATAAATTTCTGTTTTACATCAACATCCTTCCTTGTTTAGTTTTTGAGACCTCACTAATAGGTACTCATTAAGATACTTAACTAACAAACAGAACAGATACATTCTGTTACAAATTTAAATAATACCAGAGGTATATGCTTCTAGAATTACAGCACTTCACTTTTTATTTTATAAATTGCAGCTTTATTTAGGCAAGTATGTAACTGTCTTTTTATTTTCAGTGCAGACAAACTCATATGAAACCCTGCATTTATGGCATCTGTTGTTCATACGTAAAGAGAATTTTTCTTTGGTTTAGGTAATGTTAGCTGAGCTAAAAGGAAAAGATGAAGTATATGCAGTGAAAGTCTTGAAGAAAGATGTCATACTTCAAGATGATGATGTAGACTGTACAATGACAGAAAAGAGAATTCTGGCATTAGCACGGAAACATCCATATTTAACACAACTTTACTGCTGCTTCCAGACAAAGGTAAGCTACATGAGTCTTTTACCAGTTTCTGCCCAAGGAATAACATTGATTATTTCCAGACTGAAAGAAAACAGCATTAAAAGTACAGTATCAAAAATATTTTGAAAATGTTACAGGTAAGTTTTTTGGCATTTCAGTGGTATTTTACAGGAGTACTGGCTGCTGTTGAAAACCATAACTACTATTACCTTGTAAGTACCAGGAGATGGCAGTAAATGAGTTAAAAAATTTTAAAACCCTCATGCATAAAATACACAAAAATGGCACCTACTGAGGTGCCATTTTCTGTTTCTTTGGTACATTAATAGGGTGGATCATTTGTTGAATTAAGTACAAATGTTTTTAGCATCCAGTGTACAATACTTGTGTGTAGAATTGCAGAAAAGCAATGACTAAAAGATCTTCTAGCAAAATTGTCAGGAAAGATGAATAGTGCAGTGGGAAAGCTATAGGAAAATGGCTAGTAGGATCAACATTATAGTGGTTTGAATATAGAAACAGCAAACAATTAATAGGTTTATACAGTTCTTAAAATGGTGAAAATGTGCTAGCATTTTATATGTTTTGAAGTTGGCACAAGCAGTGGCCCAGGAAGGTGTGTATGTCTGTGGTCGGTGTTTCACATTCAGAATTTTATTATGTGTGTGAACATACTCTTAAAATGTTTTAACATATTATTTTAAAATTTATAAGTAGAATTAAGTATGTAATTTCAGATGAAAAGTTATTAGAGGATTGTAGTGGTGTGAGTATAAACTCTGAACAGAAAGGGACTTTTAGGACTGAGTACACTTTTAGGAGTGTAAATAAATATAGCAGCAGCCTGATGTGAATCTTGTGTCAGAACATTGGTAAAGATCAGTAGCGCATTAAGTAAATTATGACAGAAGATTCTTCTGCTACTCCTCTGATTTCCTGGAGATTCCTTTCCTTTTGTATTTTTGGTCCGTTCTTCTCTCTTTTGTACCTATCTGCCTTCCTCCAAAACCATTCATCAAAGATACTCAGAAGTTCTTTTCACTGCCTTCTCTCTTCCTAGATCTCTTAACAGAGAAAAACTGTAGTTTGTGGCTTTTCTTGAGCTCAGAGGAACTTATACTGAAGTAGTTTATAGTTACAAGTTGTAAGCTAGTGTCTCTTGTCAAACAATCAAAACTACACCAAGTGATACCTAATCAAATTAAAAATCCATAGTTGAAAAATTGAAGGGTTTTCTTGAGCATGTCCTATGAACAATTTACAAATAATTCTTTCCAAAGGAATGAAAATACCAAACACCAAAATATATGAAAAAGCTAAAGCAATATGTCTGCTGAGTCCACATGATTTATGAATGGCAACAAATGAAAATGTACCAAGTAAATTAGTCACTGAATGATTTTCTCAGGCTCAGTAGAAAAACAGGTAGAGAAACTTGCTTGAACAAACATATTCTGTGGTTAAAATAGCTTTGTTGAGACAAAGGCTGTAGTACAAGAGGTTTTAAGTGTGTTTCACAGTAGTACATAGTTACTTACACTGCTATTGTGTGCCATGGCATGGTGGCTGTACTTTGCAGAACTGGTCCCTGAAGGGATCATGCTGGAATTAAATTTTACATTTCAAGTGGAGCATATGTGTCATATACACCCAGACTTAATGGGAAGGTTGACTCAGTAGTCATAAGCACTCAGAGGTTGTCTTTATGTAATGAGATTACTTGCTTTGCTCCTCTTCCACAAAAACGCTGATGTAGAAGTTTGACTTTGTATGCTGCAGTGTTGTCCTTCAGTAATCAGCTGAAGACACTGCAGAAAATTTGCCTAATATGCTTTTTACAGTATGTATGTTTTGGTATTATTTATTTTTTACATGGAGCAGATTTTCATTAGTGTCACTTACTGAATGAATCTATTATTACCATGGCAAGTAAGGGATAATATTTCGAATTACTTTGGAATACAGAAATTGTGCCAAATAATGCCTAACACTGACATATATTATATGTCATACATTATATGCACATATATAATGTGCACATATAATGTATATTAATGTACACATATCTGTACACACATTATATGTGTGGTTTTAGCCCTATATAGCTAATTGCTTTTAACAATTCCATCTAGCTTCCTTACTTTAAAGAAATACTCTTGGGACTGATATTTCTCATATTCCTGCGTAATACAAAAGCAAACTTTGATCAAACCAATTTGCTTTAAGCCCATCAAAAAATGAGCAACTACCGCCCCCTGCCCCCATCAACATTTTAGATCTATTAAAAATATATATAAATTTTTTTGAGTATTTCAGGAATAGTTTTGAGAACTTCTTCAGTGATCTGGAAATTGAGAGAGTTCCAAAGCTTGGGATAAAGTGTGCAAAGCTGATACAGGATGTTTTGTCTGCAATAGTTTGAGGAATGAGCTCCACAACCCAGTCCTACATATCGGAAAGAAAGTAAAACCTACAGGCAGGGCATCAGCTGATCTGGATTTTTATGTGGAAGGAGCTTAACTCTTTAAGTGCAGCATATCTTGTAAACCTGTGTCACCCTTGGACAGTATTTTTTAACACTCTTACCCTATGGCAGGGTATGGTTTTGCCAGGGTATGATCATGGTGTCTGTCAGCATGTTCAGAGGTTTGAGTTGTGTTTCACCTGTGGTCTCTCAGTAGGAATATGAAAGATGAATGCTGCATTCGGGCACTCCCATGGCAGAACCTGCCCAAGGCCTAGCATACAGGGTACAGCATTTTTGTAACAACTGACCTTTGCTGATCACCATCTTTGGTTTATTCAGGACTTCATTGTGTAGGTATTGCTTTCTCAATAAAGGTATTGAAAAAACATAGGGCATTTTCAGGGCCTCCACTCTTCCTCATATCTTCTCTTTTTTTACGTCTTGGTCCCTTGATTTTTCAGTAAGGGATATCTTTCCTGACAGTAATCTGATGCTTTCCAGTTCCCCTCTTCAGCGTCCTCTTGCCTCCCAGATCATACCCTGCTTCAGGGATCAATCATGGAACAGTATTAACATGAGGTTTTATTGATAATGCTTCAGTCAGGTGTCTGACAAAGGGAATTTAAATGTTTCTAGACGTGTTTTCTCTGAAGACTTCCTTGTCTTCATTCAGTTGGATGTTTCTGAACTGTGAGAATTAAAGTGCTTTTTATGGAAAGGTCTAGAAAATATAAGTAGCTTCACTTAATTCCTCCTACACCCCTGTCAACTTTTGTCATAAATACTTAAAATTTTCTAGACCTCTACCCTATGAGATGCATACACATGTATGTGCACACCCTATAATTTATAGTGAATTATCCTAATAAATACTTAAGAAATAAAATGGGGTTTAAATTATTTAACGCAGTGAAAGCTTTATTATGATAATTCAGTATAAAATTAGAAGGCTAGAGAGCTGCTGCTTTTAACATCTGCCATTTGATTTTTTTAATCCAAATTTACAAAATCAGATAAATTTGAAAATAGTACTTACCTTCTCTTTTCATAACACTATGTTCAGCAGACATAGTAG
>NW_005054299.1:8817055-8826117 GCF_000277835.1 Geospiza fortis
AAGTCAACATTATAGCAATTTCTCTTAGAGGAAACAGGTAGTTAAATGAAGGGTAGACAAAGTCAGTTACTACAGCTGAATAATCGGACTTATGCCACCCATAAAAACATTACTCTTCCTTTCAGTGTTCAAATCAGTGTATCTATCCATAGCATAGCTCCTGGGCTGACCTGCAAGGCCATTCCCTTTTTTCCTGTGTTGTGGTGTTGTAAGGCAGAGATCAGCCATGTGGCATGGCAAGGGGACATGGAGAAGGGGCTGTAGTGACCCCAGTGTGACTGTGCTGATCCCTTAACTGTTCCATGCTACCTGGGGGGCTCACTGCTGCTTTCTCCTGGGTTGTGAGTTCTGTGGTTCAGGTGTTACTCCTTTCTGCTGTTTGCACTGCACCTAGCCCACTCTGAGTAATGCTAGAAGTCTGGTGTTTATAAAGCTGAAATTCAGGATGTTTTATTCCATTTCAGCTGTCATGATGTCCCTTTGTTATTCTGAAAAATCCCTGAACCTCCTTCTGCACCAAACCCCTCTAAAAACCAAGAGTAATTAGTCTTCCTTCCACTATGGCTTGTATTTCAATATTTCCAAAAGGGGTTTGTAAGTCCAGTGGAAAGGTATAAAATGGAGTTCTGTTTTCAAAGTGACTTATTTTGTAAGAAAGAGTAGAACAAAAATCATGCTTATGATTTTTCTAGGTCATGTTTTCTAAGTTAATTTAGGAATAATCCTTGTAGTATGTGACCAAAACTGTCATTGGTAAGGTTAAATAAAGTCTTATTTCTTTTATGTGTATTTGTACAAAAAAAAAAAATTAATGTCTTCTGCCATTATAGCTCACAGGAGTGTCATTTATGATATACAGTGCAAATTAATCTAACTGACTTGCCACTGTTACATTCATCTGGGACTAATCAGAGCTTGTAATCCATTTTATCTGGTATTCTTGTACTTTTGTTGCTAAGCAGCTAAAGCCATTATACAGATATTGCTATAGGGGTGTAATCAGTTTAACACAAGTTTGCATTGCCTTTATTACTGATTAGTGTCAAATTAGAACTTTTTAGGGCCCAATTCTGTTTGGTATTATCCCTGCTTCGGTGGATTTGTACATGTGAGACAAAAGACTAAATTAACCCCAGTATTTTTAGCTATTTTAATGCTGAAATATTTTAATACATTAATAAATTAATGAATATTTTAATAACATTAATATGCATTTATATTCAAACCTAATTTAAATAACTTGTTTTCCTGTGTTGCTATATATGCACATACACAGAGTATGTACAATAGTAGGTATTTTTAAATTCCAAATCCTGGTTTATACAGGCAGTTCATACCATAAGAAATTAAAATATACTGATTTTGGCTCTTTCTTTAGAGTATTTCCTGAAGCACTTGAAGTTAGAATAGTACCTGGTGATGTTTCGTATATCATACAGCTAAGAAGTTTTGTAAATATACTAAATTTTGGCAGAATAAGGTTTTTCAGAAATTTGTATTGTGTATATGTTAAATTTAGCTTTCCTGGTGACTGCTACCCAGTGTGGATGCACTGACCACGATCACTGGATTTTCTGAAAGTAGACACTATGGTCAAGAATAATTTGAACAGTGGAGCTGATGATTAAATACTGTAATCGTTGTCTCTCTCACACACACAAGCCCCTATTTCCAGCATGATGACCCCGTTTTCGGAAACTTGCTATTATGCAGCTCAGTTATTGCTATTGCTCTTGAAGGATTATTAAAGCCTGGTTAGCTCACTGAAGATTCATTGTTCACATCAGTCCCTTCAGTGTTCAACTTCAAGTCAGGCTAGCAGTGCAGCCAGGCTCATCAAGGGCCCACAGGAGAAATTACTCCAGCATCAATCAGAGGAGTCTAAATGCTCCTCTTTCAGACAGGAAGCAGTTTTCTTTCGTGATGTGGCACCCAAACTGAACGGGACTCTTTCACACCCTCTCAAAGCTGGGGCTTGTTCCTCGTTTGCTGTGTACGAGTGAGCGCTGCAGCTGCAGCTCCGTGGATTGCTTTGCTGTGACCAGCTGAGGCCTCGACAATCCCGGGAACAGTCCCGAGTCAGCGGCTGTGGCCAGGATTCTGCAACTGCCGCCATGGAATAGGTGAGGGCAAGCTGCAGTTCGTGCTGGCTTCTTTTTTAACCTTGTTAGGGTTTTAGAGTTAACTATGTCAGTAGTTCACTGTGTTAAAGACATCTTAGTGCAGCCAAGCGCAAAATTCAGCGTCAGGATTTTAATCCTGATCTGATCATGTGCAGGCAGAAGGTTTTTAGGATGACAGGTAGAGCCTTTAAGGTGCTGTTTTGATGTCTTTTGGACAGAGTAGCTGGAATTACATATTAAACACTTCTGATCTTGGGAAAAGTGTGTTCCTCCAGTTGAGGCATGCTTGAAAGGAGAAATTTTCAGAGTATCTACCCAGATGCTTTGCCAATAAGTTCCCTGGCAAGTCTGTCTGTCTATCTTTTAGCAGAGATTAGAGGAGACAGGAACACTGTCATCCAAACAGGGTGAAGGGGGTAGGAGACTTTCAAACTGGGGTAGTCCCCTCACTTTCTGGGTCCACAGAATCTTTGTATAATCTTGTACTATGGATGTGTTAACATCATTCTGCTTGGTTCCTGATCTGGCATTCTTAATCTTACAGCTCTTGTGGAAACACAGTACTGTTCCTCATCCAGCAGCATAATTTAATATTGCTGCTTTAAATGAAGTGCTGTGTGTTAAAGCTGTATTGTGGCTTTCAGTTTAGTTTTGTCTTGGGAGAGTGGGAAGGATAAGGATAATATGACTTGCGGCAGCATCACTTGGAAGGAACTGGTTTATAACAGGGCCTGTCACTCTGCAGACATCTGCTGTGACCTTTCTGTCCTTCCTCTGCACCTACATCCTGAGACCGTCCTCACAACTGTTGTAGGTTCCCTCATTTGGAACAAAGAGACCTGAGTACATGACCCACTGGTCCCCTGTCCTAGCACCCTTTGAGCTTTTACTTGTGTTTTATGGCCGTAAAACACTTTTCACAATTTGCCTCAATAGGCTCAGGATAAAAATAAATTTGCAATGATAAAACCTATCTTTGAAATAGGTGAAAATAATCATGCTCACATGGCTTGCTGTTGGGATGCCTATTTATGCCAGTTGGCTGTTTTAAATGCTATTTAAAGAAAACCCATGACACACAAGAGGTTGTGGGGAAACATTTTATACTGTGTTAGGTGTTGCTCTTACAAGTAAACAACTAATGCACCCCAAAGGAAGAGTCAGGAAAAAGGAAACCACATATAAAATTTGATTCATCTGCAGCCTATTTTCTAAATGCAGGAAATGATTCTCTTTGGAATTAATTTGGGTACTTTAATGCAACTTTTTTTTTTTGTAACAACAGTAAACTCAATAAATTATAATTGTACACAAGAGAATTTTGCCATGGGAATGAAGTGGCATTTACAAAACATCTGAGTCTGCAAGTTTAATAAAATTTTCCTTGCTTTTTTAGCATCTCTACACAGAGTAATTTTGGCATAACATGTTTTCTGCTCCCATTTACCACATATGGGCCAAACCTGGGTAGGGTATAGCTTGAAGTATGCTTTATCTCCTCTTCTCAAAACCACACCATCAGATTCTTTTTTCACTGTTCATGCCATTTTATCTCACTTATGGGTGAGTAGTTTTAGCAAAACCAAACGTAGGGTTCTGATGCAGGGTTTGTTCTTGCATAGTTACTGTGGGCTGTGTAAGAGTAGCCATGCCCAGTCCGGTCTCATGCTTGCGTGTAAGGAAGCATGTAGGGAACCTCTCTGTGCTCCCACATAAGTGGAGCCCAAGGCCATTCTGTAAGCTGAGAAGTATTCAGCACATGGTTCTATCTCCTTAAAGTTATGACAAAGGTGATTTATAGCCTCAACTCATCCTTTAAGAGAAGTGTCTCTCTGGAGGAGTGAGAGTGCTGTGTCACTGGTGGGTCTGTGAGTTACAGTCTCTTCACCAAGGCTGAAATACTTTGTGAAGAGTGTATACAACTTCCACAAACAGTAAGAAACACTAAGAATAAACGTATACAATATATACAGGTAAAATGTATCTCATTGTTAAGGCTTTCTGTTCTTTTTTAGTCAACTGATCAGTCATTAAAAAGTGATTGTTCAGAACTGAGGAAACCTGAATAATAAAAGAATCCTTCCAAATCTTGGCTGTGCTTATTAATACATAGTTTATAGCAATGCAAAGAGTGTTTATGGAAGGCATTCTGAAGGTTAACATACAAACTTAGCTACTTTCGTAGCATATAGGATAATACCAGCTAGTAGTAAGTTTGCATATTTCCATAATCTAAGTTGTGGCCTAGAGAAACCACCCCATTCTGTCCTTAATACAGCCAAGACAGACCCAGTTGCAGCTCTTTCTTACAGACTATGGGCACCTTGCCAAGTTCCCAAGAAGGAAAATTGTCCTTTTAGGTATTTAACTTTGCATTCAGCCTATAGAAGGATAAATGGGATCCATTTCATAAGCTTCTATAAATAAGTTTTTCCAAGCTTCACAGAATCACACAAAATAACTAACTTGGAATACTCTTACTGGTAAGTAGTTTATTGAAAAGTCTGTGGTGGTACTTATTTTCTCTTTTCTGTTTTCAGAAACCCAATAGTAAAATCACACAGAATTCTGCCACTTAAAACTGCTTCCTGAGTTGTACAAAAAACTATGCCCTGAAAGTACAACACACTATTTTCTTCTGTCCTGCTTTACTCATTTCAGAGGGTTTAAGATGGCTTAAATGATAGCAGAATTTTGGACAGTGTTTCTTGTTGTCTAACTAATTTATATTTGTGAATTGCCAGAATTTTCAGCTGTGTGAAGCATATGCTTTGCCAAAAATTAATCAAGTTCTGGAAACAGGAAAGTATGGAAAATAAAGCAGATACAATTAATGCTTTTAAAGGTCACCGCTGCATTTATAGAACTGCAGAAATCCAGACAGTGAAGAGAGGTATATGAATAATGACTTTCAATAAGTATTGAAATAGGCTGGCTCAGGTAACTCATGTTTTTCATAAGAGCAAAATAAAGTAGTATGTGGGGCTTACACAGATCAATGGATATTCAGAAAGACCTTCATTTTCAGGAAGGGTTCTGAAAACATGTTGAACAGGGAATATAGTATGTAGACTAGGGATTTTGCATATATTTATAGGTTTTCATTAATCCTGTGTGCTCATGTAGTTTTTGCTTGAAATGTGAATTTTAAACCTCTTGCTAGATTCCTTTCATCCACTTTTGAGAACTGCTTTGTATAAAGAACCAAAGAAAAGACAAAACTGAATTCTGTTCTCATGACACTCTGCATCAGACATGTGAGCAGAGTGACCAGCACCATGTCTGGCCCAGTCTCTAACAGGGCCAAAGCAGATGTCCCGGAAGAATGTAAAGCATATGGGGACATTTTCCCAGAGTACTATCCCAATATCATGAGATAGATGGCATGGGCATTTCCTGAGCCAAAGATGGCAGGTTTGCATGTAATCAGATGGCACTTTGCACATAATTTTTTTTTTTTTGGTAGATATTAAAAGTGAGGAGCTATTTGGAAATGTAACAGTTGGTGAATGTTGCATTTTGTTCACCCCTGAGGAGCAGAGAAATCCTCTTAATACCACATCTGCAAACAGACAGTCCTATAATGCAGTATAAATATTTGCACCTTTTCTTTTTAAGTGATATTTCTGAAAGCATTGTCTATGCCATTAAAAATCTCAAAACTAAGGTAGCTGCACTATATCTTCATCATCTTCTGGAGTAGTGAAATTATGTGTCTGAGCACCTGGAAATACCAACTATAATGCTGAGTGAGGTTTGCCAGATAGAAGAAACTCAAGATTCTCTGCAGATATTTCAGTATTCATGTCCATAGTTCTGTTCCCCATACATTACATAGAAAAAGTATTACATGCTGTAATGAAGGTATACAGTATATAGTAAATTTGATAGAACACTTCTCAAGTTGCTTTTTCCATTGCTGAGAGGAAAGGTACTGAAAGAAAGAGAGAAATGTTACCCTATCTTGTGCTTTCCCATCAGGAGCATAAGCAGTGAACCACAGCTGGCAATGCCATGCCAGAGCCAAAAGGGCATCATGCATAATGCATTAGACTTAATTTAAAAGCATGCCAAAGAGTGATGCCATCCTCTTTCAAATTATCAGTCTGCAGTGTTTCTTGAATTTCTGAAGTAGAAATCACAGTATCACAGGATATGCTGAGTTGGAAGGACCCGCAAGGTTCATCAAGTCCAAATTAAATAAAGCTTTTTAAAAACTTGATTCAGCCACTTTTAATACATTTACCTGAGCATTTCTTAAAGAAATGATGGGGTATAGACAACTTTCAGTAGGGAAAGTAGGTGTGTTGGGTATATTGATGAATATAACATATTCTTTATTTATGGACCCATACAGTAGGGGACAGGTTTTAAAAGAGAAATTAATTAGCTTACTTGGGCATGCAAGAAATCTCTCTTGTTGTATTTTTAGGCAATCAAAGAGTAAAAATTAAATAATATTTGGCCAGGAAGAGGGTCTGTCTTCAGGACTTTAAAATTCTGTATAGGTCTGTGGTGTGATTAACTCCTGGTAAGTCCTTTTTGGTTGCATTGAGATGTGAGAAGCTTGGTGGTCATGTTCCTGAAGCCTCACCCATTCTGTCTGGTGCCACACATTCTCATGCTTGCAGCATTCAAGAACAAGTCCTTTAATGGCAACTCCTGTGTTGCAACAGCAATAGCAAAGGAAGCTTGCAGAGCTTTTCTAGCATAATGAGGAAGGGGAAGATCATATCTAATGAGATTTCTGGATCAGAAATGAGGGAGTTTTAGATAGGAATCTGAATTTAAAGAGGCTTAAACTCACAAAAGCTCTGAACTTTTGGAAATTTGCCATGAATCTGTGGGAAAAGTTAGGAAAGAATTGTTACTGGGTGATATGCCTGAGGAGATTAACTGCTTTCTACAGTGCTCTTCAATGTGGTATTATTATATAAAACACTCAAAGTGGTTCAAATATCCCTTAGGCTAACATGTAATCTCAGCCACATGGGTAACCTAATATCTGAGTATTGTTTCACTCTGCTTTTTAACTGGATTTAGACTGATGATTTGGGTCTCTGAAGCCACAGGCAGCTCCCCAGAACCTAAATATCACCAAGTCTGGGATTTGATAGCCGATGCAGACTTCACTAAAATTTGTTAACCATTATCTGATTGCACATCATTCTGTAAATAGCATTGACAGAAAGGGGGTATATTTACTGGCCTTGTACAGAAAAAAGTAATGTTTTATCCATTAGTAGTGTGTTGTTTTTAAAGTTGTTTACATTCTTTGAGGAAATGCGGAAGCTACTCCTTGAAGAGGTTAGAGGACATATGAGTTTATGGGTTCTTTTTGAAAATGTTCTTGAAACAAATGCTAAATTAAATTATTCAAGTAATAGCAGAGAGAACATAATGTCTTGGCAAGCTGAATTCACTCTGTTATATTTGAATAAAGAAATCTAAACTCTAGGGGGAAAAAGAGGTTGTCAGATCTTATCATGATACAATGAAGAATTATATAATTTTTTGGTCCTACCCATGAGTTTTGCTTGCAAGTTACTGCCTTTGTCAAGTTACTGATGGTCTCAGAAAGATAAGCAGAATACAAATAAAATTATTGGATGGTTCAAGTAGAATGTTTGAAAGGTTAAAAACATGATAATCTGTTGAGAAAAAATCGGAGGTTTTAAATTATTTTTGCTTTTCCTTCTTTTTCCCTGTAAGAATAGATGTCTGTTAATTTAAAAAGTAGTAATTTGTGACCATTCCTTAAAGCTCTCCTTTGAATTGTGTAAACCCTTGTCCCATAGAAACCTTAGGTTATAAACTTCAAAGGAGTCTCATGAGGCCTCAAGGTGAAAGTAGGTGAAATTTTCAAAAGTTTTTCTCTCCCCTATGGAACTAAAGACATGGGAAATTGTGTTAGTGGAACTGAAGTTTGCTTTGAAATGCTGGGTTAGCACAACCACAAAGTACTGAATGGGAAGGTTCAAATCATTGCTGATGTATTTACTGAATCACAAAGGCTAAGTTCGTGCAAATTGTTCCCACTGCTCTTTTGTTCCTAATTCCAGAGAACATTTTTTCATGATTAATATACTTTTTCTTAGAATGAAATATTACACTGGGCCTTGCTTGCAGCATGTTATATTCCCTGGACATGTTTTAGTCCAGGAACAGTTGTAGAAATGCAACATAAAACCAGTGGGGCAAATATAAACTATGAGTTCAACATTTTGTAATCGTATAGAGAAAAATGTATCCCACTGGTGTTCTTGTTCTCTTAAAACATGAGATTTATTTTTAAGTCTGGTGAGTTAGCAGAAATTGGTTGCATCATTCTGCTTTGCTGGCTTTTTGTGTGGGTCTGTCAGTTCAGTTCTTGTGGCCTCTGTGTGGGTTTTGATCCTGAACTAAGAAAGACAAAGACTTTGCCCTCTCTTTGCCTTCACATAACCCCACAACTGCCATAAAAGTAAGACAAATACTTTGGAAGTTACTGCATTTGAGGGGGGTGTATTATTTATTTTTAAAATAATTATGTGAGCCTTTGACATAATTTTTAATTGAGCAGCCTGGTCTAGTGGGAGGTGTCCCTGTTCATGGCACAGGGATCAGAACTAGAAAAATCTTTAGGGTCCCTTCCAGCCCATTTTTTTATTTTATAGTTTTATAAAAATGCTGTCCCTAATTATTGCTTTCTAGATACTGCCAACTGCGAGCAAGAGGTTGTTTATGTATTAGATTCTTCAATGTGCTGAAAAGTTTTGCTGCTTCAGGGACAGAACACTCCAGGATAAAATTTAATTATAAATAAATATAAAAACCTGAGATTAGAAAAATAAATATGATCATGCTTCTTTCTGACACGTCGAGTGAAATCAGTTAATTAATAGTAGAAAGAAAAACAGCCTGTTTATTTTTATAAAACTTCAAATTTAAATACATTTG
>NW_005054299.1:8826127-8859806 GCF_000277835.1 Geospiza fortis
ATGTGTCAGCACTCTTAGATATTACTAGGGTTTTTTTTTTTTTAGAAATTCACCAAATACCTATTACGGGTGGTCTTATAAAAATTTTTGTTGCAATCCTGTTTGCATTATCCAAAGAGAACGCATTATTCATGCATTATATAAGGAAAGGCATCTTGCCTTAACTTTGCATATGTGGTGAAAAAAAATCCTGAAAGGAATTTCTTGTGTCTTCTTGAAGTATTATGAAGCTGCCATCTCTCCACTGTTTGTAAATTCATGGACATTTTCATAGCTGATGTTTGTAATCTCACCGAGGCACCAGCCAGTTCTGCTCATTTTCTTAGTATCAACGGCTATTGAACCTACTTTAAAAATTGCTGTTGTTCTACAAATGGTATTTTTGGCAGATAAGAAGCAAAACTGAGTCTGTAGAGATTCTTCATTTTTATTTACTTCTTATCAAAACCTGTAATTATCTTTGCATGTTTGCAAAAATGCAAAATTTACATGTTCTTTATAGTCAGCCTTGATATTGAGAAAAGGGCGCTGAAAACTGTCTTTAAAGCCATGTATTAAAAATAAAGTTTCCATTCTTACATTATTCCTATTTCCATGGAGCAATAAATTGATGCTACAGAAGTTGAAACTGGAATTGTGATTTCATCCAGAACTCACTGAATTAATTTTGCTTTTGATTAGGCTCACAAAGATGAAAGCAGAATACTATGTGATGGCACTACATAGATTTTAAGAGTGTCCTATAACGTTTTACTGATGCAGTGTGTAACCTGATGAGAATGTTTGTGGAAAAAATACTGAAAATGTACTCAGCCTGTATCTGACAGGCAGGTATAAATAATTGAAAACTTTTCTCAGGGTATTGCCCAAGTTGTGTGGTGTCAGGGAATCAGGTTTTGTTTGTACTAGTAGTCAAGACCTTTAATTCAATGAAGCTGAAAAACTGAGATTAACTATCAAGGGGTGGAAAATGGAAAGCGAAATATTCAGATCTGCTTGTACAGAAATGAAACACATTTTATTCCAGGCTTCCATTTTATTTGGAACACTGACCAATTAATATTGCAGTGTAATTATATGTGCACACTGATCTGAGACTGGGTTGCTGCTGGAGGATGAGGATGTCTTGATCTCTGCTCCCCTTTGCTGGGTCTGTCCAGTCTTTCCATTGTATCTGGTTCCAGTAAGCCCTTGTATGGATGAGTTGAGTTGGTTTTCTGCTAGAGCTGGAAACTGAAGTAGCAAAAATAATCTCGATGTCATTGAGGGACTCTAACCTGCCTGATACTCACTGATGCTTGTGAGGCAGCAAGCGTGGAAGAGGCTGTCGCTTTCCTCAGTGGCAGTTCACTGCTGGGACAGTAAGCCAGCTGAGAAATCCCGTGGAGCCCTGCCTATCCAGACAGCAATGGATTTTCTTCTTAAAAGAGCAAAAAGAAAATCTGAGCTGCAGCTTTTTCACGGTGGCGTTTCGTGGCCGTAATCACCTTAGAAGTGATCCTAAACTCTTTATTCTCATGATTGCTATTAAGTTGTTCATGAGAATGGAAAACAAGATTTGTGGGTCAGTTTTGATCCTTTTGAAGATAATGGTTATATTCCTCCTGGCTTCAGAAGGGTCAGAAACATTAGCCTTCTTACTTTTTTGCTGTGTCCAGAAAGAAGTATGTGTTGCAGATGAGATGTGTCATTTTGTCATCTGTTAGAAATTCAGCTTTTGGCACCGCAGCTATGTGAGCAGCATAGTTGCAGTTGCTGTTTTGTTTCTGGGTTTTGGTGGATTTTTTTTGTTTTGTTTGTTGGTCTCGTGTTTGTAGTCAATGAAGCCTCAGCAGTAGCTGTTACACATAAATTGATTAGAGTATTAAGGTGACATGCTGTCATTTTCCATGTCTATCTTTGGACGTAATTGTTTCACTTCTGCCCAGCATTAGATTATGTGGATTAGATGGTATGTAACCTATGCAGCAGAGGGTTTATAGTGGCTGATCCCAAATGGAATGTAAAATATCCGAACATGCATGTTTAAAGGACAGGGAAAAATTGGCCAGTAGATTTCTATGTATCAAATGCAGCATTTAATTTGGAGAACAGCTGGAGGTTGCAGAGCATTTGTAGAATAATGTACACTGGTGTGAGCACTCTCCAGACACATCGATCTTTTGGGAACTTGCAAATCCTTGTGTCTTCTCTTTTCTTCAGGCAATTTTCCCTGAACTTTCTGAGATATCCCCTGTGACTGCCTGTCACCATCTTCTCACAGGGCTGTGAGCTCTGTAGGCAGGATCAGCCCTGCTGTCTGACCACTGCTCTGCTTTGCATCACTGCCAAGTGCATGGCTGCCGGTTTGAAGTCTGCAGTCTTGACATCCTGTGCTTGAACAAGACCTGGCTCAGTCAGACAGATACAAGTCTTAACCTGCTGGCTACACTTACTTGGTGCCTTGCTCACTGTTACAGCAGTTTGTGGGATGAAATGGGTAAAACAGGAAAGTTGAATAGACAAAGTAATTTGAAAGGTACGCACAGGAGAGTTTGCCGTGGCTATTTTGACTCTGTATCATGAGGCTGTATTTGTACACACTCTGGACAACTTTTTGAAACAGTTTCTGCTTTGTCTTCCAAATCAGAAAAGAGGATTTGGGACAGCTTGTTTCAGGAGACAGAAACAGGTTAATCTAACACTGTTTTTCTGGCCAAACCATGTGTATAAAACATGTGCAGCAACATGTTTGTATATTCAGGCACTCAAAGCACATACACTTTTTCTGGAATATATTTCTGTCCTGGTGGTTCAGTGTTCATCCAGCTTCACCTATGTACATATTAGTTATTTCCATAAACCTTTTCTAATATGTCTGCTATAATTTTAGTATTAGGATGTTACTTAAGGATGTTTTCCCTTCTTTTTTTTTTTAATTTCCCCAAAAGCTTGACTTCTTTTCTTAAGTTGATTTGAATTTTCGTATGTATTTTTTTATATACATATATATCTTTGTGATTAAAACTACATTCACGTTACAGATGAAAGCTAGATCCACTGCAATGATTTTAAATGTGGGTTCTATTTAAATTAATATGTACTAATATAAGAAATTTTTTAAACATTTCTGTTTTACCAAATACTAGAGAAATAGATCAAATCCCGCATAAAAGTGCTTTGGACTGCAAAAAACCCACTGAATATCTTTGGCACAGGCAAGAAGAGTGCTCAGTGTTGAAGGCTTATGACTGATGATGCATGGAAATGATACCTGCTGGTCATCATGTAGCAAGAGGAGAGTCACCACAGGTGTCCGTGGGGTTACTCTTCCATGTTACAACACTGGCAGATTTTTAACACAGAGAGAAATTATCTGTGTGAAGAGAAATACAGGGAGTATATTCTATTTGTAAGCAGTTCATTCCAGCAGAAAGGCTCCTTTCCTTTTGCTGGAAACCAGCACTGTACATGCTGGAGGCTAGGTGACTTCAGTTTTCTTCCAGTTTTCAAACCACAGAGTCTTTTAGCTTACTATTTCCAGCACTCAGTCTGTTAAAGTAAATATTAAGCTCTGTCTTCAGACAACTTTCAAGATCTATGAAAATATTGATTGACATTAATTCAGTGTGGATCAGGTCTTGTGTACATCCAAGTTATCACTGTAAGAAGTTCTTAGGAAGTTTTTTCCCCTAAGGATTCATATAAATTTCTTAGATCTGTGTCCTTCCATGTAATTACTTTAAATCTAGATACACTACAGGCATTTTGAGTCAGACTTGCTAACAGATTTTTTTGTCTTTTTTTTTTGATCCATTTTTGTTTTTCCTTACTGCATACATCAGTACTCTTGCTGGTTCCTGTTAAAGGTGCTTGTTAAGAACAAAATCTTATGTTGTACATGTTGAACTGAATGTGGTTTAAAGAAAAGAATCTAGGTTTGCACTTTTAATGACCCAAACTTTCATTCATCATAGAATTCTGTGCTTAATCTGTTCTAGGATCTCTGCCATAATCTTATCGCTTTAATTATAGTCCCCAAAAATGCAAAAAATGTTATATAACTCTTTCTGAACTTGTTTGGGCTTCTTATAGACATGCTTATATGGCAGGAAAATATTATGCAGTCCAATCGTGGCATGGGGGAAAAGTCATGCAAGCAACAATTAGGATATGATTTTCTAAAAAGAAACTTGCAGAGATACTCTGTTGACAAGAAATACATAAAGAATAGTTTCAGCATAGTTTTCTGAAAAATATAGACTTCCAACAACTGGAATTGAGTAAATTTCACTTCGTCAAATTGAAGTTATTGTCAGCTTTCTGGGTTTTTTTCTTATGTGGTCAGGGTTTAACAGATTACATGTGTGTTTTAAAATAACTTGCATAATCCTCTATCTGTAATTTAGAAAATTGTCAGTTCATTTTTTCCTATAGAGCCAAAAACCATTTGGGATTTATGCATGTTGTAAAAATCTATGTGTGCAGGTGTTACCCAGCTAGAGTCAGAACTGCTTTCTGTCTTTTCACATTGAATTTCCTTTTTTGGGGTCCCTGAAAGAAGGAAAAGTTTGTCATTAATATTGTCATAATGCTAATGGCAAGAAAAAATAGGAGGAATTCTTTTTTATTTTCAGTTAAATTCTTTGGGTGTGTATTAATTGTCTATAAGGGCACTTCTGTAAGAAGTACTGACCTTTGAATTGTTCGTTAACTCAATTTTTAAGTTCCTTTGTTGATTTGCACATGTTTTTTCTATGTCTTCAGGCTCAATTTTATTTTTAATCTATCATATTTTAGAACTTTTTTTCTTATATCAAATAGCAGGTCATAAAATCACAGTAAAATTTAGGCTTAGAAGGGACTGTTTTACCCACTATGCATTCATGTGCACAATACCCACAGCCACATGCACACTGAAAAGCAGTGACTGATCAGCCTGATCAGTCTGCCCAGAGCCACAAAGTCTCTCACCTTGACAGCACCAGCAAATCTTAATGTGACAATAAGTCAGGGCATTAGCAAAACTCTTTTGTTGGGAGCATAATAAAAGCATAATAAAAGTTTATGTAGGGTTAGCCTTAAGAGGTATGTCAAAGGGTTCTAAGAAATCCCATCATGTATCAGAAACATGTCAGCTGCTGAATAATTTCACACAGATGGTATGTAGTTGGAGATATTTGTGTTAACACAAATGTCACAGACAAGAGTGTTGAAATGAAACCCAAGTATAAGCATTTTTACTGGTGTTCAGGCCATCTGAACTATTGGAAAATAAGGAATGTGTATTGGACCAGATCAGTCATTTTTGGTGAATAGTACATATGTTTTACAACCTGAGAAATTGTCTGGACTCAAAAGAATCTAAATGTCGGAGCTGCCATTAAGCCACCATCACTGTCACATTATTGTGTAACTCTTGTAAAATCTATTATGTGATTATGAACTCCACATTTATAATGTACAGGACACAAAACTTGTTGATAATTAGGAACAGCCTGCTTGAATGGGTATATTCGTTATTTTAGGAGATATCCAGACTTCCAGTCCTTGTGTGTTTTGTCTTTGAAGTTTCTGGATTACAGTCAAGAATAATCTGGGCATTTTGAGGGATATGCCACATTTTCATTTTGATAATGGGAACTGCTTGTGTAACTTCTTGACTTTGATGGTTGCTGCGTCAGAGTTTTATTGAAGATCACAGTAACACAGAAAACCATTGTTTTATTTCCTCTTTGTTAGAGCTTTAAAAGTCACCCATGTGTAATTAGTGATAGTGAACTGCAGTGCAAGTCACATCCCTGTATCACCAACAGAAGCTGCCACAGGAGCCCAGGAGCTTCCAAATTTCTTCTCCAGGGGACTTTCCTGGCCAGTTCTCCAACTGTGCTTCAGTTTGTAATCCTTTCTCCATTAGGGATAGGTGCCCATCTGGGAAGAGGCTCCATTCAAGCTGTAAAACCCTGTCTGTGCAGTTGGCAGTCTCCTCTGAAATGGATTTTTAAGAACTTTGTTGGAGAAACACTGTCAGGAGTTTGGCTGCTGCTTTCAGGCTGCAAAGATCATCTTCATTTATTTTTAGAGTGTATGTACACTTTATCTTCTCGTATCAGGACTATTTCTCAACGGGCAATCTTTCAGTATTTTTTTACTCTCCTAGTAGTTTTGTTCTGGCTCAGAATACATAGGAGTAACGTGTAGTAGCAGTATTTGGGAAGATCACTCAGGAGTTTGAATTTCTAGCCAACAGTTGTATCTGAATTACTGCCTCTGAGTGGAGACAGTGACTTCTGAGCTCTTCAAAGCTGCTAAAGCATTCATTTTGGTCCTCTCCTGTCCTGCTTTTTTTTCCATCTATTTTGATCAACATAAAATAAACGTTCCTGAGGTATCCAAGAGTCGAGGGGGGTGGGGTGGGGGGGGCAGTTTCTCTGAGTGTATCTCCTTACATGGCACTTATCACAACAGTGCTTGTGATAAAAATTCCTCTTCTATGAGGCAGCATCATGACATTTAGTTGCTTTTTGTTTCTCAGAAACAATTTTTGCAACACTTTGAAATTGCTCAAACTCTGTTTTTCTGCAGCAACAAGTTTGGAGAGGAAGGGATTCCAGCCATGAATAGCTTCTAGAAACTATGCTGGCATACAGAGTATCTTATATAAGAAGTCAGATCTTGGGCTTGTTTTTTTTTCTTCCTCCCTTTTATGCCCAGCCCCTTTTCTGTGCTAGTGAAGGCCTTTGTTATAGCGCTAACCCAGCTGGATGCTACTTCCTCTGCTTAAGTGAAGTTCAAGAAACCAGCTGCTGCTTAAAAGAAAACTGCTTATTGTTAAATTCCTCTTCTTCCCCCTGCCAAGGTTAAACATGTCCCTTCTCCGTCAGCACCTCCAGTGTAATGTGTCCCCAGATATTGGTGGGCACGCCTTCAAGGACATAAACTTAGTCCCTACCAAGCTACCTGCTGACGAGGCAAAATGATGGACAACAGCTTTTAAAGTTGACTTAGTGTTAGCCAGTCACACCAAGATCAGTTTCCCTTCCTTTAGAGGCTTTTTCCTATCCCCAGAGCAGTGCAAGGTAAAATGCAGGGATGGAGAACTTTGAGGATATTAATTTTAGTTTTCTTACTCTTGCCTGATTGTTTTCATTACTACTGTAATGAGCAATATTTTTCCTTCCTCCATACAAGCCTCTGAAGATTCTGTATAAAATACTGTACATAGCTTCCTCCTATTTTCAAGGAGCTACCTTTAAAAAGCTGATCACTAAAGCCTTGAAATGCTTCGCTTGAAAAGATGAACTCTACAACCTGTTTTCAGAAGTGTATTGTGCAACACTGAGATAAAGTCACATAGCTTAACACAATTTAGGAAAATTCACTGCTGTACTGAGATTTCCTGTAAAACTCAGCTTTCTGAGTATTGAGTATGGTGCATTCCATAATTCCATGATTATGTGCATTTTTATCCCAGACCATTGCTGTGGTAAAAGAGGAGGTCTCTGTGTCTGTGATAATCAGTGCAATGCCTTGTTTAGGATACTTTCTCTAAAAATCAGTAATTTACATTATTTCTTTAAGTTTTCTTGTATTAATAAATTGAGGTTTCAGAAGAAAATGTTGTCATCATATAAGTAAGCACTATCAATCTGCAGTATAAAGAAGCAGATGGGCAATAGATCAAGGTACAAAAACATTCCTAAATCTGGAATTTCTTGGATTTCAAATATTTGACAGCTTCTGTAATGCTCTTTTCCATATTCTTATGCAGATTTTTTTATTTATGACGGATGCATGCCCTTTTGTATGCATATATGTATTCACAGTGATGGGAATTCAAGCTTAGTCCTTCAGCCCTGAATCCAGCCTTTACTGTTACATGCAATTTTACTTATTTCAGGGAGGTACATAATGTGGCTCTTGTTTTATCTGCTTCTTGTCTTTAAGTTGTTTCACATATATATACTGTTTATTTTCTCTAGGGAGAGCTATTCTTTGGCTTACCTTGACTGGATTTGCTAAATCTGTTGTAAGTCTACAGCAATATCTGAAGCCTACCATAAATTTCTTTATCAGAGTGATTTCAGTAATGTGTGTGCTGTTGTGTGATAAATGGCTCATGGTTTGATGACAGAGGAGTTTAAGTGTTATTGTCACATCCTTGTCACATCATCACATCTATTCACACACAAGGGAACTGAGAGGTAAAATTAGAGGCTTTTCCCAGATCTTTTAATTGGTTCTTTCCAGTGTAGGAATGGATACATATATTTTATCTAGTATTCATATGATGGTTCATTATATCAACCATTCTGTGTGTTTTCAAGAGAAAGATCATTCTGTGTGTTTTCATAATTAATAATATGTAACATGAGAAACTTATGTGGAGCAGGGCCTGCTGTAAATTTGTAGCACATGTCCTTCACAGTATTGTTTGCAGTCCTGCCATCTGTCTTGGGTTTGTATCTTCTCCTGAGGACGCTGTTTCTAAATTCACATCTGTCCTAGAGAATCACAACAGGACCTCCTTTGTATCTCCCGTGGAATCCTGAGAATGCTGTTTAAAGTGTTAGTTTACTTTATCTGTAGGGGGGAGGGAAAAAAAAAAACAAAACACCACGAAAATTGCTTGCTTTTTCTAAACTTCTGTCTGGTGTTCCCACCTGGCCAGTGGGAGATAGCAGGCAGAGCTGCCATTTAATGTACATCTCTGTTACACTGTCATTGAAATGAGAGAGGAGTGAAACTATGTTTAGTAAGTCTTTCTGATATTCCTCGAAGGCTGAAAAAAAAAGGCCTGTTGAACAATATGTTAATTTTGAAATCACTGTGTTTGAATGTAGCTGATCTGTTTTTCTTAAAATATTTCTGGAGCTGCATGTGAGCTGTAGTTGAAGATTTTTAAAACTTGGTTTCCTAAAGTCAGGTTCCTAAAAGATAGCTAAGCAAATGCACAACTCATTGAAAAGTTATGAAAATTTCAGTGTTTGAATCCAGCATGACAGAAAATAAAGTATTATTTTATATAAATGGCAGTTGTTTTATACTGAAGGTTTATACAGATTAATATTGCATCATAGCACTGATCATTTGAAGTCAGTTGTCCAAACAAGGCAAATCCAGCTGCAAATTCATTAGTACCTATCACCTTGATGCTGTGCTCAGTGATAAAATATATGGATGGTAAAAGTGTTGATGTTACTTTTTTAGCCATTTCTCAGACTATTTCATGAATGGGAAAAAAAGGAATAAACCTATGAAGACAAAAACTGTGAAACTCAGTAAGAAAGAAATAGTTAAAAAAAAAAAGAAGCTGGCTGTGATGTATTATCTCAGTGATAAATAGTTGTCAAAAATTATCTACTAAACTCTCCAGAAGAGAGCCATCGCAGCAAGTGACTGTGTCATGAACACTTCCAGGAATAAGAGAGGATGGTTTTGCAAGCAAAATTCAAAGAAAAACAAATCCTCATTTTCTGTTTAAACCCAAAATCACACTTGAAATACAGTCAGCTCAGTTAAATGATGGACACCTATTCATAAATAGAAGCTATCAAGCTAATAATTTCCAGTTGCCAGAATGCTGTATAAAGCATGAGCTAGAAATATTGGAAAATGGTTCAAATATTTCTTAATAATATGCTAACTGCAGAAGAACTAAGCCCAGGAAATCAAATAGTGAAGATCTCTGGCTCTCCCCTGTGAGATATCTGCAAGTAGAAATGAAGGACATAACTTGTTAGGGAAAATATTTGCCTGATTTTTCCATATGGAAGAAATGTTGGTTAACCCTGCCAAAATGTTGCAGAGCACTTGGTGGTTTAATCAGAACTGTCCAGAGAGCATGTGACACTTTGGGTTTGGATCCCCAAATATGTGATTCTTGAAGCCTACTGAAAAGAGAAGCAGCAATCAGGATGACATCACACTCAAATTTGTGTGCTTTTCTTATTTCTGCAGTTTAAACTGACGCTGATGGGATGTGTGGTCTCACCAATATGTGTAGTATCTGTTAAACCTTATATATTAGTTCTCCTCTGCTAGAAGAAGAGTTCAAAGAAAGAAATCAAAAAGAAATCAGTAGTGCCAAGTCTGACTGTATAATTAGTGAAATTTCTTGGGTCTGGAAAATACTGTACTTCAAATTTATTCCTCAGTTACTTTTCTCCTTCACCCCTTCTCTGTCATTCCAGATGACAAAGGGTCTGCCTCAAAATGTAACTCTGCTTGGACAGTAAACCTTTACTGCCTGCAGCTCTCCCCAAATAAATAACATCATAAGGTTATCATTATTTCAGCAACTGAACTATCCTTTTGTACCAGGAAAAAGAGTTTTTAGTAAAAAAAATCATCTAGTATTCTCCTAGCTGAGCAAATACTAAGTAGGTATAACTTTATAATTGCTCACGTGAATCTCAAAAAAGTGTCACAGAAATAGAAGAAATTGAACGTGCTACAAAGAAAAATGGAAACAAGTGTTGTGTTGTCAGAGTGCTTAGTTTCAACTTATTGATTCTAATCTTTCTAGGTTTTGTAATTTTATAGTTTTTGAACAAATGTTTTCTTTCTCTTTTGGATTTAATGAGGGGGAAAGGTTTTTAGAGCTTTGTAAAGTTTTAAACAGGTGGAAAAAACAAGGAGTTATTGATTTAGTATAGAATAGAAATGTTTTTGTTCTCCATCCCAAGAACAAATCACGTCAGAGTATTTTCTCTGTCTAGTTGGAGTAAGAAAAAAAATATATTCATTATCTTGTGTAACAGCTTTGCTGCCAGTCCTCATCAAAGTAATAAAATTGCAACCAGTAATGAAAACAGAAAAAAATAATTTTCCTAACCTTCAAAGGAAGGTTCAATTTATGTATTGTATAAATGCTTGAGTCAGTATTTTGTCCTATTGGGCTTAATGTTTGCACATAGACAATAGTATCAAGTAGCAGTACTATAGCAGCTCACTTGTGCAGTGTCCAGTGCTGTTAAACACAATATATCAGCTTCATGGCAGGTCCATGTAATCACAGATCCATTGATTCAAGAAAGTTTTGACTTGCTCATACCAGTGAATAGGTTATTTTTTTATATGAGATCATATTACTAAAATCTTGCCAAGAACTGAATACCACATTGGGGTTAGATTTGTAGAAGCTTACTACATCTTGTGACCTCAATTTACTTAAACTTGCATGTTTTCTACTCTGGCAAGACATAAATAAACCAGCCTTGGAACACTGTGCAAGCTGCAGAGAGCACAGTGCAGCTCAGGACACTTCCATGGCCACCCCTTTCGGAAGGTTAAGCGCCTTGTCCCTCCAAGAAGCCAAGATCACTGGCAAAGGTCCAGCGGCTCCTTGTGTTGTGATGGAAAGAAACACTTGGAAGCAACCAATTCGCTGTCCAGGATGTTAAATATTTTTTCTATAAAACAGGACTAAATTTAAGTAAAGTAAAAGGGCTAACTTCTAAAGCCTCACTAGGGAAAAAGTGGTGAGTCCTGTTTTGCTGGCTGACACAGAGTTTAAGCAAAAATGATTACTTAAACCAGGTCCAACCTGTCTCACTCTGTTTAACCATCATATCCTCTAGTTTATGTGTAATTAAAATTAAGTGGCTTTTTTCTTTTTCTTTTTTTTTTTTTCATCATTTAGTAACAGTAAGCCTAAAGAGCATCTTCCTGGGTTTGGTTTTATTTCCATGCTGTAGTAGAATCTCATGTAACAGACCAGAGGAGGTCTGAGATCCCTGTTTTGCTTGCTGTGAAGAGGCTGCTTTGAGGCCTTAGAAGGAGCAGGATGAAGAATAACACACTCCTGCAATCACCAGGTGGTGAATGGACCCTTAGTGATTTTTGCCAGACTGCCTTTAGGGCTCTTGAGGAAACCTTTGATATTAGACTTAGACTATTTTTCTGGCAGGGTGGATTTAACTAAGTTTTGGTGGCTGGAAAAGAAGGGCATCTGCTTTCAGTCGCTTGTGGAGCATTAGATTGTTGACACTTGGTCAAAATCAACTACTTTGCAGTATTTATGGTTTATGGATGTGGAGTTTGTGGAATTCAAAGTTTAAAATGTTTAGTAAAAGCAGTTGTTTTGTCACTCTTGTCTTGGTAAGAGTAAGACTGCTGTCTCACCAATAATATAATATAATATGAGAAGTACAAAAGAAGCTGATTATGTTGACTCTGACTCCTTGGTAACTTACACTAAAGTGGAAATTCCCCCCAGTGGTGCACTGATTTCAAAAATGAAAAGAACTTGGAAAATGCAAAGTCTAAAAAGGGTTCTAGAGTAGTAGTAAATTGCTTATTATTCTTCTAGCTAGACAGGACATAAAAATGGTTCTTAAAATGATGTTCAAATAAAGGAATTCTTTCCTGCTCTGAGTGGAGGGACCATCCTCATTCTGATGGCAACTTTGCTGCAATCATCTTATGACTGGACTTGCCAGACAGGGAAGACTTTCCCTGCTGCTGTGCTCTTGAAGTACTTTTAAAATCTCTTCATATTCTGTAGAATTCCAGCATTAATGCAACATGTAAAGCACTGCACATACCCTCAGAAAATGCACATCCCTAAGTGTTGTATGTGCCCTTGCTCCCAAATGTGCTTCACACTCATGACAGCATGACCAGAGTGATTGGACCAGAAAGCACTTTGAAGCTAGCAAAGCAAAATCATCCTAAAAATAACTTGTTAAATAGTAATGAAGGTATTTTCCTAGCTAAGTAATAGCTAGAAATAGCTGTTTCTAGCAGTGGGGTAATAAATGTAGAGAGAAAAAAGAGATAGAAAACTCTAAGCTTTCATTCTTACTCTGGCATTGTGATTTTGTTTTTCTTCCTGAATTCCAGCAGCTGAAATAATTGTTGTTGTTTTATTCCTGTAGATGTAGAAATATGTTTTGTTTGGCTTTGAAGTTAGAATGAAAAAAAAAAACCACCAAAAAAAGCCCACCTTATGTGGGAATGGAAGCATTTTTTGTGAGTCTGTGTCAACTTTTTTTCCATTGAACAATAAAAAGCTAAAGGTGACCATGTTAGAAAAGCAACATGCATGTATTTTAAAAAGTACTTCAGAAACAAAGGTGGGAGTACTTTTGGTTTGGTTTGGTTTTGGTGGGTTTTTTTAAAATTCCTTTAGAATACTCCTGTCATTTGCAGTTTCAAGTATTCTCCTAGGAGGATAATCTTGTATAACCCTAATGTTTCAATACATAATATGAATGTGTGTAAAATTCCCTTTGACATAAATACCTCCACTTTGAAAGACTAATTGGTTTTGTTTGTTTTTGGGGTTTTTTTGGTAAACTGGATTTTCTGATGGGTTTTTTTTTTGTTGGTTGGTTGGTTTTGGTTGGGGGACAGGGGTGTGTGTGTTTGTTTCAACCTGCAGATTGAAATCAATTTTATACCTAGGTGTACATCCCTGGCTTTATTCCTAGCATACCATTGTGATCAGAAAATATGTACAGGGGAAAGAGACGGTAAAATTATTAGGTCCCATTTTGCAGTTGAATCTATTCAAATTGTCATTTCAATTGGTGCAGAGCCTGTAAATCCATCTTGACAATAATGAGTTTTATTCACAACATGATATTCTAAAATAGATGGGGTTTTTTTTATTATCCCGCTACATTCTTAAAAGCATGGGCTTTTAATGAAAGCTTATGCCTGATCAATGGAGTTTTTTTCACTATGTTTTTACATTTGTTCTAAATTGTTGCACATTAGCAGATGTCACAGTTCATTGATAGATGGAAAGGGAAAGGCTTTGAAATTCTTTTACAGTGTTTGAAGGCTTATTACACACAACTTCTGTTTGTTCTTTTCTTTTTAATATTTTCACACATTGATATTAGCTCATGATTCCTAAATGAAAAATGTTCCCTGACAGCCCAAAACAAGGTAATCTTCAGGGTTTTTTTCCAGAACAAACATGACCCTTATGTTTTAGGCTGTCATTCTTCTTTCAAGCTGCTGCAACCACACTTTGAATCCTTCCTCAGATTCTATTAAAATAATTGTTTTATTAATGTAGTTACTCTTCAGGTACATTGCTGCCTTTGGTAGGATCATGATAATTTAAAAAATTCCAATTTTGGAATTTCATTTTCTGAATGTCTTTGTATACGTATATAAATCACTTAATTTTTTTGCAACCTGTAAAAATAAAAAGTGTCCTGCCAAGTAAGTCTAATCCATTTTGTTGCTACTGACACAATGCAATGAAAGAGGTTATTTAGTAGGGGCATGTAAGTGCTACTCACTGCAGTCTATTCCCTTCATACTCCAGCAGCATCCAGAATTGTAGAAGGATGTTAAAATGGGCTATTCTACCTTATCCCTTTTAGTATCTGCTTACATATCTGTTGTCCATAAATGTTTCTAATTCATATTTAGAGTAGCTGGTACAGTCTGCCTCCACAGCTAGAGCAGCCAACTCCTATGAAGGAACACTTATTTTACTGCTTAAAAATGTCCCAGTTCTAATATTGCAGGATTTGATAAATAGCAGTTCCACATTCATCTCACCATCTGTGTGATGATTTTAATCTCACTCATATTGTTACTCTCCTTTGTGCAGTGGGGTTGCTACTCTAGGAGTCCTGCACACATTACTGCAACTTACCTTTAGAGTGAACTGGATTTTACATTGTACAAATTTACATGTCATTTCTTTGAGATTAATAAATAAAAAGTAGTTTTGAGGGGACTTTAATTCTGGTATTTACTGAAATTGTTGAGCAGGGTATGTTTGAAACTTCATCAACCACAGACAGGTTCTGAGGTTAATTTTTCCTATCTGTTGGTTGCATTCTCTGCTTGTAATGGTACCAGATGGTTGAAAAATGTGTGATGGAAGAAATAGCAAGAGTCAAGTGTAAATTGAATGTTTCCACCTTGTAATTTCTCTCTCTTGTGATTTGAAGCATGTTACATCTTCTATTTAACCTGGAATGAAACTTTTCTGACTTGGATCCATTCTGTCATCTCTTTAAGTATTTTTCAAAAACATCTTTCCTTCTAGATATACCAAAGAAGTGATACCACTTAAGCTATTTCAGTAAATGTCAAAATAGGAACTTTACTGCATTCATGCACACACACATTCCTTTTTCAGTTTATCTTATAGTGCAACACATTCTGCAAATTCCTGATGCACACATCTTTCTTTTTTATGGGCATTCTGCAGAGAAGTAAACTGCCAGGCTATTCTGTAATCATCTTTGATGTTGCAATAAATGCTGTGTTCTTTAAAGCTTTTTAACCTTTAACCAGCTAAAGAACAAATCAAAGAAGCAGTTTTCTAGATAATTTAAAAAGACTATAGACACAGTAGATAAGTTGAAGTCTTGTGTTTGCTGTGTATCAAAAGACTTTTCCTCCAAAGGAAGATAGAAATTCGTTGAGCAGCTAGCAAACTTAACTCAATTTGGAGAGCTCATCAATAAGATAAATGTATATTCAAAAGGTGCAAACATTTCCACACAGAAGCATGTATGTACAGGACTGATGTTTTCAGTTAACCATGCTTCAATATGCACTGAAGTTGCCCAGTGAATGTATGCAACCCAAAGCCTCCATTCGTACACTGATCCAAGCAGCAGGTGCAAATCTGATCTCACGAAAGCTTTGCCCAAATCAGAGGTCAGTGACTGTTGGAGATGTCCTCATGGCATCCCTTACTCTGTGTGTCCCTGCTCTTTGCTTCAGGGCAAACTTGCTGACCTGTTTTTAAAAGCTACGAACATTTTACTGAGATGTAGGGGGAGATCAGCCTCACTCAGTCCAGACCAATGTTCTCATCTGTAACCTCAAAGGGAGTTGCCATCTACACAGCAATCTGTCTGTTTTTCCACTGTCTTTCCCAGAAGCAGCTTGGCTAGCGATTAAGTCATGCAGGAGACCACCTGTGCTTCAGAGAGAAAATCTTCCTGCACCTGAAATTCCCGGGCATCACATTGTGCCAACATTGTCTTATTTGAGTGTGTAAATTTAATCACCATTGGTTTAAGCTTGTTCATACCTTTGGAAATAGGTACAGGCTGTCAGTGAGAGTAAGAGCTAGCCTGAGCACGAGGGGCTGAGTGTGGCACAGGCCACTCTCCCCAGCTAATGCAGACCTAGCTGCAGGATCCAGATGTGACAAGTAGAGCTGTCTGTTGGTCAGGGTGTCCAGTGACAGCCCCCAGCAGGGTGGGGGATGAAACAGGGCCAGGGCTCACTTGAGAGCCAAGGACAGAGGTGCACACCTGTAGTTCTGGGCTGGCCCAAAATGCAGTGCTAAGAGGATGTCCCTCCCTGGGAAGATTGGACAGGGCCCCTGGGGCCTGGCTGTGCCCCCAGTGCCCTGAACTCTATCATTAGCAATTCTGTAAGTGCAAGAAGGATAGAAGTGCTTCATTGGAGGCTGCAGAAGATGACAGAGCTCAGCTTAGCTGAGGGTCCTTTATTGAGGTAATCTGTCATGGTCCTCATCTCTTTGTATCAGTTCATGTGGTAGTGCTCTATATTTCAGTCTCTTACTATTTTCTGGATGAATAGGAGAAGCTGTCCATATATTAGTTATATTTGTCCATATATTAGTTATTTGTATTACTCATGTTTAATGTTAACTTTGTTTTTATTCACTGTCATAATATCCTTCTCCCTTTTTGTTGTGTGGTTTTCTCCTACATGAGATCAAATGAGAGCATGAAACACTGAGTCTGTGGGTGGAATAGTGGTGTGTACAAGAGGCACAGGAGGGAGCATATGAAGGTTGTTTCCCTCTCGGGCAACTGCTCTCTAGCAGAGCAGGTTATCTGGTTTCTGCTTAGCAACAGAGACTGTACAGGGATTTGCTCAGAACATTTACCCTGGGCAGAAGCTCTGTCTGTGAGCTGCTCTTCATACTGACCTCCATCTCCCCATGACAAGGGATTTTTCATGTGTCATGTTTCCACAGCAAGGTTTCAGGAAGAGCACTGAAAAACTTGAGAAACAATTATATATTATCATTATTTAATGAAAATTCTGTTAACAGTTACCTAGGACAGCCTAGGAATACAAAAGGTGATCCATGAGGAGACAAAGAGAGGATAATTTTGTGTCTGGCCTTGTGCTAGCCATGAAGTTAGGAACTTTAAATCTGTCTCCTAAATGGCCTGATTCAGTGACAGCTTTGTGTTATCCTGTCTCGACAAAGGTTACACTTCCCAAACTGTGGATGAATATTTCTTCTTCCATTGCTGCAGTCAGTGTGCTGAAACTTGCTCAGTGGGAAGCAAGCTGGGCATCTGTAAAAGTCAGGTGTAACATGCAACCCCTGGAGCTTAGTAGAGGGAGTTGGTTCCTGAGGCCTCATCAGTGGCTCCAGTATTCAACAAATGCTGCAACTCACTCAGTTTACCCTGCAATCACTCTTTCTAATGTTTCTTTGTCTATTTGCCATTCTATTTTTCCCTGTACATCCAAATTCTATCTCTTCTTGGCATACGCTAAGTACTGGTGCAGAGAAGATTTCGGTCTGTATTATTAAGTGCAGTATCTGCAGAAAGTTGGTCTTCTATTTGTTCTTGTTATGGCATTTTATGACAATTAGTAATAATATATGTTTGAGGTTAATTTTTTTTAAATATGTCCAGCGTAAAGAATCAAGCTTGAGTTTGAGCAAATAAGCATCAGCATGATAATGTGCCTGTCAGAGTACTATGAGGCAACACTTGTAAGAAAGAAGGGGTCCTAAATAAAAATCTGGAATTAGACATTTCTGAATGGAAACATCTCTTAACTTACACCAGAAAAGCAACACCTTTATTTTGGCTGTCATAATTATTTTGTTTTGGCTTAGCCAAGTTCCCAAAAAGAAAGTCTCTTTGGTAAAAACAGGAAAACAAACTCTGCTGTTTTTTTTTTGTTTTTTTTTTTTTGTATGAGCAGAGACGGAGTTACTCAATGCAAATGTCTCATTTTAAGGAACTTAAAATCCTCAGGAAGGTTTTGTTAGTACAAATGCTACTATTTTTTCTATTTGGAACATCATGTTCAAGTAAGCTTTAGACTTTTATTTATTTCTGGCATCCAGGGCATAGTTTGTGAACTGATATGACAGTATCTCATATAAATTTTCCATCTGGATGATCACAGTGCAATACAAGTTTCTTGCTGTGTTGTCAAGCTAGAACCAACTGTTGTCACTGGCTGACCTTCATTTTTAAGAACGTGGGAACATTGCTGAAACACTTCTCATAATACAGAAGAGCTGTTTCTCTGTACTGAGTATCTTTATGTTGCCAACGGCTTCATTCATCTTCTTTTGAAAGGGGCACAGGATTCCCTGTCCTCTCCCATCACAAACTTTCTAAAAGTGTAAGTCAATTCCTTAACACTTAATCTCACAAAGGGTCCGTAGGAGTCAGTGGCCTGGTCTAATGTACAAAAGTTAGAAAATCAAGTCCTAAAACAAGGCCAGAGAATGTGTTGTTGTGCTCAGACTTGTGTAAAATTGCTGATAACAAAATATGGTGTTCTTCTAGGTGCATCAGTGAATAGTCATGGCCTTTTTTTCCTTAGTGCAAGTGATTGAGTTGGTTGTAAGAGTAAGGAGGTATGAGGAACACGCAAAGGAGCGCTCTGATGGAAATATTAATTATTAATGACTTATACAGTCTGTGAAATTATCAAAATAAGAAGCTCATACTGTGAAATCGCTAAACCCCCTCTCTTTAATGCTCACACTTTGTTTTCCTAGTTTCATTTGGTTACTCTTTTTCAGGAAAAAAAATTTCTGTAGAGACAGTACCAGCCTTTTCACCATCCCCCCACCCCCCTTTTTTTTTACTTAGGTAGAAATAACAATTTTAAAACTGTAAAGAATATCTGGTAGCAAATGTGTGTAACACATAAAGCACCATAAATGGAATATCTAGGCAGGATGTAAAGAAGCTGGCCCTGCTGCAGCAAGGTTTTTCCAATACTCATTCCCACATTACAGGGAAAGAAGTTTGAAAGCTGTTGGAGAATTCTGGTTTACTCCTTTCTTAATAAATGCATGAGTGTTCATATCAAACTTCTATTGGGCGAGTTAACTTACAGGGTAACATAACAAATGTTTGAATAACTTTTTGCACCTGTTTGCTTTGCCTTCTTTCCCCCTGAATTGTCCAATACTCTGTTCATGGGCAAGTAGAATTCTGAGCTGGGAGAAAGGAGCAGGTTTTCCCAGTGGCAAATTCTGTACTGCAAGAAAACTCTTCTTTCACAGTCTGGAGCAATGGCAAGAATTTGTTCTTGCATGGAGAGAGAGGAAATACCTACACATTTATGCTTTCTTTTCTAACAAATTCTGAAAATTTAAACTGAGAAACTTCAACAGAAAATGCCCTCATGTATTTCTGCTGTAGTCTGTCTATTTTGGTTCAGTATGCCTGGTCCTGATATATGTGACTAGAAGTCATTTCTCAGCAGATAACTTTTGATAGCTTGTATACAAGTAACTCATTGCTAAAGCCATTGTAGATTTCTCCAGGCTCACAACTGGCAGTTGCATAGATCTGGGAAGACAACTTCTGCCTTTCGGTCAGCTGATTGCATTCCTAGAAACAAAGAGCTCTGTTGACAGTGTATCATGACTGTGATACAAGAACTTGCCCACTCAGCTGATTACTTCTGGTTGGGGCTTTTTTTGCAATACTGGATAATTTCAGAGAAACTCGTTGCCAGATGAGTATTTTGTCCTGTCACTTTCATTATCTTCTTTAACTGGTTCCTTTTCCTTCTGATATCACTGCTGCTGGACCAACTGGCTGCCTTCCCAAGTGTTCCCTGTTAGTTCAGTAGCATCTGATATGTTTCCCTGTGTGCTCAAAGACATAAAGTAAAAACCCAAACAGTGTAAGAAAACAGGAATTGCAAAGACAAGGAAGGTACCAGAGCCAGCCTAGGAGCTGAGGAGACACCTAGGACATGTGACATCTCTAAGCTCCTTGGTAGAATATAAGCAGGTTAAAAGTTGTTCTTAGAAATTCTGAGGTGGCTTCAAAAACTTTATAGTTAGTTCTATTTGGAAGACAGTATTTATATTTTTTCCTATAAGAATCAGAACAAAGAAATATTAATAGCTGCCTGCACATTGTAACATTTTCTGCATAATGACATTTTACAGGCTTGATATAATTTTCTGCCATGTGCATCAGGCCATTAAATGAGAGGTCTTTAAAATTATCTCACCAGAACAGTTCTTTTTTCCAAACAACACCAAAAGAAGATGAGATCAAAGAATTTCATAAAAGGCGCTTTTCACAGCTTATCTGTCATCAAATGAAGGTATTAGGGAAATGGCCTGAGAAGCTTTTCCTACTTGATACCCCTTTTGAAGTGACTAGAACTACAAAACATGCCATTTCTGCAGAGGATTCCAGTTGTGTTTCTCCCTTATATGAGAGGAAGGGCACAAGAACTGCATTACAGCAGCTGGGACCCTTCTGGGGTCGTTGCTCTTGGAGCTTCCTCGGGTTTTCAGAGGCAGGCAGGGAGCAAGGTTGGTACCCAGGGAGTGCCCTTCCCTGAGCTCACCGTGGAGCTCACAGCTACCAACACTGCAGCTGGGGGCACACCGAAAGGTTTGCCCCAGCTCTCAGAAAAGTCCAGTGACACCACAACACATATCCATCCAGGATAATTTGGAGATGAAGATCTTCCCAAATTCCAAAGTCTTTTTCTTCATCTCCAAGGTTAGAAGGTACGGGATTAACTGATGAAATGCAAATAAACATAATTTGTTCAGCATTTTCCATTGCATGCTCTTGTCTAATAAATACCACATATTACAGTACTAAAAATTTAATTGATCTCAACCCCTATTGAACTCAAGAGTGTCTCAGCACTAGCTCTGTAGGTACTGTGTCAGAAAATGAGATATGTTATAGGTGTCACATAGAAAACATTCACTTGGGGAGAAGGTATAATATCCATCAGTGACCAAGAAGACCAAAAAGCAAAATTGTAATTCTTAATTCTTAATTTAAAGGATGAAGGAAGTAAAAAAATGAACATTTTTGCTCTCACGTGATTAAATTTTAGGGTCTTAATATGAAATTGTGTGTATTTGAGCAACTCAGGGCTAGAATTTTATGTCATATTTTCAGTAAATAAAATGGGAGCTCTATGGAGGAAAGCAGACTGACCATTCTCCACCTGCTGTTTCTGTGCAACATTGAATTACTCTAAATTTCATCTTTTTTAGAAAACAGGATTAATTAAATTTTGGATTATTTTTTTTTTACTAGACCTAGTAGGAGCCTGATACACCAGCTAATCCAATGCATAGTAAATTTGGTCCAGATAGTAATATGACAAAATTTATTATCTGGGGAAAACATTAGGAAGACTGAATTCAAGATCAGGTGTTCATAAATTGCACAGGAAAAAGGTCTGTGTGAGGGGTCTAATATTCATCTGTGACTTTAAGCTACATATGATTGCTTGTTGCAGAGTCTAGATTTTTTTCATAATCATTCTTTCTTATATTCCAGCATTTATGCTACAGTTAAAGACCTGCACATTTCAAAAATTATGCCAATGTCAGTGAATTTTGCTTGCCACAGTAATGTAGGACTAGAGTCTTTCAATATTTGAAACATTCAACTAAACTTTCCTGGAAGTATCAGTGCTGGGGTGACAAACAAAGGGCACATTTTTTCACTCTCAATGGATTCAGGACAGGCCGGCTTCTCTTCACTTTGGACAGTTTTAGAGTATTGCTGGATATGTCTTTGGAACTGCCATATATAAAACTTTCTTCTTGAGCGCTGGTCTTGGTAAAATTTAATGGTTCCTTGAATGTTTTGCAAAGAATGGGTGAAGTCCTGGATAACATTTCCTGCTTTGAATCATTAACTTCCATGGTTCTGCGACCTACTGCTGGCACATAGTAAGTCCTTCACCCAAGCCAGCCAATTTATCTCAAGATGCTTAACACAAGCCACGTTTCCCTTGTTGAATAGCACTATGAGATGTGCTATAGGCATGAAAGACATGTTAAGTACTCCATTTTGTTCCAGTATCCATGGATATTCCATAAGGAGACAACATAAATCTCCCATGACAAAAGTGAACATACCAGGACTGCTTTATGGCATACAGAGATCTCAGACAAACCTCTTGCTTTAAAACCCCTTTCCAGCAGCTCACATTATAGCTGAGTAAATGCTGCAAGGCAGGTCTTTGCAGTAATACACTGTAAAGGACTTGAGAATCTCCATGCAGATTCTGGAAGCACTGTTTGAAAACTAATTGCATTTGATTTGTAGCTTTCTTTGGCTATTCACATGGTATGCTATGATAGGGTCCAGAGGGATTTTTGAGTGTCTCAAAACAGGCCAGCTATTCTTGAAACCATTCTCAAGGCTTTAGAAGTGTTTCTTCTCCCACAGGCTCTCTATAACATAGTGTCTGAAGTCTCTACAAACAGAATAGAAATATTCTGTTATCAATTTTGTAAAATCAAGAAAAACCAGTAAGCAGTTCTTTCTATAAAAAACAAAGGTGGAAAGCACAGAATTGTTTCTCTAAAGGTATTATATAATTTCCAGCACAGTTAGGAATTGATACTTTGAGTAAGGTTAGAGTAAGAAGTAAAGCAAATGATTTGCAGCAGTGAAAGAGTTCCCAGTGATATCTTCTGCAAGTACTGCAACAGCCTGCCAGAGGAGATGAAGGAGTGCTTATCAGTGGCGATTTTTAAGAGAAGGTCAATTTATTTTCAGTAACTGATACAATTTTTTGACCTATGAGGCCGAGTATGTTCAAGGAATATCACTCAGTACTGGCTTTTGCTGGTGACAAGGGGGCTGAGAAGAGAGCAGGGCATTTCTGGCAGAAATGAGACTCCACTGCAGTGGAATGCAGACAGACCCATTTGCCCTCTGGCAGACCAGATTAGCAGAGGCTCCTGCTTCTAGGGATTTGTGGGCCAAATTGAGTCCATTCAGCAGGCCTGTTCAGGTTCACAGTTTTAGATCTGTCAAAGGCCAGAGACTGCCTTGCAGCATTGGAAAGGTTAGTTCCCCTTAGGTTAGGTACAGCTGATCCTGCCTGTCAGTGGGATAAGCTAGATGACCTCGCAAGATTTCCTTATCCAGTTTTGTGTGGTTCTCTGATTCTCTCCGGTCTATGTTTTACCTTTGAGGCAATTCTTTCAAGAGCAAAAAATTAATTTGAAATTACTGGGCAAAGCTGAGTAAAACTGATCAACAAGCCCTAACTATAATAGGTCCTCACCAGCTGGAGATCAATTTGGAGTGTGGAATTTTGGCTGACAAAAAAAATCTCCAATACAAAATCTGAACGTGTGCATTTTGTGTTAAGTGAAAGATGCAGACATCTCATGTGAAATTTAAGATAGCAGTTCCTATGTACAGGTCATTTCTTCCAAGAAACATGGGATTCATAGAAACTGTTCCCTTCTTCTTTGGAACTCCTTGAAAGCTCTGGTACAAAACAGGAAAAACAACACAATTAGCCCTGAGTATAAACACTGAAATCAGAGACAGATAACATGTAATAGTGTCCTGTTGGAGATTGTTACTGTGAACTTCTAAAAGGAATCACAAGAACAGGAGAGATCTTCTTGTTGTTTTCTTTAGTGTTGTGCCTGGTTTTTCTCTTGGATTTATCTTTGCCCCTCCTAATGCTAGGATTGTAGAAAATGAATCTGCCATCCTGGTTAGTCTTTGTCTCTGGGTAGTGAAGGTTTGCACATAGTTTTGTGTACAGTATGCCTGTGCAACTTCCATCAGAAGCAGGAAATGTTTATTTAAGTTCAGAGGGGTGGGACAGTTGCTGTAGTTTTAGGTAATTTTAAACAAACTGTTTGAGCATCCTGTTTAAATAGAGTTAAGTAATCACAGTTTTGTATTAGTTGAAGAAGAATTCCATACATGCAAGACATGAATAAAATATCATTTTACTGAGCATACCAAGGTGATATATTTACCTGACTTCTTGAGCAATAAAAGTTGTGTGTTTGACTTTTGTTTTGCAACAACTTTAGTGGCTAAACATATTCCCTTATGTAACAGTACTCTACTAGAATGTGAACTCTTTTACATTTGCATTTACCTGTATTTGATACACATATTAGTTTCCTTGATACTTTCAGGGGCCTCTGAAGAAATCTAATTCAAATGCAACTTTCTGAAATTGGGAGAAAAATCTGTATTCATACAAAGAACTTCATTTAGGGAACTAGTGAGAATCAGAAAGAATTTATTCTCAGCCAATTGTATGAAAACATAAATAAAGGGGAAAATGGTTGTTGGAGTAGGCTGCTAAGATTTATCAATTGTGAAGTTTGGACATGAGTCCATGTTCACTGTCTTTCCTGAATGATTTTAAGTATTATAAAAGTTGAAGCGGGAAACAAAAAGCAGTAGATTTATTCTCTGACTTGTGCCATGGATGCACATCTCAGTTTTGAAACTGAGAGACAGATTGCATGATTTATTTTTGTTTTGTAATGTTTCAGTAATCAGGCTGTGTTGAACTGCATATTGGGTCCCCCAGCTGTCAGGACTCAAAAAGAAAAAAAAGTTTGTGTTCTTCAGATTGAAGTGATAATTGTACATGGTTTTATGTCTATCAATGGATTGTCTTCAGACTGCAATTTAATGTTAATGAGATTTTAATTGGAAAACAAACAAAGGACAGACGGGTTAATGACTGATAACAATTTTTAAAAAGTCTTTTAAGATCTACACAATAAATAATGTAAACAATACATCAAAGTCTTTCCATGTCTAACCTTTCATACAGGGTTTACGTAGAAGTTTGTTCCTTAACAATGGTATTATTCCACATCTAAAAAACTAATAGACTGTATAGTGTCATCTGTTAAATCAGAACTGATTGGCAAGATTATCTGGTCTTACTAGTAGGAAGACCTTGGTCATTAATCACACCTCCACAAAGAGGAACTGGGTTGAATCTGTTATATCCTTAGATTTTATTGCTGTTGATGTTTCTAGAATTCTCCCCTCCTTTTCCCAAATTAAAACATGTACAATATTCCAAAAGAAAAAAGGTAGAACCTCTGTCCAGTGAAACTCATAACGTCTAAACCTGAGCAAATATAAAGTGGCAGGGAGTGTACATAATACATAGTCAGATATAAACAAAAAATATATAAATAAAACTAAAAATCAGAAAATGGCGATAATCACAATAAAGTGTGCAGTCTTAGAAGGATTCACAGTAGAGCAGGGGGTGGCTATTTTGAATGTAAAGAAATGAAAAATTAAATTGGGACAATATTAAAGGAGTGAAATGAGAGAGATGAAACAAGATTTCTAGTTTATCTAGTAAACTTACTCCGCCATTTAGTGATAAGGCCAAAGACTAGAAAAAAGGTTGGGTTTTGGTGTCCATTTTTGATGATACAAAGCATGTAAGAGATTGTCAGTTAAGAAAGTTGGGAGGTAAGACTCGAATCATAGAGATATTAAGGCAGCCATTGTGCATTCTGGTATAAGAGTTACATTTATGGTCAGAAAATACTGTGGAAATACAGAGTTAAACATACTTTTTTTTTACTTCTAGCCTGTTTATTTCACATCCAGTTTTCTTTTAAAATATCTTATTCATGCGCTGTGCTCTGCTTTTGTTTCCATTTGTTATTTTAAGTATTCTCATTCAACCATGTCTTTTAAGAAATTCAAGGAAAAGCAGTTTGATTAAGAGCTAAAATAAACCCCAAAAAAGAATCAAATTACTTCAGAAAACACATTAGTTTACTTTACTTCAGAAAACATATTAGCTTACTTTGCAGTACTTTTCTTGCTTTATAGGTGCCAAGAGAGGATTAATCTGTAATGTCTTTGTTTGTGATTTTGCCTTTTATTTTAGTTTATATAATTAAAGAGTTCCCAGGACTGCTTTACATTTATTTTACTCATCAAAACATACTTCCCAAATGTTATGAAAACAAAGTTCAAAAATAATGCAGTCCAAATCAAACCCATTCCATTTTCTCTTGGAACACAATTGATAATAAAGTCATACCTTGTATAGCATTTTTAACTGAGGAAACACTGCCTTGTCCCTTAATGTAGAATTCTTAAGGGTGTTCACTTTATATTCTCATACTTCGATGTTTGAGTAACTCCTGGTGGTACATGTAGCAAGGTACATATGATCAGGAATAATACAGTTATTTCACTACTAGTGGGAGGATTTCATCCTTTCTTCATTGAACTCAGAGGTCTCATTGGGTCACTCTGTGTGTGCTTGCATTATGACAGAAGGGAGGGAGTCAGAGGGCTGGGAACCTGTATTTTGAACATTAACCTTTGATGAAAGATATGGGAAAAAGCTTGAGTGCAAAAATCAAAATAATGTGTCTGGTTTTGCTGAGGTTGTGGAAAATAAATAAATGGACTTGTCAATCTCAGCTCCTATTCATAAAGTATTCTCTCTTCTCTTCTCCTTTTACATCTTCTTTTCAAGTAAATATGAGTCTCAGCTGATTGTCCTGACTAATAAGAAAAAGACCAGAGGGTGCTTTTAAGAAAGTAGTTTACATAGGGACTGAATATATTTCATCAAAAAAAGATGATACCTTCTACTGTTGAAATTCTGGTCTGCTGTGCTTGTGCATGTTGTGCGTCTTACTGTTTACTCCATGCTAGTGGACTTTCTCAGACTCACTGTAAACAGAGAAGAGAAGAGAACTTTCAAACCTTTTTTTTCCTGTGAATTCTCAGTAGGAAACTGAAACGTTTACTAAGGAAAGCTGGGAAAGTGACTTGAAATATAGGTTTGTAGCAGAAAAATTCAATAGCACAACGAATTCAATTACTGAGCTGTTAAATGTCCTTTTAGTACATATACTTTTGATGAGATTGTCAAGTAAGCTGCAGAATATGTGAGAAATACCTTTTCAAATAAGAATGGGATGTGCATAAAAAAGAAGATATAAAAGAGAGAGATATGATTGATAGATATCAGTTTCCAGCTCAGATAATAATGCTAAACCTTTTGTTCAGGCTGGTGACAAGATACTCTGCTAAAGAGTCCAGGTTAAATTTTCAGTTAGCTTAACTGTTAGTGACCTAAAAAAGACTGAACTACAATAAAAGAACTTGAAGCTTTAACTAAACACAGTTTCTGCCATTAATAGTCAGCAATTAGGCATTTAGTGAATGTCACAAAAATCATTTGGATCAAACACAGAGTATTTAATATGGAAAAAAAAAAAACAGTCTATCCTGACATGTTAGGAAGTGGCCTTCATCTATACAATTGTGTAAATCAGTCTTTTTCTGGTGTTATCACTGTTGGGAGCAGCAGCTCAGTGACAAGTTGAGGGTTACCATTTGGGAGTCACAGCTGTAAAAGGCACAGCACCATCACTTTGAATCGGTATTGGTTTTTTTCTACCTGTTGTAGATGCAGCAAAATGTTGGGAATGATTATGGCTGCTCAGGAGAACGGGAATTGCAGCTTTGTTTTCCTTGTTGATCCCACTTAAGTCCAGACTGTTGACTTTAGAAAGGTTAAAATAGCAGTATAAGAAAGTTCAATTTCAACAAGTGTTAGGAGAAGTTACTTAAGTGTTAGCCATGCTCTCCCCAGCCTGCAGTCCAATAGGTTTTGTGCTTGAAACACTGAACTGTATCCATGTGAGATAATCTTAGGGAAAGACCTGCAAAGGGACACTTGAAAATGCTCTTCAGAGCCACTCATTATGTGGTGCAGCAGTCAGAAGCCCAACAGAGGACAATGTGCACATCTTCTTTGTAGGGATGTTATATCCTCTTATGTTATGTTCCAGCAGCAGCACAGCTGTACTTTTGGCTGACTTCATCACAGACCTGACTGTATTGGTGTTAAGCTCTACTTTCTGAAATCCTAAGACTGAGAACAACCAGATTTTCCTTTAAAAGCAAGGCTATAATCCTTACTGGTTCCAAGATAAATCAGACAGACAGCACAAGAACCAGTAAGTTCCCAGTAAGCTTACCACAAGTAATTTTGCTTAAAGAAGCAAAGAGAGTGGTAGTTAAACCCTACACTAATGCCAGAAAGTCTGCACTATGATTTTGAGCATATCACCAGTACTGAGCATTACAGAAAGAGCAAAGGCCTGGCTCTGAATCCATGCTCTTTTGAGTGTATGATGCAGCCGGAAGCTTTCATGCTATTCTTCAGGATGTTTTCCTTCCTAGGGAATGATAAGGAAAATGTTGGAAAATGTACCAAAGTTATTAGCAATGCTTTACCAAGAATGCCAGTTCACCTGGCTTTCCAAATTTCATCCAGTCCAGCAGTTGCTGTGTTCCCAAGATACAGGAGGAAAGGCACAAAGTTTTTTTTTCTGCATCCTCTTTCTGTAATCAGCAGAAAGTCAGACAAACATTTCTAGCCTCCTCCAGGAAGCATCCCTGGTAAGTATAACAGTTAGGCACTTAATGAGCAGCACTAATGCACATGCTGAAGTTCAAGGGTATTTTTAAGTGCTGTGCTCTGAGTCTGAGTTGTAGAGTAGATGATTAAAGACAAATGACAAACATTTATGAAATTCTGGATTCATATATATAAACTGTGTAATCTGCAGGCTTGGATTCACTTGGGGGAGGTTAATTAACTTCCATCTTCTGTTGTTTTTCCTTGTCCAAAGCAATGTTACATCTTGTCTCTTTTTCCTCAACCCAGCTCACGAGACACTATGAGCTAGAGCCAAACTGCAGTGTGACATCAGAGCTGCGCAGGGGTGAAGTCCCATGCTCACACACCTGTGAATCATGTGACCTGGGGAAGAAATATGTGTGCCATGTCACACAGGATTACTTCCCCCTCTAACTAACTCATGTGCATATAGCTGTAGATAATTAGCAGTAAGGAAATAAAGAATTTGGAGTAGGCATTCACCAAGGGCGGACAGGCAAGAAGTTGAAGGTTTAAGGATATTAGTACAGACTGGGGAAAAATATGAAAATTTGTAAGAAACACTTCAAAAAATTGATCTAAATTATATCAAGTAGATGTGTGTCATTTCTTTCCTTATGCCTTCACCTGCATTGCCAGTTTAGATAATAAATGGTTCAAGATGCCAAGCACATGTTTACTTCACTGATATTTTCAGTTCTATTTCAACATGTGCTGAACTTTTGGGTTAGTGGTGTGACTGCCTGAGAATCTCAGTTGCTGTTCTCAAGGAACATTCATTTCTAGTCCTCCATCATGGAAGTAGGTTTGAAAGCTCGAACAGGGGAGTGATAAGCATTAGAAGAATATAGAAAGAACCTGATAGATATTTTAATGATTCAGTCCTATTTTATTATGAGGGTTTGAGGCAATTGAAAAAACCATATATAAGTATTTGAGATTGGCAGCACCGGTTTCTGTAGCTTAACAGTTCTAAATAATTTTTTCATTATTTGGGGAAGATAATGTCTGCTTTGCAGACAAAGTAACTGGTAAGAGAGAAGTGCAGAAAGAAGACTGAAATTTGCCCCACAACCTGTCAATAGTTGACAAAATTGACATATCTTTTATGGGTTACTCTGGCTAAATTTTCTAAAACTACGATTTTCATGGCTAAATTATAAAAGAAATAATATCACTTAAGTATCTCTATTATTATATGAACTTGATTATAATTCCATATGTATTTGTTGATGTGTAGATGTTTATGTGTTCTGTTTAATACAGTATTTTGATTGCCTTTTTCTCATTTCTCACTTTGAGACTCATCTCATTTTCTTTAGGTTTGCTGGCTTTTGGTTGTCAGCTTTCTCCTTTTTCAGAATCGTAGCATTACTTTCTTTTATTTCTTTATGTAAATGCTCCAGTCATTTAAAGGGTGGCTTCAAGCAGTCCTTTATGTCACTAAAAGAAATTAGCTAAATAGCACTGTTTAATTAATTTCAGGACCGCCTCTTTTTCGTCATGGAGTATGTAAATGGAGGAGACCTAATGTTTCAAATCCAACGCTCACGCAAATTTGACGAACCTCGATCCCGCTTTTATGCTGCAGAGGTCACATCAGCTCTCATGTTTCTTCACCAACACGGCGTCATCTACAGGTACTTTTTTTGATCAAAAATAAAGTATTCTTGGGGCTTCAGGATGGTTTTGGCTGAAATCCTCCATCTCTTAGCAACCAGTTTTAGATTAGTTGTTTGTTCCAATTTGCTTACACAGAACTTTTTTTGGCTGTTTATCATTGAGAATGTTAACATTTGAATAGCCTCTGCAGCAGTCGCCAGCTGTGTGTGCCAGTTTTGTGTTCTAGTCCAAATAAAGTGGGTTTGAAAAAGCTTGGCACAGTGCGACCCAGAGATGACCTCTCTGCAGATCGGCGCAATCTCTGCACTTTCCTCCCTGTGCCATAGATTTCCTCTGGGTTTCTAACCCCCTGCCACTTCCTGAGTTTGTTTGTCTTAGTTGTCTCCACTCCGATACAATCAGGATGGTCCTTTGCAATGCTTTGCTTATGCCCCTTCCTCTTGACTGTTTGGGTGAAGGCTTACTCACCAGCAGGAAGTGGCCCTTTGGAGACAATTCTGATTTGCTTTCAAGTGTCCTGCATCTATTTGAACCTCCCTCACTGGCCCCAGTCTCTAATCTTCAACAACCATGCACACACAGAGAAAGTGCATATTGTTGTGCTGGGATGCAGAATGCATCTAGGGATAGGCTTTATTATTAAAACTAAGGATTCGCTTTGAAAAATTTCACCCTGATGTTAATGTGTTTATTAAATCCTTTATCTTGTCATTTCACACTTCCTCTCTGTTTTTATTTGTTTTTAGCAGCCTGTTATTACTTGAGATAAATTTGGGCTTTCAGAAGCAACATGCTTAACAGGTTTTGTAATATAAATCTGTCCTGTCTAGTAAAAACTCTGAGTTCTTCAGATCTAACTGAGCTCCATTTTTTCCATTGATATTCCTACCCTCTTTCAGGTTAGCAGTTTTGATTTGAGGTAGTCATCTCAGAGATAGGCAGTCAGAAATTTCGTGAGCCAAACCATCAAGATAAGAATATGGAATTTGTCACATCCCTGGATTCATATAAAGGCAGGTCTTGAGAGTACTAGAAATTGAGAAGGAAATATTGAATTTTTAGTAACCAGGGTTGAGTGGTAAGTTCCATTAGAAGCAATTGGCTTTGCCACATACAAAGGGATTCAAAGGCAAATTTCTCAAAGGCGTCTCCTTTCCAGAGACATAGCAAACAGCAGAACATCACAGCTTCTGAGGAAAGTAAATCTCTTTGAAAGTGCTCTTTTCATCAAAAATCTAGTTTTCTTTATAAAACTCTTTGCTAGCTGCAGCTCTTAATCTCCATGTTTTATTAACACTGGTATGATGTTTGCATACTGGGTTGTACTTTTGGGCCTGACACTTCACATGGGTTTGTTTTCAAGTGCTGAAGATGCAACACATTTCTTACCTTTCCTGCCCATATCATATTTCCTATTCATTGTCTGCATTTATTTCCAAAGCTAGGTATTTGTACATTCACATAATAGAATGTGGCAACTTCAGAATTTATAAGTATCTGTCATAAGGGAAACAGACAAGCTTGGCACTTTGAAAAGTGAAGGATTTTGAGGATTTGTCTCCATTAAATACTTGAGCTGATTTGCTCCTCGTGGAAACTGGAGGTAGACACCTTGTAATTAGCAGTCATTTTAATGATTTCTGTGAGCCAGAGGGAAAGAATTAGTACAAAATTACATCTCCCTGCTTTATATGAATGTGCATTCATTCAGCCCCCCTGTCCTTCACTGCTCCCAGCCCTTAACACAAATCCTCTTCTGTCTACTCCTTCTTTCCTGCCTCTTTTCCCTTGTCCTGCATGTAGCTTCTGCTGAGTGTTGGCTCCTAGCTGGCTGCATTGAATTACTTCATGTGCATGTGTTCTTTCTATAACTTCATGAGCAGAATGCTTCCATCACAGGAGAAATGTCATTCTGAGACAATGTTTCATAATTTAAACTCCACAGTGTGCTCACAACTTTTGATTCAGACGCTATGCTGACATGTCTGACATGCATGCTGGAGTATGGCACTGGACTTGCAAATGGCGTGTTATGTTGAGTGTGTGATCAGAAGTCACATGAGAACATGAGTTGTAGGATGAAAGCATAAACTATTGAAAGCAACAGGAAGAAATTAGGAACAGATTCAGTTGTATTTAGTTTTGACACAGGCTTTTGGATCTTGACATGGCTATGTCTGTAAGAATAATTCGTTTTCTTTACTGTGAGATACTAGGAGTTCAAATATTTGTCAAATGAGCATCCCAGTTAGACTGTAAAGTAGAAGAAAGAAATTATTTAAAATTAATTAATCATAAGAAAATGTCAGAATTCATTCACAGTGTCCCAGGCCTTGGGAGAATGCATTCATTGATGTGAAGCATGCATAAGAATAGTTGTCTTGCACAGAACAGTTTCAGCCTAATTATTCCATACCTGACTGCATTATTTATACTACAATGTTAAAAATGCATTGGGATCAAGTCACTTCTTTACATCTCCAGAGCTCTTATTAGCTGGCAAACAAGGAAAGAGAAGGGAAAGAAAAAAACCAAAATAAAACAACCTTTGCTCCTGAATAACTACCAGTCATAACTACCTGACATGCCTTCAGATATTTTAATAAAGAATACTTGCATTCTGTGTCATTATATTTCTAGAAAAAACATTGTGGTGTGAAATTAATGGTTATTCTCCAAAACGGGAAATGTTGCTTGTGTGGGCACTACTTCAAGGAAAGTGGGGAATATATAAATAAAATAAGATGTTTGATGGAAATGTAGGTTTCAAAATAGCTGCTATACCTTCTGATCTTTTTTCAGTCTTGTATGTGGAAGTATTTGTTTGGAGCTAAACAAAGTTATATTTTTGGAAGTAAATAACTAGCTTTAGCTCATGCTTTGGCTTGTTGGTTAGGTTTTTAGAAGTGCTATGATGATACTAAATGATCATCTTTTATAATAACTGGTTTATCCTCATTTCCCCTGAAGTTCAAAGAGAAACCCAGCTCCCTGTTTAGCAATAGGAATTATTCTCTGAGTTCACATCTTTGCAGCTAGCCTAACAGTTGTTCCCAGACTTGTCCAATTACCGGTGTTCTCATTGGAATTCCATATATCTTCCTTATGTTTATCCTCCTTATGCTTATTGAGTTTACGTTGGAAATAAAGATGAACCTCACAACCTTTATATATAGGATATTCCATTACTGAATGCATGTTTTATGATAGATAAACTTCAGGATAATTTTTAGGGTGGCATTTTTAAAGGTCTGATGTTACTGTTGTGTCAAAAACACTTCAACAGCCTAATAAAAATATTTACATCATCCCTGCCACCTTCCCTCTCATCTGGCATTCAGCTGTTTGGGCACATGTCAGACTGGGACCTGATAATACAAGTAGAGTTAATCAGTTTCAATCCTATTTTCTGGCACTTGTCCTTGTTTGTGTTATGCAATTGGAATTGCACCACTTTGGAAAAATGTATCCAAGCTTCAGGAATTAAGGACTAGGAATCTCATTTTGATTTTTTTTTTTTGAGCTGGACTGGAGTTTGAACTTGGTGATGAAAGGTTGTGTGGACTATGTTCAGTGTCACCTGCCCCTGGAGTATGGTGTATTTTAAGTCAGTTTCCATAATATATTAATATATATTATGTTTATATAAAATATATCA
>NW_005054299.1:8859816-8914093 GCF_000277835.1 Geospiza fortis
TGTACTGAATTTCAATATTCCTGTGCTCTTTCTGCAGATATATGTAAATGTGACATGTTCTTGTTTCACTTGGAGATGTTGGGCTGAGGTCAGGAGTATCTGGCTGGCTGGCTGCTCTCAGTGTAGGAGTTCAAGTGAGGTGACACAAGTGACCTGCTGTGTCCTGAAATGCCTACAAAGAGCTGTTGTCCCCCCAGGCAGGAAGGCCAGCGCTAGAACAGGGTACCTCTTCAGGAACAGAAATGACAGTGTCCCCAGTTCATACATGATTTAGGAAATAACTGTGTGAGCTGTAAGCATTGTTTCAGTAGTTGTGTGTTGCTTGAGCTCTCTTATCCTCCAGAATCATTCAAGTGCTCTCTCTGGAGCATAAAAGAAAAAAAACCAAAAAACTAAATGTATACAATTTCAGTTCACCCGAAAGGATGAAAAATACCTTAATTGGGAAATTAGTGTCACATGCTTTGGGTTGACTAATGTAGGAGCAAATTTTTTGCTTTCAAGTGTAAGATCTGTCAGATGCTGCCTTCAAATCATGCAGCACATGGCCACGATGGAGTCCTTATTCATAACTATGGGTTATTATGCTTCTCAGCAATATGAAGTAATAACCCAGCCTGTAACTCGCTGGAGCTTTCTAAGGCTCTCTACACTCTGTAATTAATGTGTTGGTCATGATGAAGGATTTATTAACACTGAATTGAGGTAAATGTGGATGTAAATGTGCTGATGCCAATCCTTGAGTACCTCCGGGCTTTTTCTGTACACAACTACCCTAAGAACTTGTTTGAACACTAACTGAATTTTTCCCCAGATAATCAGCTTTCCCAGCATTCCTCTTTATCAGGGCAGCACACACCAGTGTTTCAGAAAGAAGAACTACCTAAAATTAAAAGCACTTTCATTAGTGTGTTTTTATATGAAATAGGAATATTTATTTATAAAATGTGACTTCATTGGTGGTTGTGTGATTCAGTGCAGCCTTGGCAGAGTAATGAGAAGTTATATTTACACTGATGAAAATGTTGCATGGTCAGTGGTTAACATGTTAAAAGTCATCATTCTCCCAATTTAACTTACTATGTTATTTCTGAGTGGCAGCAGCCAAATAAAATTCCCCTCCCCCCTATTTTTTTTTTAAGCAAAACTAGATGTGGAGCATTTTGATTTAAGTATGTAAAGATCATCTTATTACAACTCTGAATAGTTAAAAGTTAAATTGGTGCTTTAGCTGTGGTCCATGGAAGAGGGCAAGACCTTGTACCCTCACCTGGCATATTCACACCTAAGCATAGGAATATACTGATCACATGGTCCTCTCCACATAAGCTGCCTGTTGCAGCAGTCCACTACAGAGAAGTTACAGTTTGCTTCTGGCCCAAGTGAGCAAAAAACTATTTCCATCACCTTCAGTAAAAATAGGAAGTGAGGAGTGAATTGTGCAGGTTTGTCTGGAGTCCCAGTGTCTCCAGGGACTGCTGCCCAAGCCACGCCACCTGACCAGTGCTTCCTGGCCAGGTTTGAGCCCTGGACTGCATCCACACTGTCTCTGCTCTGCCTGCTCTAGTTTCTAAAACTGAACATGAGCTCCAATGGGATTTTAGTCAGTGGCCTCCTGCCCTCTTTGCACTTTTTCTTGCTGGATCTAGGCAGATCAACAGTCATGAAATGCATAAATAAGCAGGATGTCTTCCCCGCAGGAAAAGGCAGTGGGCCGGGGTGGAGAGGAGCGGAGCTGAGGGAGATGAGAAGCAGGAAGGAGAGTTGGTTCCCAGGCTTCTGGCATTCGGACCGAGGGAGTCCACCCTGCCATCTGCCCAGCTTATGTATTGTGCTAAGGGCTCTGTCGTATAGGAGAGCCTTTGACAAGGTTTCCAGCTGTGGAAGGATGAGTAAAGGCTGTGGGAATAGGATATGAGCCACATGGTCTTGCCAACAGTAGAATGCTTTTTAAATTTCTCCTGGGTTTGGAACATAAAAAAGTCCTTAGTTGGCTGATGCGTGGGAGTTGGGTCTGTGGGGGGGCAGTGCTGGGCAGTTAATATTTAGAAGGATAGACCAGCACCATTGACCTTATTTGGGGAATGACAAGGTACTTCCAGGGGGAGTTCTTGGTAGAGAGGTCAGCATTGTTTTTTTGCTTTGTGTTTATTTGGTGCAAGATTTTCTTGTTTAATGACCGTTTGTATAGTGCTGTATTGTGTAAATAAAGCTATGACCTTTACCTTCTGATAACAGTATAGGAGTGAGTTAATGTTAAATGAGAGTGAGCAGGGAGTGGGAATCTGCCAGGGTTAATGCCAAGTTTACATTCCTCTGAGGGCAGCCATGTTCCGGTACCCTCAATAGAAAGGGCAGCAGTACCTCTCAACAGATAATAGCAGTGAAATGTTACAGAACATATTTGTATTTATTTCTGGGTGAATGTCACTGATTTTAGATGATTGATGTTTGTGTCTTTATTTTATAACAGGAAGAAATGTGTGTTATCTCTCAGCGTTTGATAAGAAGATTTTAACTCAGAGAAACATACACAAAATAAAAATCCAGTAGAGCTGTAGCACATGTGAAACTGAACTGATACAGAACAAACCCATTAGTTTTCCTAAACTGCTGAGACACAGAGCTGTTTCTGCAGAATCAGTTACACTAGCTCCGAACAAAATCATACTCTGGAAACGATTTTCTAACTTGTCTTCTAACAGAAGGAAGAGAATGCCTTCCGTGTCACAATGCATTAAAAATCTAAAGATGCTTCCTACATGTAATTCTGCTAACAGACAAAACTTAGGATTGAATTTTACTGTGCCCTTCAATCATGCTTATCTTTGAACAATGAAAAATATTTCTATAACCCAGTCACAGTGGTGTTGAAACTATGTCGCATTAGGGGTGAGGCTTTGTCCTTTTCATCCTATTGAATGCATCTACTAAAGTTTCATAATAATGGAGAGAAGTGCACAGCAAATGTGGTTCTGAGGTGGTAGGCTTTTAACAAAGCTTTTGTTGTGCTCTTGAGATGCTTCACGCAACAAAGAATCACTGAATAATGGAACTGTAGAATCACTTGGGTTGGAAGGAGGCTTAAAGATCATCTAGTTTCAAACCCTGCCATAGGCAGGGACACCTCCCACTAGACCAGGTTGCTCAGAGCCCCATCCAACCTGGCCGTAAACACTTCCAGGGATGAGGCATCCACAGCTTCATTGGGCAACCCAGTCAGTGACTCACTGCCTTCATGGTAAAGAATTTCTTCTTAATATCTAAAAATACTGGCAGTTTGAATCCATTCCCCCTTCTCCTGTCACTACATGCTCTTGTAAATACTCCTCCTCCATCTTTCTTGTAGGTTCCCTTCAGGTACTGGAAAGCCAGAGTCATGTCATTCTGAAACCTTCTCTTTTCCAGGCTGCACAGTCCCAATTTTCTCAGCCTTTCCTCACAGGAGAAGTGCTCCATGCCTCTAATTATCTTTGTGCCCTCCTCTGGGCTCTCTCCAAACAAGTCCATGTCTTCTGGAGACCCAAGAGCTGGATGCAGCCCTGCAGGTGGGGTCTCACTAGAGGGGAGTAAAGGGACAAAATCCTCTCCCTGGTCCTGCTGCCTACAGTGCTTTGCATGCAGCCCAGGATACAATCCTCATTCTGGGCTGTAAAGTTGGGAAGTAATGCAAAATGTTAGATGAAAATAAATAAGGAACTTTATTTAGTTGGGGAGTTTTTAATAGTAATGGCAAAAATGCTGAACAGCCTTAAAAGAGAATTTGAATTATGCCCTTCAGTAAAGACATTTGCATACAACTTCTATTTTTTTGGCCAGAACCTTGCTACTTTTGGCTCAATGTTTACATTTATTCTCTTTGCCCATCTTCCCACTCTCTCTTTTATCCACCTCTTTGTTATATAAGAGCTTTTCACTTAGACGCTGCTGCAGCTAACATTCCTGCATGAGGTCGCTGCTCAAAGGCTGATTTTGATTGTGAGGCTGTTCATATGCATATCTGCAACTTCTTGAATGAGTTGGGACCTTGGTTTGACTTCTTAGATAGAAAACATGTTTATTTTAAAAGAGCAAATCCTCACATTTGAGAAGGCACCGTTATTAAAAACCATATGTTCTTTTGCTTTACACTGCAAAAGGCAGTGGAAAATGAAAATTTAGCCAAACCGAAAGCTGACATAACTGAGTTATCACTGAATCCTTGGAGAATTTTAAAAATGTCCGTTTAGCTGACAGCTTGTACTCCAATGGAAGAAAACAGAAATAATACTGTTCACTAGGAGGTTAACTAAATAGGTCTAAAAAACTAAAACAGAGAAAATACAGCCAGGAAGAGCACTAGCATTTTGGAAAGTGCATCAAAGTCTCTATTGCTACCAGAATAAATAGAGGTAGGATTACATCAGAAAGACCTTGGACAGGCAAGGTGCAGTCTAACCAAGGGAATCAGAAAGTGGAACAAAATGGCTCTGGTGGCCCTGAGAGTGCTAAAATGAGCAGAAAGGGGAGGGGTAACAAGGCCAGAGTGATAATAAATCCCTTCTTGTGCCAAGAGAATGTGCAGTAATGCATGCCCCTCTTCTTGGCTACCACTGTGTCACAGAGCCTGAACAAGCAGCTCCCCAGAGCAGCAGACAGTAGGAGAAATAATCACAAGTAGGAGTCTTCCTCATCTCAGCAGCATTGAGTACATGTGGAGGAGGCAGATGTGGAGCAGGAATAGCAGGGTTGCCAAGGGCAGCTTTTACCAAGATGGGAGATTGTGTAGTTTTTGCACTATTATATCTCCAGCAATGAATAGCTCCAGGGACAGGCAATTTACTCCACCACCAAGTTGAGTTTTTGTCCCCCAAGACCACTTATGATGGGGGTACAATATTTTAGATTTAAAAACATTTCTACAGTAACATCCAGCTTTTGAGAAGAGAGGCTTATGAGAAGCCCAAGCAGCACTTCTCACAATGTACATACCCCATGGGTCTCCACTTCTTGCTTCCTGCTTAAAGAATTTCTTTCCAGTAGTCAGTCTTACAGAACAGCAGAGAGAGACTGCACATTAACAGGAGAGGCCAGAAATAATGGTGGTACTGATATATGTGGGCTTTTTTCCTCCAAGCTGCCATTTCCTTCTCCTGATGTATGGAAGACACAGAAAATGTCACTCTGCCAAACACTACATGCAGTTGTGTGCATTTTTTTTAATGTAGCTTTGACAGTGGCAGGCATAAAAGTATTCTTCACAAGGTATTCCTGTATTAAAGCATGTGATTGCCCCTTCAAAGGAAGGGAAGGATGGGATGGCAGCAGTAGATTGCCAGTATAGCAGTCACTATGGGTGCACTTTAGTATGAAACTGAGTAATACAGAAGCAGCGCCTAAAAATTAACTGAAGAAGACTTCGTCACTAATAACCTGAACGGAGAAACTTTATATGTTCAAAACGTGGAATATAAAGTATGAAATTAAATGGTCACAAATAAACATTATAGCACTTCACCAGGTATTTACTTGATTTGATCCAAGGGAGATCCTGTGGTCTACTAAGACCCATTTTAAAAAATGCCTAAATATACTCTAACACAAATAATGAGTCAGATGGAATTGCTATGGTCAGTTAAGTGCATAATGGATATTTAAAATCTTTCAAACATCAATAAATCTGAAAGAGCTCTAACAGAGTACTTGTAGAACAAAAATAATTGGCACTTAAGAAACTGCCTGAGTGTATATCTGTGTAAACTTAACTACTAGTGAGAGGACAGCAAGTGTTTATGGTACTGTATACTGAGGATATAAAAGGAATACCAAATGCCTGCCAGTTCATTTGCTGATAATCTGTAATGGGTCCAGAGAGGCCATAACTATTATCAAGAAGCTCTGATTCTCATTTTTAAGGAAGTCTTTAAATGTCTGCTAGCATAAAAGGATCCTCAGGTTGTGCATGAAGAAAGTAGACAGCAGCTCAGGAGCATATATACCTTGCACAAGGCTAAAGGTATCTGCTGTAAGCTTGTTGAAGCTGCCTCTGCTAAAACCCTGTAAATTAATTTCCATTGGCACTGAGTGAGAAACACCCCAAGCAGAGGGGAAAGAAACCCTTAAGACAGCAGTGGTTTTTAGGCAGGTTCTCTTTTCACCTTTTGAAAATGCACGAAAGAAAAAGAAGGAAATATTTTGCCAGCTCCAGATCAGAGCTAGTGGTGTGTTTGCACGCAAAGTAGGACGAAAGTTTGTGGTTTCTGTGGATTTCCTAAGAGGAAGATTTCACCATAATTTTTAAAACATCTGAAGATTGAGTAGTTGTTTTGTCCATGAGCAAGAGGGCTTGAAGAAATTTTGAAACAGCATCCTGAAAATTCTCTGTGTAGTAATAACAACAAAACATTAACTGGTATTAGTGAGCTATAGCTTATAAAGCCAGAGACAATTCAATGACAAATCTGGTATAAATCATTACCACTACAGACTTCTCTCCCCTGGCCCAGATATGTGTGCTCTTAGTTAGGGCAAAGTAATAGAAACCAAATCCAAGACAGATTACACTAAAATGAGAAATTGTGCCCATAGTACATATAATAATAGGTTTGGTTTTTACACACCTTATGTAATAGAATCCATTTAAAAAGCAGTCAAACGTAGTTATGTTTGCCTAATTACAGCATCAGAATTATGGAGCTAGGAAGATAGCAGAAGGATTTGTGACTGAGGCTGAGTGGCAGTAAAGGATGAAAGGGTGGAATGCTATCATTGCTAATGGAGTATTTTGTGTCATCATTTAATGAGTCTGAGTTGAGAATCACAGTGCCCCTTAATATTTTTTTTGCTACACTAGCAAATCTTAATACTATACAATACTATAAACTGGCTACAGAGACTAAAAACTGGTGCCCTTATTTATTTCCGGGTTGGGCAATGGTGAGTTTAATATATCATATTAGAGATATAATACAGCTTCTGCAACTTCTCTCCCATTCTGTTTGAAAAGCATTTGGATAATCTTTCTCAGAGGTTTGTTTGTTCATGTGTTTTTATTTGGAATTCAAAATGTGATAATAGATAATAAAAGTATGTTTTAAATATGACTATGACATGACATGGGAGTAGAGAAGCCACCATCTGGTGTATAAGTGACTGTTTCTTTAAAAATTTCTGATTTATGCTAAAACCTCTTTCTGACACCAGAAGAAGAAAAGCAATTTTACAATGGAATTAAATTGTTCTCAGTGTGCTCAATTTAAGGCTGTCAGAAGGATGCAAAGAGACTTTATTGTGCATTATAATTTAATTAGACTTTATATGTAAGCTGTATAATTAGTTTCATTGCTAGTCTTTGCCCACATAACTATCCAGGAGCTTTATGGGATAATTTCTGGTCTTGTCAGAACATAAAGTCTGGTTAGCAGGTCTTGGAAGAGGCTGGGCGTGCAGAAGTTACAAAGATAATTCCTCAGGCCCAAAATAGTTTTTTCATGTTCACAAAATTGTTCAAGAACAGCCTACACTGACCAATAGTTAATATTATAATCCGACTGAAGTTAATATTTATGTGCAGTGACTACCCATTAAGTACCAAATGTTAGAGATTAAAATCACATTTTAGCTTCTCAAATTTTTATTCAGAAGTGCCTCTCTTGCATTTGGGCTGGACTGTTGGCTTCTCTTGGTAGTCTGTCTTCACAGCTGAAGGTAAATTGCAGTAGCAATTTACCTTGATGTTGGCAAAAGTGAGTACACTGTAAATTTCCTAAGTCATGCCATGTTTTATTTCACATGAATGACTCATGACTCATCTTTTCATTGCATTCATATTAATTAAAAATCTTGAGGTGCCTTGTATAAGTAGATTTTAAGTGGTGACATTATAAGTTGGCACTACAGCTAAAGTAGCTTTCCCAAGTACATTTTCTGGAGGAGATGAGGGAAGGCTGCAGGAGCTACATTGGAAACAATGCTGGAGCTGAAACTTCCTGCACATGAAAAGATTGTCTAGAAATGTTTGTGGAGCTTCCTGGCAGAGGCTGGGGGCAAAAGTAATTTGATTTTGCTACACAATTGTAATTTTAAAATAGTATCTTATAAAATATAGTTCTGTGCATTAACATACATAGCCCTTTTAAATTATATATCAGAGAAAGTATTGAATTTTGAACCATCAGATTCTATTACCTCTGTCTGGAAGCAGTATTAGGAGTTTATTTCATGCATAGATCAACATACAAGGGCAAGCAACTCCCATTTTTTCAGGTGTCTTCTTCATGCTTTACTGACAAATAATATTCTTCTTAATTTTGCCAGAATCTCTCCACTGCAGTGATCTTCCATCAAATATAATAGAAAATTGTTAACTCTACAGAATTTTGGAACAGACAAATCTCTTTGTATAATAGAATGCATTTAGAAAATTAAAGGACAAAATAAATTTCACTCACAGTTTTTACAAGAATTTCTGCAGAAATCTGTTAAACTGCTGTTTACTGCTGCTGTTTTGATCCCAAATAAACACAAGGAGGTTAGAAAAGGCTTTAAATGAAGAGCCTACATATCCTTCCTATGTTCAGACCACATGATAGGTTAAAAACATGTTAAGGCATGTGAACTATGCTACTGAAATCAGAATAGAAGCAAAAATTACTAAAATCTTTCTTCTACTTATTCCATATAAGTAAACATTTTGTTGGAAACAACATTCTCAGTGTGTTACATCATTTCATTTATGCTATCTAATTTATTTAGTCCTTTCTGTGTAGTATTACAGACACCACTCTGTGGAAATGCTTTCCATAAAAAGACCAGAGTGAGGTTGGAAAAAATCAGTGTCTGTACCAAAGTTCACTGCAGAGTTTTTCTGTTCTGAATAAGCATTTTTCTCCATGGAAACATGATATGGAGCTTAACAGGAGTCTGCTTACTGCTGGGAGCTGTGTTTGTTCCCTGCTAAGGACACCCTTGGGAGCATAGGGAAGAGGATTCTTTTCAATTGGTTTCTTTTATAAAAAGAAACATTTTATGTAAAAGCCTTCAGCAACCCTTCTCCTTTACGCTTTCTGGGCTTCATAAAGGTGCAGAGGACATTGGCTACTACGGAAAAGTCACTGAAATGTTGGCTTGTGCTGATGCATCAATGGTTTCCTCAGGATTTGCTCCCAGTCACCTGTGTTTGGCCATTTTATTATATGTGCTGTGTTGTGGTTGCCAGACTAATATATATATATTTTTAACATCTTCCTTACATTTTGTGGAGTGTGTACATAGTGTTTGTTCAAAGGAATGAAAGAAAAAGAAGACCAAGTCAAGTTATAGCACAGGTTCCCTGAATTGCTATGTTTTCACTTTTCCCCTGAATCTAATAGTGGTTCTATTTGTTCCAGATAGAAGCACAAAATAGGCATTATTAAGGACGTAAAAGATTAGTGCTAACTTTTACCAGCAGATTGTAATATTTTACAAGCTTCATCTTTGCTGTATGTTCTCATCTTGGAGTATGCTGACAGTCTAGCTCCTTCCCTGAGAAATGGCCATTTCTTTTCATTAGTTTTCTTTTAATAAACAACCTTATTGGAATTAAGAAGATAATCTGTATTAGCACTGAGTAGTCTTCATTGCTTGTATCTGTGTTTAGAAGGTGGATAATAAGGTTGTTATCTTGGTCTTATTGTGGTGTTCAGGCAACCTGGACTTCTCATTTAAGTAACAGAACTGGACCAAAGCACGAGTTTTCTTTGTACCTGTTGGGAATCATAGAATGATAGTATATCAGGTGGGAAGGAGACCCAGGGATTGTCCAGTCCAAACTTTCTTGATAAAAGCACTGTCCAGACAAGATGGCCCAGCACTTTCTCCAGCTGAATCTTAAGAGTGTCCGATACTGGGGGATCATGCACTTTACCAGGGACATAGTTTCAATGCCAGATATTTACCATTGTGAAAAATTTTCTTCTCACGTCTAATTGGAATCGCTTCAGGAATAGTGTATGTCTTCTTTTTTCTGTGTGATTCCTCCTAAAAAGTGAGTCTCTAACTTCTTTGTTCCTTTTAAATACTGGAACATGGTAATAAGGTCTACCTTGAGCCTTCTCTTCTGAAGGCTGAACAGCCCAATTCTCTCAGCCTTTCACCATATGGCAGGATTCTCAGTCCTTTGGTCATCTTTTCAGTGGCGCCCTTGTTAATGCAGCCCAGTGTCCTGTTTGCTTTCTTTGCTGCGCATTGTTCACTCACACTGAGCTTGGTGTCTGCCAGGACCACCAGATCTCTTTCCACAGACCTGCTCCCTTGCTGGGTAGATACCAGTTTATGCTCCACTCCTGGATTATGTTTCCCCAGGTGCAAGATCTTACACTTGTTTTTTTGAGTCTTGTAATGTCAGCTCATTCTTCCAGCCTATCCAGGTCTTCCTGCAGGGTGGTTCTCTTTCCAATGTGTCCGCTTCCCCACTCAGTTTGGTATTGACATCACTCTTCATCAGGGTACACTTGATCCCATCATGCAGATCACTTGCGAAAATAGTAAACAGCCTTGAGACCAGGATTGATCCCTGGGGGACCTCACTTGTGACAAGCTGCCAGTTCTAAAAGGAGCTATTTACCACCACTCTGGGTGTGGCCTGCCAGCCAGTTCCCCATGAGCCACATGGACTCATCCAGGCTGTAGGACATCAGTTTCTCTAGGAGGAAGCTGTGAGAAAGCATGTTCAAAGCCTTGGTGAAATGAAGGTTGATGATGTCCACCACTCGCCCCACTCCAGCTGAGCAGATTACTTTGTCAATGAATGCCAGCAGGTTTGTCACATACAATTTGCCTTTGGCTAATCCATTATGGCTTTTCACAATCATGTGCTTCATCTGACTTGTGACAGCCCCAGGAGGATTTGTTCCATAACTTTCCCAGGACCTGAAATTTAAGACTGATGAGCCTGTTATTTTCTGGATCCTCCTTTTACCCCTTCTTGTAGATGGGGTTGACATTAGACTTCTTCCAGTCTTCTGGGATCTCCATGGCTTCTCAAAGGTTATGGAGAGGAGCTTTGCAGCGATGTCAGCCAGCTTCCTTGATACCCTCTGGTAGATGTTGTCAGGGCCCAGTGATTTGTAGGGGTCAAGCTCCTATAATACTTTATACACCAACTCCTCCTTCACTGACAATGGGTGGGTGTTTTCATCAACATGAATTCTTGATCCCAAGCCCAGGCACCCAACAGTGTTGGTGAAGACAGAGGTGAAGAAAGTTTTGGGAAGTGCTGCATTTTCAGTGTTGTTGATGACTAATTAACCTCTCCTGTTTAACAATAGAACAGTTTTTACCTTCTATTTCTGCTTGTTCTTTAGGTACCTGAAGAACACTTTCTTGTGTTTTTTGATATCTCTGTCCAGTTTCAGCTCAGTCTGAATTTTTGCTTTTTAAACTCCATATCTGCACACCCTGGCAATGCCATTGTATTTCTTAAAGGATATTAATCTGCTTTTCCATCTCTGGTACATATCTCTTTTGGTTTCTGAGCAGACTGAGAACCTCACAGTTAAGCCGAGGGAAATCTCTTGCTCTGCCAACTTTCCGTACTTTTAAAGGGGATGCACTGGTTTTGTATTTCCAGGAGAGCGTGCTTGAAACACCCTAGCTTAGTTCCTTTCTTGTCCATGGAAGCTTCCCAAGGAATCCCTCCTAACTGACCTCTGTGCAAGCTGAATTTTGCTCTTCTAAAATCTAAGACCTTTGTCTTAGTACTAAGCTTCAGCTGCTCAGCCAGATCCCAAAGTCCAACAGTATGGTGATCACTGCAGCCAAGGCTATCACTGATGAAGATACTACAAAGCAGGTTTACTTGGTAAACTACTTTGCAAGTAGCAACCCAACAGTACCTCATTCCTGGCTGGCACATCTAATGTTTGCATGAGGAAGCGGTTCTCTGCTCATTCCAGGAACTTGATGGGTGATACATGAGCTGTTTAATTGTTTTTCCAACAAATGTATGGGTAATTGAAGTGATCCATGAGAGTCAGGCTCTGTTGACCTAAAGCTTGCTTTTAATAACACAAATATTGCTTTTTTGGCCTTATTTTCTTGTTTGGGAGGTCAGTAGCGGGTGCCTACTCTATGATCCCCATTGGAGACAACCATTTTGTTCTTGACCCCCAGGAATTCAGTAGGGCTTCCACAATCACCATAGCTGCCTTCTATACATTCAAGCTTCTCCTTAACACAGAGCACGACACTTTCTCCTTCTCTTCCCTGCCTGTCTATTTGTGACAGCCTGTAGCCATCCATCATGGTCCTCCAGTCATGTGAGTTGTCTCACCATGTTTCAGTTATCCCTACTTTCTGACTGGGCACAGAGCTCCAGTTCCTTGTGTTTGTTCCCCAGGCTGCATGCACTGGTAGATATACACTTGAGATGGTTGGTTGGTCTTTTGTTGCTCATCTAAGGAATGTTTGTCCTTACTCTGGTTGGCCTGGCTTATTCCCCACTTGAAATGGCATGAGTGTTGCCACTTTGGACTTCACCTGCTAAGTCCTTCAGTTTAAAGCCCACCTCACCAAAGTGGCCAGCCTCTTACCAGAGATTCTCTTGCCTCTTCTAGACAGGTGGATTCCATTTCTCCCTGACACTCTAAGTCATTGAAAAATATCCAATTGTCATAAAAACCAAAACACTCATGACTGCCCTAGCCACAAAGCCAGAATTTGATTTGCATTATGCATCTATTTTTGGCTTTGTCTTTTTCTCCAAGTGGTTAAACAGAAGGAAAGATGACTTGTACACCAATACTTTTTGCTTGCCCTCTCAGGATTTCGTAGTCTTCCCTGATTGTGGCCCAGGTTCCAGCTTGCCATGTCATTTATGCCTACATGGCATAAGGGCAGCAGTGGCAGAGCATTGTATGTTTGTGACAATTTGTGGCACCCTGTCGGCAACATCCTGGACCTTAGCTCTTGGAATGCAGCGCACCTCCAGTGGCTATCAGGCAGATGGGTGCCTCAGTGCCCCTTAACAAAGAGTCACCCACTGAGTCTTCATCATTGCTTTTCACTGCATGCCACTGGTAGAGTTTCTCCTTGTGGACCTTGCTCCTCATGGGTGCCTACAGCTGTTAAAGCTTCATATGTGTTTTTGGTGGGAATGCTGGAGGGTAGGGAATGAAGCAGAGTCCTGCTTTTGGTCAGCACCAGGGTCCAAGGTGCCTGCTTATCTGTGGTGTCCACCACAGTAATCACCTATCTAGCTCCATCTCAGCACTTCTAATGCTGCACAGCCTTCTAACTCTTTCTTGGCACTCCTGATGTAACAGATCATCAGCCTGTACTCATCTTTGATAGGTCACCTTTTCTCTGGGAGAAAGGTCTAGGCTCTTATTGCAACCTACCACCCATATTGAAGTCTCTTTCCTTCCTAGTTCCATATGGCTGGAAGCATCAGAAGCTTTCTCTGTAGAATTGCTGGGTTTAGCACAACCTGGTTTTCCATTCTTCAATCAGTCAACAATATGTTTTGTACTGGTCATTTCCGAGGCAGGTGTTGACATTTGTATTACGTTAACAAGGAAAATGTCATCTGGCATTCATGGAAGATAAAGACTTTTTCTCTCCAAAAATAATAGGGTCAGAGCTCAGGGCAGGGGGTTATATATGCCTCAAAATGATCTGCATTTAGCATGATAGCAGGATAGCAATATATAATATTGGATCAAGTTCACCTCCTCTATCACAGCTTTGACTATCATTTAATAGTAATTTCATAATTTGCACTTGATCTTAATGGTCACGGTGGTAGAAATGATAGGCTTCCAGCCAGGGAAGTTTGTTTGCTCAGTATTGTGATTGGGAATGAAAACCCATCTCCCCTGTTGGACTTATATCACATTAGAATAATATTGGTCTTGTTTCACAGCATGAGGTTGATTGACCTTTAGGCTAGGGGAAGTGTAAGGCTAACAAGTTAAATGCCGTTGAAAACAACTGGCTAAACCATAAATTCAAACTGACCTGGTTTATGTATCTGTGATTTAAGGAAGAAGGTTGGAGATGTCGGATAAGATCCAAAGCTAAACAACTGAAAGAGAGAGACTAAAATACTCAGCTTTAGTTGATTAAAGATATTCTGATCCTGTTTTTCTCTGGTGTCTTGACCTTACTAAAGTTCACTTACTATGTAATGGAAAAAACAACGGGTTTGATAGCAAAATACAGGAAATGCCTGCAATCATGCCTGATTACAGTAGCAGCTTTTCTTCTGGTTTGTTGGGGTTTTTTTCAGAATACTCTCTCTGTGTGCCTGAACAATGTAGAATAATAATGCTTTGGAGCCCTTTATTTGGTGTGTCAAAGCAGAGCAATTAGATGTCTGGCTTTTTGATGGATATGCATGTAGGGAATTTTTGCACAAGAGTGCTCCATGTGATCTAAGTGAGAAAAAATAAGAATTATCAGAGGGCATAACTTAAAAGCCTAGAAAATTGTGTGTGTGGCAATTCCTCCATGACTGAAAAGACAAGTAAATGCAGGTCTTTTTAAGAAATCTGCCTTTGTTTGACTTTCAACTACAAAAATTGAAGTTTTACAACTTTGAATCAAAACTCTATCTGGAATAAAAAGGAATAATCTGGAATAAGGAAGCCAGGAAGCAGTTTATACTAAATGTACACAAAGGCTCAGATTTATCTCACCTAACTTTCGGAACACAAATGAAGCTTCCAAGTCAGAATCCTGCTTCTCCTGGAGTACATTTAGAGTCAGTGGAGTAGGACAGACTGCTTTAGGAAGCTGTGCAGCCCACATGTGCTGTGTATCATCTGCCTGAAGATATCTGTGGAGATGGCCATGGAGGGAGGGAGCCTGGGGCAAACCATGGTACTTCAATTAACCTCCTGTGACTGGTGGCATAAATCTAGTCAGAATCCTGCAAAATACAAGATAGAAAATTAAAACCAGAACAAAATGTTTCAGAGCTCTAGTTATATTCATGTTTAAGGTAAATTTTGAAAATTGATGGAATTGGGATTGATTATAATAAAAATATATACATTATATATATATATATTATAGTAAAAATATATATATTTTAATTCTGGTTTTCCTGATACCTGTATAAGACAAAAGATCCTTGTTGTGGGTTTTTAGATTATGAGGATTCATTACTGAGATAGCTCAACGAGAACTGCTACAGAAATGCAAAGTGCTACCTAGATATGCATGCATTTGTTTGGTGCATGTTTTCCTACTCTGTATAAGAAATTTTCAGTCAAACATTGGAAGAAGAAAGAATTTCAGTCTTTTTGGTTAGACACAGAAACTGTATGCCTGAAGTGCAAGTGCTCTTTTCTTTCTGCTTGCATGATTTGTATTCTATTGTTGTTCAAATGATATTGATTTTGTCATCCTACGTACTAAGGTCATTGAGGAAAAAAAGAAAAAAGAAAACCAACATTGCTTTTGGTTTCCAAAGAAAAACTTCTGAGCAGATCCAAACTTCATGAGCGTGTCCACTGATAAATTTGCTTTCTAAGGTTCTGGTAACATTTTTTTCAGAACTGAATTTTCAAAACTTGATCTAACAAGCTTTTCTAGCTTCACCCTGTCCTTTCACTGTCTTTCATCAAGTGGTTTTTATCAAATAATGATTAAGTATTGTTTTCTTTAAAAGGATTATGGACATACATAGTAGGCACTTTTAGTTTGTGCTCCACCTAACCTATTGTTATAATACACAGTCTTATTTTGATGTTATTTGAGATGCAAAAAGAAGAGCACTGAACCTCACAGAGTAGCATACCACAGTTTGAGTCAGACCTTGGCTAAGCCTGGGGACCTCTCCTGTCTTCAATGAGATCACCAAGGTGTCAGTGAGGACAAGGTTTATCACATTACATATTTAGCAATTCCTTAACACATGGGCTTTGTAGTGGAGGCTGAAACAGTAAATATCATTAGCAGTGGGACAGATTTCACCCCATTGTTCCCACCCTGAATATGCAGAGCAAGTTAAGAATTTTTCAGCTGAAGTTTTCAAGGAAAAAGTAAGAAAATGGTGGCTTAAACTGAAGTAGAGAGAGTGAGAACAAAAGAAGAAAATCCCTGAGGAAACTACTGGTAGCCTTAATGTTGGGAAACTCAGCAGGCTGGGGGAGGACCAGGACATGCAGGTACCTCAGCCCCCATGCAAAGCTAGTCCCTGGCTGGAGCACCAGGCTGGGGGCTGCTTACCTTACTTTCACAAAAAGCACAAAGGGTTTGTAAAATCTCAAGAAGGCTTACAAAATGGGAAAATAAATTGGTATCTAATTTAACTGCAGATTTCTGAGGCAAGTTGTTTGTTCTATGCAATAGGCTTAATATGAAATCAGGTCCATTTGTGGCAGTTCTTATTTGGTACAAAAACTCCAGGCCTGTGGGCCATGGGAAGGGAAAGTTGCCACTGGGATCCTACAAAAAGCTTGTCTAAATCAAGTCTTTGGCAGTAAGCTGAATCAAGAGGCAGCATTGTAGTGCTATATCACATTCCTATCTCAGACCCATGGAAAAATTGTTGCATTCCCAGGTGTGGGAGTCATGAAGGATGAGGTTTATAAAGTAACATGATGTGAATGCTAAGGCAACCTTCTTTTGAAAGAGAAATAAAGACCACTCCCTTCTGTGCTTAGCCAATTTTAGAGAATGTTTTACATAATGCATATTTGAACTTGTACATATTTCACTTAAGTTCACAAATAAAAATGTGAAAATAATAAGAAAGGAAAAGTCATACAAAGGAAAGCTGTTAAGTACAATATATTTATTTGCCTGCACATTATTTAAAGGAAACCCAGCATAATAAGATAAGCAGATCAGGCTCAGTAATGTCCTAAGCTGCTACCGAGAATTGTAATAAAGTTATGGTCAAAGCCAGTAGAAAGCCATATAAAGAAATTATTTTAAAGAATTTTTTTTCTGCTATTGTAAAAGTCATTGGTTTCCTTAAGCTGCTGGAAATTAATACTAAACCTTTGTTCAATATGTCATTAAGACATCAGTAAACAGTTAGGACCATAGAATACATGCAGCTTTCTTTTCTATTTTGGGACCTTGCTGACCTGAAAGGCTTCTCAATGGTGGGCACTGCTGGAGAGGTGGTGTTACACATCTGCAAGCCTCACTTTTGCCTCGTAGCAGTGAGGGTTTACAGAGCCATAGACAATGATCATGTGTTTATCTCCCTCTGATGTCTTTGGTGGGTAGAGAGCAAACTGGCTTTTGCTACATTCCTCCTCCAATCTCTGCCACCCCTTAGTCCACAAATCATTTGTGCAAATGGCAGGATGGTGCGTGTTGTGTTATATAAGGAAAAAAAGCATTTGTGTTTTTTAAAGTAAACATGCCTGAAAAGAGAATGTCACTATGGTCACATTAAAAGCCAACACTTCCCATTTATGTCTAGCCTGCTGTCTGAACTATCACTGTTTTCTTCAATGAAAATGAATTATAGTATCTCTGGCTTTATTTGAAACCAAGTCTGTAATAGTAATTCATCTGCCATTAGCAATTATACACATTGAGATACACATCAGAATAAGGTGGATTCACTTTATTCCAAACTTGACTCTGGAAAATAGAAGTTTTCAAATCTGCACAGCAGATTTTTCTGTATATTACTGAGTATGACTCTACTACAGTGTTTGTGTTATATATTATCTTTATTCTTTGATGATATCAAGTAATGTAACAGTGTCAGAAACTGTGTATCATAAATTCAGTAATTACTTAATGGATCAACAAAAAAACAAAGCAGAGAAATTCCAAGACTTTCAGTTAATCACAGGCAAAACTGAGATAACCTACAACAACAAAAGCAGCAGAACCATCTTTTTCGCACTGTTAGTCTCACTCAGGTATCCCCCTTCTTCCTCTCTGCTAACACAAACTGTTCTACTGCCATGAATTCACTCACAAGCATGAAGAATTCAGTGTGCCCCCTATTTTTTTTCTATCCATAGATAAGAGAGGTCACTGGTAGAACCTAATACCCAACGACACTGCAGTTATTGCCTGTTTATGCTCAATAACCTCAGAAAGTTTGGGCTCCTTCTTTCCCCTAGAGGTTTTCAAATAGGAAAAAATATTATTATTATTACTATTATTATTATTATTAGTTTGTGCTTTCTTAGTAGATATGGTTTGAATTTTCCCATTTATCTCTTATCTGTTGCTGAGGGGAAAAACAGTCTTGCTGATGGGTTGTGACTAAAATACTTAAAGCAACAAAAGAATCCACTCTGGAAGTACAATCCTCTAATATATCTGCCCTGTTCTGTTTATATGTGGAAACTGAGATTAAGTTGGTGAGATCTAATCACTAAAGAAGCTAACATCATATCTTTTAAATTGTTGACTTTCCTTTATGTTTTCTGACTAGTTCCATATACAATTTCATCTTGCTTGGAATTGTAACCTAATAGTTACCTAGTTATCAGTATTTTGAGGACATCAAAGAGGAAATTTATACTGGGTACATGAGAGACCTGATGTAGGTGAACATCTTTGTCCCAAAAGCAACTTGGATATCACTGAATAACTAAGAAAGTAATTCTAGGAATGTAGAAGTCTTACCTTAATTAAACAGATTTTAAAATCATCTTGTTGAAATTTCTAATTGCTATGATGATCATATTGTCTTCAGTTATGAATTTCAGTAACACTAGTAACTAGAGAATTATTCTGATGGTTTTCCATGTTCTTGTAGGAAGTTTTTTTTTTTTACCTTCTGTGGTTTCTTGTGTGAACAGTTTGTCTATTTAAAGCCTGCAGAGAGGATGTGATTTTCCCATGCAGGGGAACAATGGCAGTGATTTCAAATACACTATTGAAAGGGTTTATTGCAGTTGAAAGTCACCAAAAAAAGTGGTTGTTCTGTAGCTCTATACTTAAACTTTTTTTGCTTTCAAATCTTTCTGAATGCTGAAGTTTTATAGATGTTTAGTAAGGTAAAATCCTTCATTTAATTTTTACCTTATCAATAAATATTCCTGCTTTCAATGCTGTTATTTGTACATAATAATTATTATGCTTCATTCTGTGAAGTGTTGCTCAATCAACAGTCAGAGTAGAAGTGGTAAAGTAGCCACTGTAAAGTGGTTGCTTGCCAGCTTGTGATCATATTTCTCAGCTGCTTGATCTTGTTCTTCAAATATATAATTTAGTCACTGCTGTTTACTGTGTTGAAAGGCTACTGTTAGTAATGTTTGGCAGACTTTCTGATTTTACTGGTCCAAACTCATCTTGATTGTTTAGCTGCTTTACTTTCAACAAGAAAACTGTGTGTTATCTAAATGACACGTGCCACTCACACAAGATGCTTATCTCTCTGGCTACTGGTGGGACTGGGACTTTAGGAATCCAGGGCTATGAAATGCTCATCCACTGAGCCTTTGGAGTGCCTCTCATGGCACTCATGTGTGGAGGAAGAGGTGAGGGTTACAGAAGTTTTCACACAGGTTACCTGTAGTCAGCCTGCTCTTCTGTTCCAACTTGCACAAACATAACTCATAATCCTGATTATTTCTTGAGACACTGCCAGTCATTCCAGCTTCTGAGGTGAAAAAAAAAAAAAAAAGGAAAAGAAAACCATCCCACAACATTTCATGCAATGACTGCTCAAGTCAACTGAAGTGACTCTACAAAATATCTTGGCAAAAAAACAAAGGAGAGAAACAGCTTAATGTAGCATTGCTGCATTCAAGAAATCTGAGCATTCTCCTGGCTTAACTGGTTAAGTTGTTTGCAGTTGCATGTAATTAATTAGTCAGGTTGTAGGAACTCGTTTTGTCAGACACAGATGACTTTCTTACTTGCTACAAAGAGAATGCAAAATGAGAAAAAGAAGAATTTAATAGACCTTTGTCATTGAGCTATCTGACGCTGTATTATTTGGTATGTTCTGATTCAGAGGTGGACAACTGGCACTAAATCCAGGAAAGAAATAAAAGACAGAATTGATCAGAATGGAACAATCTGTACAGAAGATTGTTTTATATTCCAGATATGGCTGTGTACTTTACTTTTGGAGGAGTAGGAGAGCTGGCTGTTTCTTGGAACAGTTCTGGGGAAATATGGGTCTAAAAGTTAAAAGTTTAATTTTTTTTCAGTGAGGCTGGTGCCCTGGAAAGACAAGCTTCCCTGACAACTCTTTTTCTCTTACTTTTACATTTGTTTCCTTTTCTCTGTATGTTTCGTTATCTATTCCTACTCTCATATTAATTTAGTTAACTAAGATTTCTTTTTCCATAGTTGCAGAATTAGAGGGATTTGGTGAGGTTTCTTGGTTTGGGGAGGTTTTTCTGGCTAATTTTTTTTAATCTGGCAACTGTAAATTGACAGAATGATTTTTAGTGCAAGCACTTTTTTGGACTATGCATGACAATCTTGTGGGCTAGCCATGAATTTGGCACTTTGGCAGACTCCCAACTTACCTTTTAACCTCCCATATGTACTTTGATGGGAGTCATACTGCTGTTGTTTTATTCTCTTCCAAATTTCTTTTGAAACTCGGTGCACTTTGTGATAACACAAATCTACTGGTATTACGTTTCATTATTGCGTGAGTAATGAAGCTGATGTCCTCAGTGCCTTCAGCAGAGTTTTGAACAGGCTTATAGGCTTCACTGCCCTGTTTTGGCTTGATAAAGCAGTCCCACATGTTTTTCTTCTGTCAAGTAAGATTACAGTTTGGTAAATGGTAAAAAAGTTTAATTGACTTGTGCTTTTACAGATAGGCTTAAAATTTCATTGTCACTCTTTACAGGTAGTCAGAATTTAATAATTAGACTCTTTCTAGTTTTCTCTTGGCCCAGTTTTTTAATTCTGTTTTTTTAATGTCAAGGTAAATTTTTATTGCTAATTTCTGTGCTTGATACAAATCCTTAAGGAAATAAAGAGAATGGTGAGTATCTTGTTCTTATCCATTGTGTGGTGCCTTACTGTTAGTGTTTTATTGCTGTTGAAGTTTCTCATAGTTTAGGACTTTCCTGGATTATTGACTCTATCTCCATTCAAGTTCATTACTACCATATGGATTGCATTAAATTAAAGTTAAATGATTTTAGGTCCTAACAACTGCAGTGTGTCACCTACCTGCATGGGGAAATTCTGCAATCAGAGTTAAGACATAATTTTAGAGTCTTCTTATAAACACTTAATACTTAAAACACTTAATAAAGTGGATCCATTTTTCTAAGCAGCCTCTCGAATTTCTTCAGTTCCTATCATAATTATATGTATTATGACCTTCTTTCTAGCAGTCTGTTGTGATGGTGGCTGTAAGTGGTTCCAAGATTACATCAAATATAATTATACTTTGATTTCTTTATCTGAACATCTTGACTTCTTGAAATATAGCTTGTATTCTTCTTTAGTTAAGGAACATCCAAGATAACACTGCACTTGGAAGGTTATAAGCTACAGCTACAATCTGATTTCCTTCTTCAATCTGCAAGAGCCTTACCCTGATGATGACATTCTATTTGGTGTTGCTATAGTCCTGTTTGAATGCAGATCTTTTTATTCCAGCTCTTTTAGTTCCCTGAAGGAGCAGTTTTGGGAAGGCACATGACTTTTGAAACAGGGAGCTTTGTTTTGTTTCTTTGGCTTCTTGTGGGGGGGGTGCAGAGCTGTTGATAACCTGTTTGCCCTGGCATTATGTTGGACAATTCTGGCAAATCACTTTCCAGAGGCAGGAAGAAGTGGTTACTTGAAGGTTTAAATGGTTATATGTAGGGGGTTATGTGGCAGTCAGCTGGATCTTGGATTGTTTAGGAACTGCTGATATTAATGACCTTAAGGAATGATAAAATATGCAGTCTGCTCCAAGGAGCCATGCCTGGGTGACCACTGAGGACCTTCAAGAGCAGCGTGGCTGATCCAGAGATAGCCAAGTGTGATGTAGGGGATATTGCTTGCAATAAACTTTTCTACAACCAGAGTATACTTCAGCCACACAAACCATATCTGACAAAGCTGGTTTATGTAGGAGACAGTGATTTTGCTGTCACTGAGGTAAATACAACTTTGTTGTGCCAGGTCAAGCTTGTTTTACATGCACAAAACACTTTGTAATGTGTACGTAACACAACCTATCCCTACATGCACAGTAAGTTCTCCAGTGCTTCCCAGCATCTGCTTTGTGGATGCATCATTGCAGATGTACAATGATTCTGCAGACCTTGAGTAGCAAGTCCACTGTGTCCCAGGAACAGCTGAATTTCATGTTGGCCTGGCTACCTGCTTGAGGAATATATGGGCCAACATGTTAAAGAATGTTTAACAAGTGTCTAAAGAAAAAAAAAACAAAACTAAAATCCACCTACTGAAATTGGTGTGAGAAGAAAAAAAGACCACTTCTGGGGAAATCTCAGCTTACTGTAGCCTTGGACATACCTACAAAAACTCTTAACATACTGCAGCCTTGGAAGGGCTGTTTAATCAATTAATGTACATAAATGTTTGGTGCCTGTGGTTCTGAAGGCTGAAATCTGACAAGGAGAAATTTCTTTGGAAGAAATTCTCTGAGTAAGGTAAAGACTTCTCATCCCTCACTCAGGTCAAATTTGTTGGCATAAAGGATTTTTGCAAAAAACCCTCATCTTTTCATAGGCTTTTGGGGTGAAATTAATTTACAGAGGGTAGCATGGGATTTTATTCTTCTTCTATAATTTAGAACTTGCCTACACACAATTTTTTTTTCATCAATTTAATAAGGAAATAATAAGGAAATAAGGAAATTTGTGTAATTATTCCAGGAAAAAGAATTCTGATCAGGAAGTGTCAACAAATCACCTAAAGACATGTGTTCTGCTTCTGATTCTCATCTCTCTATGTAATCATACATATAATACGATATAGATATATTTTTCATATATATGTGTATCTATTTTATATCTAAATATAATATGTATCTTTAATATATATCAGAGATACCTAAAAGCCTAGACAGTAATATAAAAAGCAAATGTTGTTTTGATACACATGCAATATAAGTGGGATTTTTTTGCTTTGTTTTATGTTATTATATCTACATGATGAAGAGGTTTTACTTGGGGGAGGTGGGGGGCTGTTCATGCAAGTGAGAGTTCTTTTATGCACTGACTTTCCAGATCCTTTTGTCATTAAGTGTAAGGCAAGTGGCAGGTAAGTTAAATGGTACCTAGCATCTATTGTGTTGGAATATGTATTAACCATCAACGGTATATTTAGAAAATATGCAGAGGGCAAGACAGGAAAGGTGAATATCCTTTTCTCAACCTTTTTTTGACCTAACCCAATTTTATAAGCAGACAATTGTGTGGTTTTGACACAAAGACATTTGTATGATCAGAAACAGCTGCTAAGATATGTTGTTTAACAATGAATGCAAAATATTCCTGTGGAATTATTTTTGAGCAGGCTTAAGCTACAGAAAACAGTGCTTCCAAGGATGGGAATGTTGTTTTTCATCCTTCTCATTGCAATCTGAACTTTGAATTGCTACTGTACATTAAGAATCAATTTCAGAGTAATCCAAGTTTGAAAATACCTATTCACTGAACCCATCTGCTAGAGTATGCATAAATTGGTACTCCTTGCTTAGTGCTAATGGAAAAAATAGAAAATGGCTTTGTTGACCTATTTCACATTGACAGAATGATAGATCTGTAGGAAACAAGAAACTGAGATCTTTCCCAAACTTTTCTGATGCTGCCTTGAATACATAAAAGCTGTGCTTTCATGCAGCTGAAGAGAGTAAAAGCTTAGTCTTACAAAATGCTTGTAATTGCCTGCTTCTTTATTTTATTGCCTTTAACTAGCTTTATTTAGTGACTGCTACCAACTTTTCATGCACAGGCAGTGAAGGACAGTTTCTCAGTGGTGTTTGGGAAACCATTTATTTGTCAAATTCTGTAGTTTATTATGAAATTCAAGAGCACATGATCAAAATTTGAGAGTTGATTTAATTTGAGACCTTTGTATTTCAGGGACCTGAAACTGGACAATATTCTTCTGGATGCAGAAGGCCACTGTAAACTGGCTGACTTTGGGATGTGCAAAGAAGGGATTCTGAATGGAGTGACCACCACGACGTTTTGTGGCACACCTGACTATATAGCTCCAGAGGTATTGTTTTGCAGTGCACTAACAGTACAGATATTCTTATTTATTGGACTGTTACATGTGTCATTTTAGACACTCTTTGCGCGTAGATGAAGACATTTAAGATGCAGACTAGACTCTGCTGCAGTTGTGCTTAGGTAGTCTTGCAGAAAATGGTTACTCTACTGCTCACAAGTACTATTCCTTGATGATAGCAGTGGTTTTTCTAGTATTTGTTTCTTGAAATTAAAGTTAGTCTTCTCAATTTGATCATTTCTAAATCAGCATAATGATGATGATTTTTAGCAGCCTTCAAGGTGCTAGATGCAACTGAGTATTGCAATTTTAGTAATCTTAAGTAGTTATAAAAATGTTTTATTTTTTAGTGAGGTTTAAAAGAACATGTTCATACAGAAGAAGTCCTGTGTTTGGTGTAATTTTGACAGCAGCCTTTGTGGGAATATATTTTTTTTCCCTTTGTTTAGAATATCTGTTAGTGACAGATACTATGCTTGTGCTACTTTATAGACTTGCACAGAAACATGGAAACTAGATATAGATCCTGCATATTAGTTGGCAACATTTCAAGGTGTTCATTGGATAAAATAAATAGCTGAGAGTAGTGTGGCTTTTGCACATCCTAGATTTTAATATTACGAGGTGCATTTCAAAGTGCCTAAAATGATCCAATATTGAACAACTATTCTGCTAGGCAGACTTTGCTCAGTTGAGTTAGTAACCTGTGCATCTTTCCGTTTGAATAGTCAGTGTGCAGGTTTAATGGAAAGGCATTGTTGATTTGTCTTTCATCAAACATAAATTTGCAGTGAGGAAAAATGTTATTTATTATTCCTTAGACTCAATAAATCATAAATCCATTCTGTTAGTGTTCATGGCTGTCCAACTTCAGTAGCACAACTGATAAAGTGTGAATCATCTTGAAACTATTATTACATAAATGTGTGTATTATGGAGTCTGAAAAGTATTCCAGCATTAAAAGAAAATAAATACCAGTGTGGTATTTGGGGCTATGTATGAATTTTTTTCTGATTTGGTATACTAACTGAGTCCTTTGACAAATTCTTTGAAAATTATTACTGAAAATAAAGCACTAATAAGAACACAGGAACCTTTACTGAGGCTTCCAGTTCATCATGTTAATTGCAGAAGTTATCTCCTATTTCTCTTACATTGTGGTGATATGTCTTAATTTCCTTTTATTTAGTAGTATCTGATTTGCAAAGAGTTCCCAGAAGACATGGAAAGTATACATCTAATTTTCTGCATTTGATGGCTATAAAATATCATTTTCTTTCAATGAGGAATGTGGATAGGATCCAGACCTGTGTATCCAAATGTTAAACTTGTTTCTGTTTTTATGTTAAGACTGAATTCGGTTTTATATTGGTCTTGATTCCCAACTACAGCACTAAGCCCAAGCAGTTCACCACAGGGTTTCTCACTGCACTGTGCAGTTGTTGCTTAAGGAGTTGGTGGATTTATTGCCATTCCAAGGCATTTTAAGGCAGCCAGCTTCACCTTAAGCAGGCACCGACTCCCCTTTCCCTGGTTCCCTGTCATGCTGATCCAATGCAGCCAAACTGCAAGCTTCTTTCTTGTGAAAAGGAGACAAGAATTAACCTTGTTCCTGGTACAACAGTTGTTCTGTAACACCAAGTGCTACTATAAAACTCTATCACACTAAACTATTACTTGCCACTAAAGGTATTTGCTACAAGGTTGAACTTGTGCCACATGAGAAGTTGTAGCCAGTTTTTCCTGAAAGCAAGTGCAGTTAAAGTGAATTCTACAGCCATGTATTGTACAGTGGTTTAATGCTGTAAAAGGAACTTGAACAAAAATGCTTTTGGCTTCCTTCAGCCCTACCTAAAGGACAAGAATAAATGTCTCAGATGATCTCTGTGCAGCATTAGAAGCTGGTTCAGTTTGTTTTGTTCAAGATAGAGACAAGGAAATGTTTCACATTTTCCACCAGTCTGTTTTGTATATGTGATCTTTTTTCCCCTATAGTGTGACCTGCTTTAAACAGCCTGGGAGGATGTGCAGCTCTTTTGCTCACAAGCATAGTCATTTACTCAGGGGACTGATGAACTCTCAGTACTGCTGAGAACAACATCTCATTGACACTTAGCTGTGCTGGTGCAAATTGCATGGCTAAGAAACCCTGCCTGCTGTTCCTGAAATCAGTGTGTGATCCAGTCCTGCTTAGGCACTGGGGCATAGAAGGGCTGTATCATGTTGAAACAGCAAATGTGCAGCTGAGACAGTTGCCTCACTTGTCTCTTCAATCCAATCTCTTTTTCTGTGCTAGATCCTCCAGGAGCTGGAATACGGTCCATCCGTGGACTGGTGGGCTCTGGGAGTTCTCATGTATGAAATGATGGCTGGACAGCCCCCCTTTGAAGCTGACAATGAAGATGATCTCTTTGAATCCATCCTTCACGATGATGTATTGTATCCAGTCTGGCTCAGTAAAGAGGCTGTCAGCATTTTAAAAGCAGTGAGTCTTCCATTACTTGCCTTCCTCCTCCTCCTCCTCATGGGTTTTTGGGGGGTTGGTTTGTTGGGTTTTTTCCTTGATTAAAATTGAATTTGCTGAAAGCTGTTGAGAGCACTCACCACTGGGAGTTCAAGCACAGTTCAAAGTGCCACTGTTAGGATAATGGGGCCTTGGATAAATTACACTGCTGGTGGGAAAGGAACAGAATGTTTGTATTCCACACAGTTGTACACTGTATAAATCTGTGTACTGCAGATTCATGTTTCAGGGAAAACCCAACCAGCTAGAACTGTGCTATCACTTTGACACTTTATATGCCATATACTCCCATCACTAGAGTGGGAGAAGCACTACGTAATTAAAGAAACAATGTTTTTTATTAAACCCGCTTACAAAATTTCCTGTCCCTTTGCTGTTTTTCTGCTGTCCTCAAGATGGGTTGAAAGCCCTTTATTTACAGCTGCATGTTCTATTTTTTAGTTCACATGATAAGCGGTCTTACTTTAGTGCGATTGTTTCTGTTCTCATTGGGATTTTTCAGTATGAGTGATGACTTGACAGTAACTTGTGTCATCTAATGCCACAATTTTTAAAATCAGTCAATATGTACCACTGGGCAAATTTGGTTTTTAGACTACCTTTATAAAGTCAAGTTTATAAAGTCATTCATTACTATGAATGACACTGATGTAAATTCTTTCTTCTCTGCTAGTATCATCCTAAAATTGAAAGCAAAACAATACAGAAGCAGTATGTCAATCCCCAGAGTTGGCAAAAACCCGAGAAGGATTTTTGGCTTAAAAAAATTACTTGATTTTTATTTATTCCATTTTTCCATCGTCTTTGAAACTGGAAAATCTCTGCCTTTCTATATATTTTTCTTTCAGCATCTGAAGGGAGACTTTCAATTAAGAAGGCAGCTGATAGCGTAAAATCCTGCAGAGATCTTCATACAGGGTTATTTTGAAAATGTATATAAAACATAAACAATTTGTGATTTTTAACACCAGTGGAGGGCACATTCTGCAGAAATTCTAATCTTGACCTTTTGATGAAAATGTCTTCTACTGAGCAAGAGAGATGCTCTAGCAATGATTCAAAGCAGAAGTCAAAGTAAACCTCTCAGAAGTGTTTGCTGAAGTATCTCTTTTGCTACATTCACTGTAGTGAGAAGATGATTTTTTACTGCTGGTAGTAATTTATTAATACTTATTCTCCCTTCTCCCCCAAATAGCTTTCTGACTAGTTTTTGTTAGCTCACATTATACTTTCGTGCATCCATTTCTGTTTCCAGACCCTTTGATTATTTTACTTCAGCAATTAAAATATATGGACCTGAGCGGCAGAGTTCAGGCTTACATCCAGGGCTCAGGAGTTATTTTGGCACATTGTAAAGGAAGGGTTGTTGTCAGTTTTCATACCTACATCTGATTTTCATTGGAGTCCAGAAGATTTTCTTTTAAAGCTGACTTTTTTACAGAATTTTCTTCATTTTGATAGTAGAAATGGTGATTTGTATCTTGCTGTAGTCATAGCCTTTCAGGCATAAGTTGATACAATTTAATGGAGCTGTGGCAATTTACACCATAAATAAAACAGATTTCCTTAGGATTAGCAACCTGCTGCCTAAGAATGTATGGTGTGAAACCTGCTTGAAACTTGTGTTCTTCATCTGATACTTGTCCATATGAAGAACAGGAAAAACAGAGGAAAGAAAGAGGCGTCTATGTATTTTACTGCTGAATGGTAGCAAGGGATTAATTTTGGAGCACTTCATTTCCTCACATTGTGCTTTGAGACATGAGTTTCATTCTTTTGAAACTGTGTATTTTTACAGTCCTTCGAACACCATGTAAGGAAAGTTTAATAAGAAGACATTCTCTTGTATTAAGTGGTGGTGTTGTCTTATTTTCTGAACAGTTTTCCTGTTATTTCCTTTAAAACACTGAGGATGATATTAAAGCTCAGTATTACAAGGCAGCGTGTTGCTTATCCCATGAAAATCCACACATCTTATTAGTCCTGTTTCTGTGAATTGACAGGAATTGCTATTTAAATTCTTTCCTGTGTAGTAAGGAAAACAATTCTTTATTGAAATAGGCTCTCTGCTTCTTCCCAAGCAATGGAGAGATGTTGTCTCTACAGTGTGTGTTCCCTGTGTACTGGGATGCAGTCTCTGGCTACAGAAGCAGAACTCTGTGTTTAAGCTGTATGATTTACTTCAAGAAGCAAAATTTGGGGAGCCTAATGATCCTTGATTCAAACCCTAAGCAGCATTTTGTCCTGTTATCACTTAAGTCAGTAGGAATGCTGATCCTAAAAGGCTTCTTCTTTCAGAAAAGGAGGTTCCTGCTTTAGCCATGAAAAGGTTTATGGCTATGGCTGTCAGCTCCATTTGCAACCATCTCTTCTCAGAAAAGGAGGTTCCTGCCTTAGCCATGAAAAGGTTTATGGCTGTGGTTGTCAGCTCCATTTGCAACCATCTCTTCAGCAGAGTGCAGTTAACAGCTGTGCCTGTCCTGACAGTTGCATCAGTGTTGATGCTGGTGATAAACTGGGAATAAATGTCAGGTTTTGTTTCGGAAATAGAAAGGGATTAAATTAATGCAATTGAATGTCTGCTTTAGAAGTTTGATATTTTTTCTTCATATATGCATGTGATATTTTTGTTTAAGTATTCATTCTTAAAATACATTCTCTTTCATCATCCATTTCACAGTTTCATGAAGTTTGTGAAGTACAGCACTAAACTGGACAGTCTAGTCGCATTGTCATGTCCTGGGCTTCTTAAAAAGTTATATGTCCAGATGCTTTCCCTGTCTCCAGTTTAAAACAAAGATAAAGCATGGCAGATACTAGGATCATATTTTACTTCTTTGATACCTGGATTATATGGTACAAAAAGCACATCCTGTAGTTTCCATATTCTGTTTCTGCAATACATGTGGCTGCTGGTTCCTGGCCTGCTCACTCTGGTCCTGGGCATGAAATAAAACAGAGGAATGTAGGAATGCATTTTGTGGTTTTTCAAGAGACCTCACCAAAGCACAGTAATCCTTTCAAAACCTTTATTTCTCCTGCTCATAGAAAAGATTGCCTGTAGTTTAGATATGACTTGCAAAAGAACTTGCAGAGCAGTTGAACTCAAGACCAAAGAGAAGGATCATCTTCAGAATGGTGCATGCATGTCAGAGACCACAGACAGAATTGCCTTGCTGATCTATGCTATACCTTTAAAATGACAGCAAGAGTATTCTTCTGTGAATGGTTGATCTAGATATCTGAAACCATTCTGAGGGCTTAAGTAGCTACTTACCTAATAACTGGAGTACTAAAGCAAGGGCATGCACTACAGTAATTTATTTTATTCTATGTTTGGTTTTTTTTCCTGCAGAAGTATAGTATGATGTGATACATAGGTTGAAAAGGCACTGAACAATTATTACATTTTGTTTACTTTGTACACTTTTTCTAAATTTAAAAATGTTATATAATGGCTGAATATGAAGTTATAGCAAAGCTATTGAACTATTTCTATAATGTGTTTGTGTTTATAAGAACAGCATTCATTGCTACTTGAATTGCAAGGATTCTGTGTCCACGCAAATTAGGAAATTAGTAGAGCAATTGCTAATAAAAGAAGGAAAAATAACAGAGAAAAATCAGGTAAAGTATTATGACCTGCCATCAGTTGATATCAATGTCTTACACCACTTGTACAGCTTTTTTCTGACAGGAATAGTAATAGTTTAAATGTGAGAAGTTTATAAATCACCACACCGGAGGAGACCAGTTAGTTCCAGTCGCTGACACTAATCGTGTACTAAAAATGAAAGAAAATGTGCAAGTTATGTCATGGGGGACATGACATAACTTCCCATTCTCAAAGAAAACTTTCTGCAGGTACTGATCACTCTGTCTCTGAAGGGTTTAAGATCATCTTTCTTTCCTTTAGTATTTTTGGCTAAAGCTGGAAGTAGATATGCTGAACGAGAATCTAGTCCTTTAACACTCCCAGTCAGATGAAATTAAGAGGTCTCAACAATAAACTGAAAGGGTTTCTTGCAGTAAATTTACAGTTTGGAGTCTCTGAATCTTATGGTTTGGCCAAAACCTCTGAAATATGGAGTGCCAGAAGAAATAACCTTCTGAAAGGAGACTGTCTCTAAAAACTTGGCTTTAAGAATTACAGTGTGTAATTGAGCAGCAAATGATTTCCAGGTATTGCCATTCATCTCTTAACTTTTCCCTCCTTTCCCTCTCCACCCTGTAGTTCATGACAAAAAATCCCAACAAGCGACTTGGCTGTGTGGCGTCACAAAACGGGGAAGATGCGATCAAGCAGCATCCATTTTTCAAGGAAATTGACTGGGTTCTTCTAGAGCAAAGGAAAATCAAGCCACCCTTCAAACCTCGGATTGTAAGTAACAGTTTGTATAACATTCAGAGAAAACTTGGCTTGGCAATTCTACTTGTTGGCTTTTCTGAGAAATGAGATTACCTGATGCAGTGTTTGGAGGGCTGAAACAGTAACATAAAAACAGCACTAAGGTTTCTTTGTCATTGTTTCTGTGAAGGTAAGTGTCAGGAATAAATGTAATGCACAGAAAAATGTTCATGTTCATCTGCATAAACCATAAGAGAGTTCAAAGCACATTTTTAATTATATTCTGTGTTCTCAAAGAGGCCATAGCCAGAAAAGATTATTTCAGTTGATGCATATCGTCTATACTTTCTGTGTGAACTCTTTACAGTTCTGCCTTGCTGATGGCCACTGGATTTTGTAGTTGAAACATAGACAAGAATTTATAAGGAATAATATTTTAAGTGAAGAAACTTATAAAAACAGCTTCTTGGGGGAAAGAAACACACATTATGGTTAGATAAATTCATATATTAACATTTTCCTGGATAATAACCGTTTCTATTTCAAAGTAACAAAAATCTGTTAAGAACAGCCCCACCTGCAGAAAGTACAAAAGCCATGCAAAAATATTTTAGTCTGGTATTTCTCTGGATGAAAACACAATTAACCAAATGTCACAGAGTGCATGTGGTTACTTCTGTGCTTACACACTGCAAGAGGGTAGCTTTGTGATAAATCCTCTGAGACTGATTTGCATCTTTTGATTTCACACGTTCCTAATTACAATGTTTGATTTGCCTGTGGATGTGGTCAAGGTTCCTGTTTGTTTCTTTCTTTAGATAGTTTACAAAGGTATTAAAAAGCCCAAAAAAGCAAAACAAATGAGCAAAATAAAAACCTTAGGTCTCAACTCTGACTCCTGAATTAAATTCAGAGGTGAAGAAGTCCCTTCTGTTTTTGAAGAATTGCTGTATGTTACATGTAATGCCTTACTTTGAGTCCAGTGAGATGCCTTTCCCCAAGTTCCTTGTGTAGATGGTGAAAGTGGGACTGACCATCCAGAACAGGAGCCTGAGGCAGCTCCTCTGAGTCCACCCTTGGGGAAATCTCTCTGTCTCTCTGTAGCTGTGCAGAAAAAGCCCAAAGGGATTGACAGCTGTGAGTGAAAGCCCTTATGAACCCCTTTCTAGGAGTAATAGTAAGGTACACTGTTGTCACATGAGGAAGGTTTTCTTAAGGTATTGGAGGATGGAAACCTTACAATGCCCTGTGTGCAGGTGGAGCTGGCCTGAGCCAGCCCCACTCCTGGGGGTGCAGCCAGTCCCTCACCCTGCTGCCCAGCTGCTCTCTGGAGGTGTGGCAAGCTTGTACTGCTGCCTGAGCTGATGTACAAGCCTCTGCACTGCTGCAGGGAGTGTCAACCCCAAATTAAGTCCTTTAGTACCTATCTGAAGCTTATTTAGTACTGTGGCTGTTTTCCAGTCAGGTTCCACAGCTCTCAGATAGCTGCACTTGGGCAAAGTCTGTGTTCGGCTGAGTTGCATTTGTGTAGCTCTTTTCTTGTTTTTCACAAGAATTTGGCCTTTCATCTCACCATCATTTCAGTTGCTTTGCTCAATATTCATCAGAATTTTGTTTTTAAGTCATGATGAACTATTACAGAATTATTTTCACTTTATGCCTGCATCTAATTTCCAGTTTCCTTTCATCTAGTCTGTTTATTGGCTGTTTTCCTTTCATGATCAAGATGCACGGTCTCTTTGACCATAGGTATTTTTATGAGGCTTTTATTATTTTTGTAACTACTCCCACTGTGGCAGTCCTTAAAAGTCAGGAGGTATTTCATATATCAGGTGATTGTATTCATGGCTGATATAAATGCCTTCTGCCTTCTCAGTGGGGTTTCTTTCTCTTTCTGTTAATTATTTCATTGTTATTATATTGTAAAGCCAATCCTATTTTGTTAATTCCTGTTGTTTTGTTCCTTTTCCCCTTTTCTGCTTTCTTCAATGGTATTTTAATTGAATAGTTCAGTTTCAGTAGTGATTGCAGATTATTTCATAGTCTGAAATTTGTATAATTTTAGGACAGCTCTTTGCTCCTTAATAATTGTTAGGGTGATTTTATACATCCCTATTTACACTTCTGGTCATTTTTCTTCAGGCTACTTCTCTAATGTTGGATTTCATACTAATTCTTTCTATATTGTATCTACCAACTTTCTTCATTCTACCAGATTTGATTCCTGCAGTCTAGTATCTATATGCTTGGCTTTTTTTCTGAACTCTTTTTTTTTATAGTGGTGAATTCAGATAATATGTACTCTATGTTAGAGGCATCTCTTATTATTTTCATGTTCTGAGCCTGCTCTCTCTAAGGTATCTTCCCCAGTCACTGGGTCCTATCAGCTTTTACTGATAACTTCGAGCATACCTTATCCTTATACCTTATCCTTATACCTTATGATCCATGTTTATGATCCATCAGCTATTTTGTGCCAAGTGTTAGAATTTTACAGTTGTTTGGATTTTATTGTTGTATAGCAATCTTTGGGCAAGGTCATACTTGAAATTTTTATTTGTGCTCTCAAAACTGAATGATGTATTACTTGGAAAGTTAGGTGTGATATAGATCTGGGCTGGAGAGAAAGATCACACAAATGAAATACAATTATTAATTATTCAACTTCAGAAATGGCAAAGAAATTGCAGGCAGTAAATTTCAAGTGCTATAAAGGTAGTTTTGTATGCTTGCCAAGCTATACCAGATTGCACTCACTTTGAAAAATTGTGAGAAGAGGAAAGAAGGTGAACACTAATGAAATATGATCTACTTTAAAATCTTCATAGAGAGTTCTTCTCTAAATTCAGTTGTGGGTGTAGCATTGAGATTCATGGATTCAGATTAACAAATGTAACTGTTCCATAGCTGTGGAATAACTATGGAAAAAGCATAACTAATGCCTGTGTTTGGAATGGTTTATGGGTTTTAACATCTTTTGGTATTAATAAAGGGCTGTTGATTATTTTAAAGTGATTTGTAATGTTAAGAGAGGATTAAAAAATATTTTAATCTTGTGTTGAGGAGGGCCTAGTTCTGTGAAAAGATCTATGAAAAGAGAGGCCAGATTATTAGTCAGAAAATAGACATTCTTGCATGTGATATGTGAGTGTACATATGTGTTGGGAAAAAAAGTGTACAATGCTATATAGCTGTCTGGGCCTTGATATTGAGTTTTGCATGCACATACAAGAATGCATATATTTACACAGGTAGTCTTCTATTTTCTGACCAACCAGTAAGATGACTAAGGGGGGAATATATATGATTATATCATAAACACTTTCAAAATAAAACAATACATAAGATATGTTCAAATGAGTTCCAGGCAATGTAAAGTGATGGCACTAAACCAGTAAAGTCATTAGGGAAAATGGTCAGACACTGAGGTCCCATCAGACAATGGAATAATCTGCCAAGGGAGGTCATGGAGGTGGTATTGTGGAAAAAGCCTTGCTTCTGTTCTGCTTCACTCTCCTCAAAACACACAAGTTCCCTGATTAGCACAGCTGATTTGCTTTTCTCTTACCTACCATCCTTTCTCTGCCATAACAAATTTTCTGAGGAGCTATATTACATGGTATTACTGTCAGGCTGTGCTTCTCCATGGTTCAGGTATGTCGCTTCAGCTCTGCCAGCCTTAAGTCTGAATTTTTCAACTGAGCTTGGGAAAAAAAAAACTGCATGGATATGTATTAGCCAAACTTTTAAAGGTTTTTGTTGTTCGTTTGTTTGTTTTTTAAATCTCATTCACACAGTGGATGGATGTAATTATGTTCCTTATTATACCAGAAATATACCATTAATGTCTTTCTAGTTTGTACATGATTTGATTATTCTAATGATGCTTTGAAAGCTGAAATTTCTTCCTGTGTCCAGCACTAGAGTGGAAATTATCAAAAGGATTTTGAAAACCTGCCTATGTTTTTTTGAAAGCTTGCAAGAGTGCCCTGAACAGAGAACTTATACAAATAGCTGAGGTTTAGATTTCCAAACAGTGACAGAAGTGCCACCCTAGGCTGTCCTAGGCAGAGACAGTGGAAGCAGATTTGGTGGCTCTGAAACCTGCTGGGAAGGGTGATTGCTTCTACAGTTAAATGACTTGGAATAGAGAATACAGAGGCGTTAAAGTGCACTGGGCTCAATCCTGTGATGCATGTTATCTGCCAACTCTTCCTCTCATAAATCTAGGATCATGAGGCTTTTCAGCAGTAAAATCATTTTACATATGTGTGTGTATATGAATAAATAAATAAATGAATAAGTATTGTTCCATGAGCTTTTCTAAATGTTAAACTAGTGTAGAAAAAAAGTCATAGCTCTGGAGCATGCACATTAGAAATCAAACTGTTGAGCAGCTAGACAGAAGATACTGATTACATCTAAGCTCCAGTGACCTTGCAGTGTCTTTGGAGATCATTTTTACTGTTCTTAAAACCTAATTCTTAGAGCTTCACAGCGTGTCTTGAACATTTCTGAATAATATTATTCATCCCAGAATGCAGTTGTGAAAATGTAATTGCATATGCAATAAGTACCATTTTAGTGCAGACAGATGCCTTTTTTCCATAGCAACTGTTACGAGACAGAAAAACCTTTGAGGCATTTTATTCTTCTGTTGAGATTTTTTTCCCCATGTATTCTTCCTAGAATTTTATTCCCTCTGGAATATGAAATTTCCATGATCAGTAGCCATAAGGCCAGGCTATGGTTTGCAACATAATTTATTGCTCAAGAACCACAAAGACCTTGATAGCATTCAGTGATCCTCTGCTCCCCATCTTTTTTTGTTTCCGTGGCTTTATTCCTGGCTTGGTTGAGTTGCTTATTTCCACTTTCAAACTGCATTTGCCATCTTAAAAATTAAAACAATGGTACCAGTAGATCAATTTCTTACATAAGTTATGGATGTGGTGGTAAGTGGGGTAGATCCTGCTTGGTGGCATGATGGGATGATTCTGTCTATCCATACCAAATACAAACTATGCATTAAAAACAGTAATTGAAACAGATTACTGCTTTAATGTGTATTGATTTTGTATTGTTACAGTTCCGTGCAATAAATTCTTTGTGCCATTTCTCAGAGCACAGCTGGTCAGCTGAAAGTTTTCCAGAGTAAACCTGTTGCCTGATGACATGTCAGCAAAACCAGCCAGCAAAAAAGCCCAGAAACGAGTGCACAAGTGGCAAAAAGAGGTGCAGTATCACAGTCCCTCTTGCCAGGGATGAAGGAAAATCACTGCCTAAAATTTGTTACTCATTTGGCTGAAGTCAGTGAGCATCAATTTAATAGAATCATAGAATAGTGTGGGTTGGAAAGGACCTTTAGAGGTCATCTACTTCAACCCCTCTTCAGCAAGCCTAATCAACCATATCAGGGGCTCAGAGCCATGTCCTGGTTGTCCTTGAATGTTTCCAGGAATGGGGCATTTCTCAGCAATCTGAGCAACCTGTTCAGTGTTTCACTGTCCTCATTGTAAGCAATTTCTTTCTTATAATTAGTTAAAATCTACCCTCTTGCAGTTTAAAACCATTATCCCCTGTCCTATGGCAACAGGCCCTACTAAAAAGTTTCTCCTTTTTTTCAAGCCGCCTTTGAGAATTGAAAATCCACAATATAGGGTTTCCCCTGGAGTCTTCTCTTCTCCAGGCTTAATAGCCCCAGTTCTCTTTGCCCATCCTCATAGGAGATGTGCTCCAGTGCTCTGAGGGGTTTCTTTTTGATTTCTGTAGAATTAGACCTTCATGGACACTCCTGTCCTTTCAGACTGAGTTTTCATTGTCAACCCTTGGAAATGTGCATGCCAACAGACAGACCTGCCTCTTTCATCTACCCTGTTGTCAATGTCAGGGTTGGGAAAATTTGAGACACTGTCTAAGATGTCCTCAACATGAAAAAGCTGAATAACTCTTAGTAAGAGGGTAATACAAAGCCTGGTAAAACAGATGTTTGCCATATATATTTCTTTCTAGCAATTAAGCCAAAGTTTTATCACTAATGGCTTTATCAGTGCCTGTGGCAATCCACTCATAGTGTGGCTTTATGGAGATGAAGTTAACAAAATCATATTACAATGATTCACTGTCAATATGCAGCTTTCACAAAACAATGCATTATTTTAATTTTCTCAATGCACTCATAATTTTTTGTTTTTCCATTCTAAAAGCTCACTTTCCTCAAGAGCATTAGAGACAAAATGAATGGGATAGCCTATTGCAGAATTGTATCTTGCACTATGGAGCAACAGCTGCTGCTGGCCTGTTCATTTAATATGACTTCCTTCATTTTGCAGCCTCTTCAATTTCTATTGGTACATCACTGAGAATATGTTCTGAATAATTGTATGTTCCTTCTTCAGTTCTGACTTCTTAGGGTAGAGAGCTGATCTAGCAGCTACAACCAGAGACCCAAGAATTACAAGATATTTAAGTTACTCCACGAGATTTTCTAGAAATTCATTATGTGGTCCAGGCTGCATCATGTAATCTTTTCTCACTTCAAGTTCCCCTCTGTGGTAATCACGGGCAAAGTTAAGGGCCAGTGAAAAAATACAACTGAGAAATGTCAAAAAACAAGTGCTAAAGATCAGCCTGCTTTTTAATTGACTGAATACTTAGGACTTCCCTTGGAAGAGTGTTCTTATGCTATGCCAGACCTCAGTGTTAGCAAGTTTACTCTCAGCCTCAAATTGCACCCTTCTCAGCTCCAGTGAATCTAAGATAATGATAAACCATTATGGAAGTCCCTCCCCCCTTAGTTATCACTATCTGAGCCACATTGTCTGTATGCAGTTTCCTTTGAGAACCTGAACTCCCTTGTTAAGTCTTGACTTAAGGATGCCAGCAATGTGTCCTCTTTCAGTTTTGCACTGCAGCGAAGGTTTGAAATAAAGTCATTCCCAAATATTAAATTCTAGTCATAGCCAATTATCATGGGTTACAAATGGAGTCACTGAGCACCGTGAATTTTCTTTTCCCCCTGCCCTGAATGAGTGAAAAACTGGCAAAATTTTGGCAATCCTTTGCCTATGACTGAATGAGAAGCTGGATGCCCACAGTGTTTGGAAGCTGGGTAATAAGTAGCAAATACGAATCAGCACCTCTGGAGAGTCAGCTGGGCTGTTTGCACAGGCAAACAGGCAGACCTGCCCCTGGGTAGGTGCTGCACTGAATGGCCCCCAAAAAAGTCTTGAATTAGAGACGTGTGTGTTCAAATTGCTGCAGCAACCATCTGCTTACTGTGAACTACGGCTGGAATCCTTAAAGAGGGACCACATTTCTGGAGAAAACTTTCCAGTATGTTAGCCTGAAACATAAGTTCTATATTTGCAGATTCATTTTCATACATGAGGGATAACAGGCAAAGATTTTTTTTACTTTTTAATGAGGGATTTTTAACCTAGTGTTGGGAAGTCATGATACTGTTTTGGTGGGGGTTCTTTGGCACACCTCTACTTTTTTGTGACAATAGATTGTATCATCATCCATGCAGAATTATGACTTTGCCTTTACGCTGTGGGGAAGAAATCCTGTAAAATGCAGTATCATTCAATAGCACCAGAAGGAACATAGGAAATTACAGGCCAAGTAAATTTCTTTTTGTATAAATGTTCTCTCTTTTCAAGTTTGCTTCAGTGTGAATGTCCCTCTTTAAGGTAAGGCCTTCAATATGGGGAAAATGTCAAGGTAGGTCCACTTTTAGGCCTAATAACCTTGAGGTGTCCCTTCAGTTTCATAATATATTTCCATTCAGTCATCAGTGCATGGCAATGAGCATTTAGCAGATGGGCACGCAAGGGGCTATACTGCATGCCTTTGCATGTGTTACTGCTTAGGCACTGGGGAGTGATCTTCAGACCTCAGACCCTCATGTACCATTATTACACATTGAACATGATGTATTTCCCACTTGCTGCAGACATTTCAGGCATAGGAAAACTGTGGGCTTTCTTCTGAGAGTGACACCGCATTGATTAATATTGATATACACAAAATGTTTACAAATGGGGTACACTGTCACAATGATTAGCATACATCCTTAAAAAAAAACTAAAGAAAAATGGATGTGGACTTTTGAGACAGACTTTTTATTACTGATAGTCATAATGGTGGACCTCCTACAATTTTTCTGCATGCTGCCCCTGTCACAGGGTATCATGAATCAGAACATTGAATTTCGGATGGTTCCTAGAAGTTACAGTTTTCTGCTACTGGGTTTGAGTGTTAGCCAGGTGGCTGCTGATTGAGAAGCACTGGTTGTTTTCAGGCAATGAAATTCAAGATCTCAGCTGAGCTTGCTGTAGTCAGCTGTGAACAGCAAATATTACCATAGTTATGTCTGCAGTGTAGCTCGGACCAATCAGTCCAGTGGCTGGGCAGGACAGAGAAGTCTGGAACATTCCTGCCTCTTCCCTCAACACAGTAAAAAACCTTGGTTTTCTAAGCTTCAACTAGCTTGGCACTTTGTGCAACCTCTAAGTTGGCCCAAGATGTAAGTATATAGCTTTTGAGGACCCTATGTGAAGCTTAGAAAAATCAGAAGTGAGCTGGTATTTCAGTGTTGATCTGTTTGTTTGGGTTTTTTTGGTTTTTTTTTTTTTTTGAATGTACAAGGTTTTGTTTTCCCAGAATTTCTCATTCAGTGGGTCTGATTTTGGGGATTTTTTAGTTATCTTCAGCATCAGTGCCTCCAGGTGCTGTTTTTAGATGTGATTACCATAACACTAGAATTACAGAAGTTTGAAAGCTACTTCCCAACACTGCAAGTTCACAAATATTTATAAGTAAAACAACTTTTATTATTCTTCTTTTGATTCTGTACTGGGGATCCATCAGTATTTGTTTGGTTTTGCTAAGTCCTCATTTTATAGCATTAAAATGTTTTCATACTGGATGATTAAGTCCATATAACCATCTGTTAAGTGTACATTGTTGAGTGGTACCCTTTGGGGTAGGGTGATTAGGGTGATAAGCAACCAGAGTGTACCTGCTTTCCTTTTGGGCTTCCCCAGAAAAACACAAATTCTGTTTCACTTTCTGACTGCTTTAATCTCCAGTGCAATTTTCATGAAGTTATTTAAAACATTAAGTGAAATAATCTTCTTATGTTCACTTGCATTCTTATGTACATTCTCAAGAATTCACACAGAAACATTTTATTTTTACATTAATGTAGATAATATATAATGTTCCTGGGTTGGACCTGATCCTGATGTCAGTAAAAATCAGTGGAAAAACACCAGCTGATTAAGAAGAAGTAGCATCTGGCTCTTTATCAGAAGGTGGAATTTATAAAAAAAAAAAAGTCAAGACTCATTGAAAGCTGGCCTTTTCTGACTAATCCCATCCCAGCTGGAGTCCAGTAAACATTGAGTATAAAAAGAGCTTTGGCTTTGGGTTTATTTCTCGTGCAGAACTTTCTGTACTAGCAGTATGCTATGCTAGTGCAAGCATTAGGTCTTACTAGGGTGTTCACCCAAAATGGGCAGCAAAAATGTGTCAGTGTGTGTGTTCCCAGCTAAGCATACTAGTGCAAAACTTCACTCCTTTGACATATGCACTGCTAGGCAGAGGGAGGACTGAAGCAGCCGGTGTGTAGCTACTTATCCACAGTAGCAGGACAGGGCAGACACCTTTACATGATGAGGAGTCCTAGCACTTCATTAGCTGCTGCTTTCCTCTTGTTAGGCTGCTGTGCTGGCATAAGGGATTTTGTTACTGTGGAGACACAGACCTTGTTCTGGTCCTCTCAACAGCATGATCCAGAGGTCACATGCTTAAATCCCACGGGACAAGAGGAACATTCAGTCTAAATACTTGCAAAAAACCTTAAGCACAGATCTTGTTCCTTGCATGCCATATTCACTTTTGTGAAGGACCTAGAGAACAGCAGCTCTCTTGGCTGAATTCTGGATTATGGAAAAGAAGGATTTGAAGACCATGACTGACTGTGACTCTTTGGAAGGCTGTGATTATATTTGACAAGAACAAGAAGAAAGGGAAATGAGTCTCTTCTGTCATGTCTGCATTAACAGCTCAAATTCCCAGCAAGATGGGATTCCCACTGTGCAAAAAGCCACATAAGTGAAAGGCAGTCAGAAGATTTTAGTCAGTGACAGAGGCATCACAGCCCACCAATAGGAGACCAAAAATAGGAAGAAAACGAGATGAATGATGAAGAGAAAATTACTCAAGCTCAAAGCAAATCAGTAGCAAAACCAAGAATTAAAGTCATGTCACTACAAACTCTGCTATGTCATGCCATGCTCTTTGAATAAAACTGTGTTCTAAAAAAGGCAGTTACAGGGTCTGGAAGAAAGGTGGAAAGAAGATGTATTGAGAGGCATTCATGCATAGTCCTACAGTGTCTTTTACTTAGCCTATGATCTGTATGTGCATTAATTAAAAAAAAAAAAGGTAGCATCCTCAGCTGCTTTCTAAAGTCACATGCATCTTTATTTTGCTCTGTTTTTGTAAAGGCTTAAAAGTAATCATTACACTTGAAAATATAATCTCTATCAATTCAGTCTTAGCAATAACCATCATTGTGTAGCTTTCTCCATTTGTCTTAGGTAAAACCTGCTATACCATTTTGCTGTATGAAAGCCTGCCATATGCATCATCCATGTCAAACTAATTAGCTAGAGTATCAAAGAGCATAAATTTCCAGAAATGTAGGTATTCTTGCCAAAAACTGTGTCGCATTCCTACTCTATAGCCTGTAATGCAAATTATTTTCATATGTAACTGAGTCCTGGAATTATGCTCCCACTATGTGTTGTCACACCTTTCAAGCTGTGACTTTTTCCTGCATCCAGCCTCACAATGCATATGTCAGTGCTCCTTGATACAGCTGGGCTCAGCATCACAAGATACTACTATATCATTTCATGTCATCATTAGGAAGGCTTCCATAATGTGGTACTTTTCTGTAAAGAAATGTGTAGGTGACTGTAAGCAAAATAAAATGTTGGAAAGTCAGACAGTATTTATTCAGGATACACAGAGTGTCTTGAAATATTTCATTACATCACTCATCGATGTACTAACATCACAGTCTCCTTAATTTATTCCTTGTGTTTGTGATTGCTTAAAGAATGCAAAGTAAAGTAAATAAATCAATTGATCTTTTACAGAATATATCTGGTCAAATGCCTCAGCGCACAGTCAATCTATGTTTGGATAACTTTTTCAGTGCTTTTGAGATGTCTCCTGGAAGTCACTGAAATTCTAGGAATACGTGTCCTAGACTTACCGACCTGCCTCACTTTTTCCTCTGCTTTGCCAGTCAGCTCCATTGTCTGGATAGTCCTTTGTGCCAAAGTGCTAGGGGTCAGGAAGGCCAAAAGGCTTCTACACGTGTGTTTGAGGACTCACCAGCAGGTGGTTCAGCACATTGCCACAGATGCACCAGCCCTGATTCCTGTCACTCTGCTATGACTGTGGTAGGAATGCAGTTTCAGGAGAACTACACGTCTACAACTGATAATGGGCTAATCTTGGATGTGTGCCAGGATGTAAGAGGGAAGGTGACATGGCTGATCATGACCTTAGAGCAGCTGAGGATATCAGTCGAAGGATATCATTGGAAGCTTGGCAGTATAATGTGAATTAGAGAGACACACAGATAAAATCTGCACTGCAGAATAATCATAAGGTTTGCAATAGGAATCACATTGTGCAGGTGAAGGGTAATTTCATATGATAGTTCCATTACTTTCACTTCTTCTCTTTCCTCCCCTTCCCAAGAAGAAATATGAAAATGTTTCTCATGAGGTTAAATCTCTCAAAGAAGCCTACTTTAAGGGGAAGATGTAGTGTAGGAATTCACAAGTTGGCACTCTTTCCCTGCAATTTTTTCACCTAAAAAATGTATGTATTCTACCATAGCATAGCTAATGAGCAATAGCTCTGTGTCACAATTGAGTCCTAATGGAAGCAAGCCCTGAGAAGATGAACACGATGGATTTTGAGAGCAAAGGACTAACCACACATGGAAAGCTGGTGCTGAGCTCCCCTAAAGCTCCTGTGAAATCTATCTCCATCCAAGTTCTGCACAGAAATAACTGTTGTGGTGTGGCAATCAGGCTATGAACAAAGGTTTGCTATAGATATCTAGCATTTTGCTCTGTATAACTTTAGTGCTGTGTACTCAGGGTGATGAGTATACCCAAGTAGGGCCACAGAGGACAAGAGATTCACAGGGACTGCTGGGAGAGGTTTATTGCTCAGACCACGAACACAAGGTGGTTGTCAGGGAGCCTGCAGAGCTTTGATTTTGTTTGCCTTGCTGTTTGTTTTCTGGTGGTGGTTTTGGGAGGCTCTGATTTTGAGGAAGTCTGTGTAAAAGTGACATACAAAGGCTGACATTCTGGCCGTGGAGTCATGAAATGTTTTTGCCCCTAATTGTTCAGGTTATTCCTCCTTCATAGTTGACCTATTTCACATTCCTAAGAAAGGCAATACCATTTCAATATAAATGTGGTTTTAGTTTAGTGTATCACGAATGATCCCTTTTAAAATCCATAGTTTTGTGAATTTGCTTGGTGTTTATTAAATATCTGTGCACTCCCATAGCAAATTAAAGTATGGACTGCATAGGTTGACATGCTTTTCAAATACTGTTTCACTATCTATTAACATCTTTATTGAGTCTGGGGGGACTTTCCCACTACTTTCACTTAATGTGGTGTTCTTTACCTCTAATGAAAGCATAGTCTAGTAGAATGAAATCTCACCCTCTGCTTGGAAGTAATGAATGTTGTTATACTTAAAAAAGCTACTTGGATTCAAAAGCCTTCTTATCATCATAAGCTTCAGCTGAATATATTACAGCTCATGGCAAATGTGTTGTCACTGTTCCATGTGTGAATAGAGCAATTAACATGCTATGAAAATTTAATAACTTATAAAGGTATTTTGATAACACGTATTTCTTATCTTCTGAAATCAGACAAGCTAGGAAATACTTCTAATACTGATACAGATTCTCAGGACATGCAAATACTGTGAAGAGGCATCCTGAGGATAAACTGAAAGACAGGCCAGAAGTGTCGTGCTCGTTAGCGCATTTCCTTTAAAGTATTCATACTGCATTTATTTATGAATAGCATGAGTTGTGCGCAAAAGTGAGTGCTCATTATAGTTCATCTCAAATATTTAGAAACTACTACACCTTTACAAATAGAGATCCAATCAGTGGTGCAAAGTGATCTCTGCCTGTGCTGTGGTTTTTGTTATCATAATTAGGAGAGGTGAATGAGAGGATGGTGGCATGTGAGGTTAGCCACATAACCTTGTGCTTCAAACCAGCTGGTTTGATGGCTGAGTTTCCCTTTGTCTTGATAAATATAATCTGAAAATCTTATCAGCAAGGAGATAAATACAAAATGTTTGAGCTTTTATCATCCTGATGGAAGAATTTCTTCTTGATGATGCTGTATCAAACATGGGAATCACTTACTACTACAGAAGCAAAATTCTGGATAAAATTAAGTGATACCAATAGCTATGAGAAAGTGTGACTGTTTGTACATCAAAAGCTGCAGCAGCCTTCTATCTATATTTTTTTTTAATATATATTATATTTAAACAGCATATTGTGAATTTGTAGGTAGGGCAATCAGACTAAAACACAAAACCCAGTCTTTTGTGGCAGTGTTGTTTCCTAGCCACCTCCTCCATCTGTTTTTTACTTTCTCTGAGCAGCCTTTGAAGCAGCTGGACAATGCTAGCACAGTTATGGGAGCTGTTGAGCTTTCAGTGGACTTGAAAGAGTTTCAGTGATTTTCTGCAAATTAAATGAAAATTAGCAACAGACTAAAGAGAGAGACTTCTTAATGTCTCCAAACTGGAGAATTAATCTTTATTAGGCAGAAGAGAGTCCACTGAGCCTCCTGGCCTCATGACACATCTGATGAGTTGTCCAAGCTTTGCTGAGTTCCCTGGTTTGGAACACCCTCTGTCAGGTGACTTCTTGCAAGGATTTCTGTGGCTTTTCAATACCAAAGGCTCCCATCATTCACATTTTGTTCAGGTAATTAATGGAAAGAATGGCAAGTTTTAACTTTCTGAATGTATTTTCAGTGATAAGAACATCAACTTAAATTTCTTTTTTCACTTTGAAATTCATGTGAAGTCATTTAATAATCACTGACACACAAGGCTGGTAATCCTCAACACTGGAAACCTTAATAAGTAGATTTTAGTGGGGTTTTTGTAAGCTTGAGTTTGTAACTGCAGGTAGAAATTGAATGTTTTATTGAAATGGCAGTGAAACAAAAAACAATTCAGAAAACCACTGTTTAATGTGTGTTTATTAACAGCATCTGTTAATAAATATGTGAAGAAATCTGAAAATAAAAAAAGCATTTTCACTCAAATAACCCAATAGCCCTTTTGCCAAAATTGTACAGGCCAACTACAAAAACTGATTAAATGGTGTTTTATCAAGAGATAGCCTTTTATAGTTTCTGATATCTTTATCTCTTTGAATAGAATAAAACATGATTTTGACTTTAAAATTGTCATCCTTGATGGGTAGTAGTTCATATGGGTTTATTAGTTCAAGTGTTACATCTAATCAGATCATTTATCCTAAGTTACCCAGTCACTGCTCAGACAGGAGACCTCTGAAGCATTCACACTGCTGGGAAAATCAAAAGATAAGTGGCCAGCACATGTCCTGCACGAGAGGTAGTCGCTATTCCTTCTCTGTATCAGAGATTTTCTGCTGGTGGAGCAGCCATCTTTCTGATGAGATTTAGAATTGGAATTTTGTCTTTTTTGGTCATTGCCAGTGCAGTGTGGAGTGTGGCACCTACTGTCAGGAGCTTTTGGATAGCTGCTGTGCCCCTGCTCTCATGTAGCTAAAGACAAGAGGCTTGGGTAGTCTAGACAGAAAAAAAGGAGCCTCTGAAACCTAATGGAATTTCTGTGTATTTAGCCGAACAGGACAGCTGTAGTTCTGGGTGTTCTTCTTTCCTACTACTGTAGTTTCCTCAGTAATCTGAAATGGAAGAGTCTACCCTGGAAAAAAGTCAGAAAAGTTTAAAATAATATGTCCCAGAGTCTTAGGAGCTGCAGGCTAAATAAACAGAATCCCACCCATATAATTACTGCATTTTAGATTATGCATTTAGCAGCCAATCTGAACATTTTTCCTTTTATCTTCATGATTTTTTAATGTTCAAAGTCAAATAATAGCTGCACTCTGTTTCTTTCATATATTCTCCTTACCTTGCAGATCTTCCTTCTTTTCTCAGCTTCTCTGCTAGGAGACAGGCACAGCCCTTCATACCTTCATCCTGAGCCCTCATGATGCAACTGTGGGATGGTTCATGCTCTTGGCCTACAGAGTATTCACAGTGCAAGTCCATTAAAATAGCAATAGTAGCAGAAATGTGGCCAGACCTGTTTTGTCTTAGCAAATGGAACCTTGCAAAATAGTCATAGCTTCAGGAAGAAAGTGCCTAAGTTGCTAAGGAGGGCTTCTCAAATCTTTCTTTTGAAAAGAAGCACTTGTTACAAGTGCCACCTTGGCTTAATCCACTCACTTTTGTTCCCTGTGATTTGTTTAATCTCACTTCTTCAGTTGGTTTTTTAGAGACCTGTTAGCATATCCTTGCAATTGTAGATTGCTCCTTGCTTGCCCTGGTAATAAATTGGGCGATTTACATCTATGCTGCCAAAACTACATGGAATTGTTTATAAATCAGAGAAAGTAAAAACTTCTCTTTCCTCCTTTGGTCTTGAAGTCATATTTTAAGACACAGTAGGCTTCTAAATCTAAGCAAATACCTTTCGTTGTTGTTTCAGAAGTGCTTGGGATTCCCTACTGGCAGCACAGTTAATTTTAATCAATAGAATTTACGTGCACCAATGCTTGGACCCTTTTTTAGATGTACTCTTCTGTGTTCTGTTCCATCCAGCACCTTCACAAGTCTTAGTGATTTCTAGAATAAGTATCTATGGGAATTGCCTCTGATAGGTTTTGAAGAATTTGTCATTTTACCCTTTTAACTTAAAAAAGGAAATAATACTTTTCACAAATATGTTCAATATGAAAACCTGAAAATAATACATTTTCTATTTGTTTTAAGCTACTTGAGAGTTTATTTGCCCTTGATAGATAGTAATAGTGTGAGGGTAGTCACATTTCTTTTACATATAACTACAGGTTGGAATTTGAATTCTACTTTTTGCAAATACTCACCTTCTTCTGCTTTACTGAGTATTCCTGTGGCAAATTATTTGTGTAAGTGTGTGTGAAAATACCATGGTAGGACATGGAGAACAAGAAAAATGTAGACACAGTTGCAATGTAATGCTTTTAAGAATTAAGATGGAATTTCATTCTTATTTTGCAGGTTTTGCCCAAATTACTTGGGAAAAACCTCATAAAGTCCAAAGCCATGTCCCTCATGCCTCTTAAGCAATTCAGAGTTACATGAGTCACATACATTTCATGTCTGGTCTTTTGTACCAAGTAAATATTTCAAATGTAAACAATATAAATATATATATATGTGTGTGTTTGTTAAGTCCATATCCCTTTCCTTTTAATGGAATTCTGTAGATAGAGGTTGTGGATTTTTGTTTGTCTGCGCTTAGAAAATATTTGGTTTACAAGTGACAGTCTCTTGCATTTACACAGACCTTTATTTCCCTATATCTATCAAGTTCATACAAACAGTGTAGGTGAAGGTTGCTGTGACTATTTTACAACTGGGAGAAAGAAAACTGTTTAGTGTCTCAGTAGAGCTGATGAATAAAACACATTTTTATATATATATATATATATATGTGTTATAGAAAAGTTTACCTACATTGAAAGGTGGTATATATCCCATTTTGAATATATTAATATATTTATGATGTATGACTTTGTCATTTATCATTTTACTTTGCAAGTCAAATAGCTGTTCTATTTCCAGTATCATTTAATCTCAGACATGGGCAGGAAGAACACGAAGCTCATTTTCAATGTGTCATTATGCCTCCATTAAGGATCACCCAGGTAATCACTAGTTTCCATGACACAAAGAGAAAAGAGACAGCCTAAATAAAAATGTTTGTTCCAATTCCCTGAACCTGTACATGCCTGAAATGTGCTGCCAACATGGAAAATGTGAACACTGCAGGTTCAAAGGAATGACCATGGAGAACGTTTTCTGCTGTAGTCTAGAGTGTTTTTTTCAAGTAAGTGGTCACAGATAGTCACTGTTGTGAGTGTCATGAGGACAGCAAATCAGCCTCCCCAACTCTCTCTCTTAATACCTCTTGTCCCAAAATATGCACAGCTGCACTTTGTTGGCCCAACTTTGCTGATGGAGTGAGGTGCTTTAGACTTGTGTGGGAAAAATCCTGATGCCATTGAAATAAAGAGTTCTGAGGTGGATTTCTCTGGAGACAGGATTTCACATTTTGCATGGTGCTCTCAATTACATATGGCTGCATTAGGAAATCTGCATTGCCAATGGTGAGCTCAAGGGTTTTGGATTGAGAGCTGTTGGAAGCTTTACCTCAGATTTTTAAACATGGGTGTAGCCTATATCACTTGTAGTGATATAAAGAAATGCTTAACTTAGACTTGAAACACTGGGTGTGTTTGGGGGAAATCAATTAAATCAGTTCACTCTGTGACTCTGAAATGAGATATGATTATGTTCAAATCCAAGAGGAAACAGCCATACCGCCTACTATGCCAAAGCCTTTTTAAAACTAGTCCTAATCTCAGCTTCTTGCTTTACCATCATACTGCTATTCCTTCACCTGGCAGAGACCGTGAGTCTCTGGGACCTCATTTGTAGTTCTGCTTCTGTGGCCTCTCCTAAACTCATTTATACTTCTTGCTCCTGTAGCTTCTCTCATATGTCTGTTATTATTTGTGTGAAGTAGCTCCTCTTTTATTTCAATCATTCCAGAAACTTCAGCCTTTCAGGGGGGGTTGGAGAGGAGGGACAGCACGTTTTATTTTATTGTGCTGTTTTACCATTCACCTTATTTATATTTTTCTTCTCAGAAAACCAAAAGGGATGTAAATAACTTTGATCAAGACTTTACACGAGAAGAACCAGTATTAACACTAGTGGATGAGACAATTATAAAACAAATCAATCAAGAAGAATTTAAAGGGTTCTCTTATTTTGGAGAAGAGCTACTGCCATAGACAACGTTAGGCTGACGGATGAATGATGCTACAAGAAGTGATTCTGAAGACATCATCAATTTACTGAGACTCAGTAGATCAAGAACTACTTCTTTTACCCTGAGCCCATATCCCAAGTTAAAATATGTATTTATTGGTTTTTTTCCTTTAATCTTCTGACCTGAAAGCACTCTTAATTTCTGTCTCACAAAGCAATGCAAAATAATTTTGTCTCAGAAATTGTGGATGTAACACACTGCCATATATTTGCAACTTTTATTTTATTCCTAAGAATAGGAATTCCCAGAGGACAAAATTGTATCTTTTCCATAGGAAATGAAGCTATGCTATTGAAAGCAATTTAGCAGACCATGTTCTGTAATCATCTTATATAATTAAGCTAAGCAGGTGAGAACTGCTTCTTCTGCAGTGGTGGTTATGGTGAAATTTGTACTCAGATGCCCTTTGGAAGGCAAAGTCTGCCTTCATGGAGGTGTAATCCTCAATTATTTTTTTGTGGAGAGGTACAAACTATGAAGTTGTCCAGAAAAAGAAGCACATCACTTAAGGCTTTCAGTGAACTTCCTCATACAATATACAAGAAGCTCTTATGAATTAGAGACAAAAAGATAACGGATATTTAAAGCAAGAAACAGATGCTACATGGATAGATATTAAAGGGCTAAAGAATAAAAAGCCTACAGTACTTTACTCAGCTATATATAGCTATTTTTCAGTTTTTCAGACAATTTGATGTACTATCCATGTTACCAAATTTAACATCCTTTTAAATGAACCATTAATGTGACGGCAATCTTGCAAATGTTTACAGTTAATTTTACATAAAAAATTAATTATAAACATTATAAATTTGCCTTTTCCATAGTAGCTAAGTTGGTAAATAATTTCTTATTTATATTTATTTTCTCAGCAGTGTGTTACTTTTGCACACTTTTACAAAACCATAATACTACTGTGTTTGTTGGGTTTTATGTTTAAAATCTAAAGAGAAATCTGCTTTTAGAAGACACAAAATAAGGCTACACGTACATTATGTGGAGATGTGTTAAAAAACTGAAGATCAAACATTCACAAACTGACATTATTCAAAGCTGTAAATTGATTTTTTTTTTGTGTATGAATTGAAATGGTAACTCATGTGGACAATATTACTAATGTGAAGTTACCTCCTGTAGATACGCAAACAGTGTTATGTACTTATATTTCCAGGAGTACCCTGTGATTTGGTTTTGGTTTTAATCTTTTTTTTGTTTTGTTTTCTTTTTTTTTTGTGTACATGTATCGCTGAGGTAATTTTATTATATATTTTACTGGACTGAGTGAGCGGTCATTGGAATCCATTTTAATTGTTGCACATGGATTTCCAGCTGCACAAAAATATATATACTTGTGATTGGCAAAGTGGCACTAAAGAAGCTTTTTTGCCTTTTGTACAGGTGAGATTTTGTATATAGTGTTTGCTGCAAGGCCTGTGGAATTCATTGAATATAGAGGTATCAACTGCTGCATGTTCAGGCATACTATTAAAATGTTAGTCTATGAAAGAATAATTATAATAATGTCCATGTGCAATACTCTTGTATGTGTATTGGTTCAAGTTACTGTCAGAAAGATGAGGTTTTTGTTATAAAAGACGTAGACATATATTAAGCTATACTAAATCTCTTGTATAGTTCTCTTCAACTCTATTATGACATGATAGAGCTCAGAAAGAGAAAGGAATGTTACAAATCGTGGTGGACAAAGTGTGAATCATTGGCTTTAAGAGATAATATTGGTCTCAAGCAGATGAATTAGTTTGTGTCAGTTTTGCGTCTGGCTGCTCATAGCCTGTTACTGATGACACCATTCAGTTCCATTTTGTTTTGTTTTTAAAACTCAGGTGTAATTATTATATATATTCTTATGATTATTTCAAAATATTAAATATTATGATATATCAATTAATGTGTTGTCTGGCCTACAGGTGTAATAAGGATCAAGCCTTTAGTTTAATTTAATTTATCTTCAGTAATCTTTTGTACTGGGAAAAGACTAGCTTCTGGAGCTGAGTACCAGCACAGAAACATCTTAATGATTGCATCATCTCAATGTTTAAATCTCTTTCTCTCTTAGAAATATATTGTAGAGCTGCCCATCAATTTGTGTCTCACCACTGGCTCTGTTTATTTCTCATCACAGTTAGCTTTTGACATCCAGGCAAGAACTGATCACAATGCTAAGGCGTTCTTTTCCATGGGTGAGTAGACTGCTAGGAAGGCAAGTTATGGGATCGTGCACTACTGTTTGTCCAACCAGGGGACTTTACACAGAGCTCTGAGCATTTCTTTTGAAGGAATAAAAGCATCCCATACAGCTGTTGTGCACAAGCTATGTAGTCTGTATTCCCCTCTCTAACATGAAGATAATTAGCAAACGTCCATATGTCGAGAGGCCTCAGTGCCTGCAGAGTTGGGTAGGGTGCTAAGAGAAAAGTGAAGGAGATAGAAACTATTGCATGGGCAGATATTTCTTCCGAATAAATAGTTAGATTCTCTGCCTTGGGTTTACATCAGAAGGTCTGTCTGTTACCTTGAACATTTTTTAAAGATAATTCTTAAAAAAGGACATTCTGTTACATTTCTGCCTGTTCTGTAGAATCTTTTCTGTTCCTTCTTTGTAAAATGAGTGCAAAATGCCAAAATTATTATTCATAATAATAAAGAATACATTGTTTTTTGTTTTTCCTCCCAATCAGACTTTAAAAATGGAAATAAATTTTTTCTCTCCATAGGATGAAAAATAATTCTCTCCAAATAGGCCTAAAATTACCTCTTTTTAAATTATGTGCAGAATAGTTCTGGCTAAATACAAAATGTATTCAGATGGGGGGGTAGGGTTTTTTTTTTAATTGTGAGGATTTATTTGTACAGAATTTTTTTCTTATGGATGTAATTTGAATCTCTTGCCACTCATTAGTGTTATTTCATCGTAAACATTATTACTGTGCCAAATGTACTGTATTCAAAAGGATGTGAATGTGTATTGTTTTGGAACCTAATAAATACAATGATGTTAAATCTTATTTTTTTCCCCAAAGTTTTCCTGAGTATTTCCTAATGAGGAAGAAAGAAAGATGAAGGATGAGTATTTTTCCTGCTACGTGTTGTACAAAATTTCATAAGCTTGTCTTTTAGGAGTGAACATTTTGCAAAGGAAGGATTTGCTACCAAGAGCCTCACCTGTGAAGCACTACACACTCCAAGAGAAACACAGGTAACACTGTGTGATCACTATTTTTCTTGGGTAATACAACACTTACCTCAAAAACAGCATGCAGGTGAGTTTACATATTTTTTCTGCTTACTGGCTACATCATGTTCAGTGAGTTCTGACTGATCCCAGCATTCTGCTTAGCTGGGTTGTTAAAACTCATTTCAGTAGGGCACTTGGAGTACAAACATACTGCACTGCTTTAGTCTTGCATTGGATGAATAGAAGGATTAATAGTATGCATAAATTTAGCTAAGGGTCATAAAAGCTTAATAAATTATTCAATTAACTTAATATGTCAATATGACATTGACTGAAATATTTTATTATTTCATCATATTTCACTTCGCAGATTAAATATTTTCCAGTTCCATGGTCTGAAATTCTTAGCTTCAGTAGATCATCTATCAGCATACTCTGGGAGTAAATCCAGTTAACATCTCCAGTTAGTATACCTAAGTAGTAGGTATACTAACTAGCTTTAAAATATATATATATTAGTTGTGTTTTCTGTTCAAATTGCAGCTTTTGCATAAACCTCCATTTTTTTTCTTTGTGCTGAGTCTTCTCAAAGTCACTGAATGCGTTTGGTGCCTATAAGCATATTCCAGTTCCTGTGTGTTGACAGCATTAGCATAATCTTTGCCACACAGATTTTACCAGTTAAACAACCATGTAACTTGGATTTTCTGATTGTGTGTTGCAGCCTTACAAGCATATGGAGGCTTAACTTCATCTCACAAACAATAAGCATTGCTGGCCTCCAAACAGATCGATTCATATCATGTTTTCTTGTAATGCTGTAAAACTGATGTCTGTTAGGAACAGTTTTTATCCTTGCTGATGGACTGCAGAATTTGGGAAGACAACAGTCTTTTGAGTTGCAGTTTCATTGACTGTCCATGTTATAAATGTGGTACTAAGTGTCCAGGAAGAGTCTCAGAAGGAAGTATCTGTCTGCTTCTGTGGCCTTCCAGAGACAGGATCTGTCAGATCATTTTATAATCAAAAAGATTTTTAGCTTCCCGGTAGTCTAGTAAGTTACATGATGAAATAAATATGAAACTTTCTTTTGATTAATTTTGATAATCAGTTTTGAACAATTTCAACGTCTGGCATGCAAAATATTCTGTGGGAAAGAGCTAGAGAGATCAACTAACAATTATGTTGAAAATTACCTCTATCTGTTTGTTCTGACCCAATCATAAGTCCATTTTATGCTGTCTGGGTCTTTATTTGAAAGAGGATAAATAATTTTTTTTGCTATTCACCTTTTTTCATGCCACTCAGAATTTTAGAAGTCACTGATACATCCTCCCTCAGCCATTTTTCTTTCACACTGAAAAGTCTTGCCCTGTCTGTCAAAAGGCTTCATAAAGACACATCTCATATTTTTGGTCATCTGTATCAACTTTCATTGAATCTTTTCTAGTTCTACTGTATCCCTTTTGAAGACAGGGAGTAGAATTACATGTAATTTTCAGTTGTGGATGCAGTGTGGATTATTACAATGACTACTACTGTGTTCGGTTTTGTTTTCTGTTACATTTTTACATTTTCTTTTCTTAATCCAAGTTTGTTCTCAATTATTTCACAGGTTGTCCCAGATTAGAGTCAGTTGTAAATCTAATATGTATGCTTTCTGTCTGATCATCCACTCATAATCAAAACAGGTTCTGTGCAGGACACGATGGAAATATGTCAAATAGGAATTTAACAATTTGCAAAATGCTCTTTGGTGCAGGCTTCCCTTTTAGCAGTAAACCTTTGATGATCACCTTCTCAGTATGGTTTTCCTGCTGTTCTCATACTCCCTATATATAG
>NW_005054299.1:8914135-8929129 GCF_000277835.1 Geospiza fortis
TTTCAAAATCAAGATACAGGACATGCTCTTCTCCCCTTCTATCAATGCAAACTCCCACTGTGTTCTGGAGTACACAGTATCCTCTCTTTTGACCTATCAGCAACAGTGAAGGGGAGGAAGATAAAGGCTTTCTTAGCACATTGGGAAAGTGCATGTATGTGCCAAAATAGTTTCCACTCTCTCTTTCCTTTTACCTCATCATTGCTGTAGAATCAGGAGATAAGAGCAACAGCTTAAGTTGAAACTCAAATTGCCACTATAAATATTGTGAAATGATTATGCAAGACTATCCAAAATTTGGAAAAGCATTAAAGAACTTTAGCGTTTGTACACAGATGTTTAATCCTTGCAAAAATCAATTAGGAAAAAAGTCGTTGACCTGGAGTCTATTGCTGTCTGGGCACTGGATTGAGAACTGAATTGGGCGTTGCATACACTTGTCATCACTATTCAACACTACCAGTTTGATCTAGTGTCTTGTGTCCTGAAGGAAGCAGCTTGAAGATAAGACTTGTAGTCACATCAAGAGTCAGGGCTGGGCAGAAGCTCGTCTGTGCAGATGGACACTCTCATTCCTCCAGACCTCTTAAGACAAAATGTTACCCAGAGCTGCCATGCATCTAGGACCAGTGCCACTGAGAGGAAAGGAAGGAACAGAAGTCCTGCTTTTGGGCTGCACTAGCTGTTAAGTTAATTGGGTCATCTTATGTACTCTTGAAAACCTTTTAGGAGTGTGCCAGATACTCCTCGAGTGGCAGTAAAGGCACCTCTGCTCATACATCAGATGGAACATCAACATGAAAAATATGTTTAAATGTCAGAAATGCATTTCTACTTGCACTTTCCCATAGCAAAAAAATGAGTACAGTTGCCTAAGCGGCCCCTTGGTTTTCACTGACATAAGTGGTTAGGAGCTTGAGACTTCAAAATTGTGCAAAGGGAGAGATACTATTATGGCCATTTTGCTAATCAGAAAACTGAAATTAGGTGCCATGATGGTGGTTTGCTTCTTATTATGTTAGTATAAAGTCAGCAGAAGTGCTAGGAAAAGAGTATGGATAAAGCTCATCAGTGCCCTAATTGTCCTGATGTTTCTAAGCACAAGGTGTTTTCAAAGCTGTGCTTTGGTAATTACCTGCTGGTGGTCTCCTGTGAAAGGGTGTCACGGCTGCTTGGAGTGCCCTTCATTGCTCTTCACAATCAACAGTGGTGTCCTCTCAGGTACAGCAGCTGATGGAAGGCTTTAAGGTAACAGAGACCAGGTTCAGAGTGAATATTAGGAAGAAATTCCTTACTGTGAGGGCGGTGAGGCACTGGAAAAGCTTGCCCGGAGAAGTTGAGGATGCCCCGTCCCTGGAAGTGTTCAAGGCCAGGTTGGATGGGGCCCTGAGCAACCTGGTCTAGTGGAAGGTGTCCCCTGCCCATGGCAGGAGATTTGGAATTAAATGATCTTTGAGCTACCTTCCAACCTAGGCCATTCTATTATTCTGTGCATAAGGGAGATGGAGGGGGTTTTGTTTTACAATAGGATAAGCTTTTTATGGAAATGGTCACACCTAGGCAAAGTTTGAGAACCTCTGTGTTCTAAGAAAGCTATTTACTCAGTGTCTTGGTACATCAAAAACACATTTTCTGTTGATTTTTGGTTAATGAGCAGTGAGAAGTAGGCAAAGATATCAGGCCCATGGAGGTACATTTTTCTAAATAATGATATGGTTGATTAAGGTGAGGAGATTGAGGGTCAAAGAGATTATGCAAATCTCACTTAGGTAAATGTTTATGTTAGGGCAGGGATCGCTGTCTTGTTTAGAAGGAAATTTAAGACCTTTAATCTTTGCTTGCTGGAATAATGTGGAGACATTTTTCTTTGATTAAATTATATGCTAACCCCTTGCCTGCCAGTGCATTACAGCTGCACCCTCATTATCCTTCTTTAAAGAGTAGGAACTTGACTTCCTAGATGTTGAATTCTGCTGGACTGAGGCCTGTTCATGGCTTATGGTTCTTCTCTACCAAAGTACAGGATTGTACAAAATCCCTCAAACACCTTCTAGCTGCTGACCTGCACCCCTGGGAATCCCAAGATCCATCCTCCTTGAGTTGTCTTACTGGTAAACTGGTGTTCTAGAGCAGAGTTTATACCACACTTCTCCAATTTCAAATATAGGGGCAACTTTTTAAGCAGCTGTCGTCATGAAACTCCATGTTTGAGCACTCTGAAATACAGCCTATGATGTGTGTTCCCATTGAAAGCATCTCTGTTCATAGAGAGAGCCTGCTAAAGTCAGCAGCGTGTTCAGTCTACTAAATATGGGCCAAGAAGTGCTGATCCAAAGTCCACACTGCAGTGAGTTCCTCTTGTTGACTGCATTGTCATCTTGCTGAATAGATGCAGGATTGCTGTGAGCATAAATCCCACTGCACACCACCAGTGCTGCCTTGGTTGGGAGCAGCTGCACAGGTACTGACTTTGGTGGGAGAAGAAATGGAAAACTCTGCAGAACACCAATATTCTGTCAAGGTAAAGGCTACAAAAGCAGCATTAAACCATGAGTCTTTAACACCACCAGACAGAATCTCCTTTCTCCAGAAGGAGTCAACTTACACAGAACATCGTCTTGATACACCCCTGTGTACTATTAGCCGTTAGCCCTCTAAGTGGCCTGCACCAAGTGGTGAACTGCCAAGAGGCTCAGCTCAGTGACATTATCCTTTTTCTAATTTGCTTGCTCAGTGATAAAAGCAGCACACTGCAGGAGCATTTTGCACTGGGTAGTATTGCTGCCATTGTATATTTGGTTGATACACTAATAGATGATCTCCAGCTGCAAGACTTCAAATGTGAGAGCTTTACTATGTTTTCGTTCTTGTTAATTTTCCTGCCTGTATTGGAAGAAGAGTCTGGGTGATGAAGAGGAATGGAGAGTATTAATTTTCATTTACTAAGCTGTCTAGAAATAATTTGAACCACCCACACAGCTGAATGAGTAGACTTTAGAGCCAGGGAGGTTATCAACACCAATAAAAATGCAGTTGTCATGTAGTTTAGACACTGCATGGGCAAAAACCTTCTGGTATATTACTCATGCAAACTGCAAGTATTTCTATAACCTCTGACCCTGCTTGTAAACAGTAGATTCCAGGAATTCTGCTGGAAACCATACATTACTAAGGCAAAATTGTACTTAGCAATAAACATGCTTCCCTTGGTGAAAGAATCTGGAAGTGGAAGAATGCAAGACCTTGAGATGCACTGCTGATTGAGGGGAAACCGCTGAGGCCATCTCCTGCCTAGCAGCTGGGAAAACTCCCATCCTTGCAGAGCTCCTGGTGGAAATCTGGAAAGCAGACATGGCTGTTGTGCATGAGCACCTCATTAATGTGCTATCAGGCCGGCACAGGCAGCCCTGCAGGGCCAGGGCTGAGCACACACGCCATCAAAGCTGCCTCTGGCACCAAACGGGAAGTCATCGGAGGAATTAAAAAAACTGAGTGGGACAACAGGATGGATATGTTAATGGCAGCAGGGGGATGGAGAAGCAAGTAGGTGAGAATGGGAAAGAAAGAAAACACAGTAGCAGTCCAAAAGTGGCCTTGGACATGGAGAGGTTTCCATTGATCAAAGAGAAGATTGCTGAAAGGTAATGGAGGAGGAAATGGGAATTTTGCATAGGAGCTAAACGTAGGAGGGAAAAAGAGGAATTCAAAGTGGACGACTGTGCTTCAAGGATGTGAAGCACAAGCTACTTTTAGAATAACTAGCATGGTTCCTCTTACCTCAGCAGTGCAGCTTCATGTTCAGGTATCACTTGGCAGCTGAGGGAGGGAGCTGCAATCAGCTGAGGACTCAACGTGACCTCTGATTATATCACAAGAAGTGAAGAATGATCTGTTTTAAAGCTCATCCAGAGTGTTCATACACAACTTGACCTATACTGGAGCCACATCTAAATAAAACCCCAAAGGTTGTCATGTCCATGGAGAATAGGGCACATGGTCTATTCCATCAGGATTACAGCTCTGCCACCATCTCCTTTCAAAAAGTACGTTCATGGGGCTCTTGCATTCAGCTTTTTCAAGAGAAGGGCCTCATTTTTTAATCCAGTACAATGTTTTTGAAACACTGCAGAAAACCCAAGTTTCATAGCCTGTGTGACAAAAATGTAGGGCAGGCAAAAGAGTAGGGTTTTCTCAAAAAAAAAAGTGGAGGTGGATTGTTCTAGCATAAAATAGCATTAATCTGTTGCTGGTGGTGTATATTGGTGGTGTGTATGTCAACAAAAGGTAGGGAAATATCAGGTATAAAGACTTACAATGCCACTTTATGGCTGTTAGCCCACTGCCATCATGTTGCTGCCCCAAATGGACACACTTGGTTTTTAAAGTGTTGTCCTTCATGTGCATTTATCTATGCAAGAAAAACTTTTCATCTCTTAAAGGCAATAAAGCAAAACAAGGCAACCCCCCCATGTGAGATCTATTTAATATCTAATTCATTTCTGTGTAGATGATAGAAATAAAGGCTAAAGCAAGTATTTTCTATATTTAGAGTTCATTTTAATTTATCAACATTGAGATTTCTCTCTGAGTGCTCAATTTTTCAGAATAGAAAATTTGCATAATGTTACTGGTAGATCAAGCTAACAAAAGGGGTACTTGGCAAAATCTTATTGTTTTTTAGTCCAGAAGATCTTCGTAGTTGCAGTGTGCTGTGGTAGCTAAGCCAGCCTGCCAGCCCATGGTGGCTGAAAGAGGTGAGGGTGTCCATCTCTCCCTGCTCTCAGCCATGTGATCCCAGCTTTGTGGGCACTGTGCGCTGGGATTCACGTCTGTTGGATGTGCAATGTTCTCCATTCCTCACCTTTGCTTATCAGGTTCCTGAAGCTCTCTTACAGAAAAGGGAGCAGATCTGCCCCCACTCTCGTATTTACAGTGTGTGCAGCCTATCTAACACACCCCTGCACAAAGAGGGCACTCACCCCTCCTGCCTCTTGCAGCTTCCTCTTTGCACTGCTGGCTTTGTGCTGGCTCTGGCAATTCCCTGTCTCTCTTGAGGCAATCCAGCTTGCAAACCCAATAGGAAACAACTCACTCTTTTAATGAATCACCACTCTGCCAATTTAGAAAGCTAAATTAGTTCATAAAAGGGTCAAGTGCATGCCAGACAACTGAAGGCAAGTGGTGTGGTTGTGGAACTGGGAATGCTAAGGTGGTAGAAGGAGGAAGGACTGTTCATTGGGGTGGTGGAAGTAAGCACTTCATCCCTAGTCACCTTACCATTTTTTAACTAAACAGGCTTAGGGGATACCATTGCAAAGGTGAGAATTAGCTAAGGGACAATCCTGTGCTGCAGGAAACCATGCTGATGAATCAGTGGGCTGTTGTCCTGTTCTTGAAAGGCAGGTTAAAAAAAAAAAAAGCACTAATAAGAAAGCCCACAGTTTTCAGGGGAAATTCAATAGTAAATTAGGTTAAAATACAAAAGTTAAAATTATTCACCCAACAAAAGGGAAGAAAGAATTTCCAGTGGTTGCAGAAAAGAGTGTCTTGTCCTCAGGTAAGCAGCCTTTGTTACCTCCAGGGCAGTAATCACTCTTTTCCCACTTGAACAGGACACCACCCACCTGGGTGTGACCTACCAGGGTAGCCCCTGTAGCCTCCACACTTAGACCAGAATCCAGAGATACACCAGGGACTGTGTGACCACAGGCACACATCCCTGCTGCCCGTGCCAGTCTCCCAAAGGGATCTTGCAGAGGTGGCACAGATCAGGACACACTCTCCTACCTGTTGGCTGTGGAAATTATAAATTATGGGGACAACAAAACTATAGCATTTTAGTAAAGGAGGTTTGTGGCTGGGTTTTTTGTTTTTTTTTTTTTTTAACAAACAGACATTCTTTGATTAATTTTCAAAGATAGACACTCCATGCAGATGTCGTAGATCAGTTTGTACCTCTGCAGCAATATTTAAAGAACTGAGCATGCTTAGTATTTCACCAAAAGAGACTAACAGTTACTGATAGTTCATTATCAAATGAACTATCACTTACTTTGCTGAAACTTTGTTTTGCTTTGTTTTGTAAAATCCATGGGCTGGAATGGGAATTTACTAACCCTTTGCAAGCCATCAGCCCAAAGCTCAGCTACAGCCTTGGCTAGTATGAGGATGGAAAGTTGGGTCCAATTGTTTCAAGCAAGAGAACTGAGAGCCTGGTCTGTGAGGTGCACAGCATCTTCAGGTCTCAGGAGAAAATGGAGTGGTCATATTCACTGGAGTGGGGGCATACAAGATGTGAAATCCAACGCTTCAATGAGCTCTGCAAAAGTACTAAGCTATTTGCAGTCCATTCTCCTCAATAATGTGTAAAATTCAAAAGATAGAAACACTCTCTGACTGATCTATGTGTGCCTTGCTTTGGGTTTTGTCCATTTCTGGCTATTTTGCCACTGATATTATTAATTTCTTTTCCCTTCAACTTAATTTTATCCCTTCCCAGTCCTTCTATTTTTTTCCTCCAGTTCATGTCAACATCTGGAGATCGAGCTGTTGGGTGAGATTTCATCCTATGCTGGACAGTTTTACCTGTTGACCCAGTGCCTGCTGTGACTTTGGCTAAGATAATACAATTCATTCAGGGTCATTCCCAGCAGGAGCAGAGAAGAAATTGTTTCATTCCAGGAGCACAGAACAATGATACAACCAAAACCAAAAAAATGTAAACACAGAGCACTAGTTACCCACCAGCCAACATTTAATGCAGGTCCAAGGCAGGATGAATTTTCTTGGCTACCATCACCTGCCAAAACACACCCTGTAAGAACAGACACCCAATGCTGTGCTTTGAAAGGTTCAAAACTTGTGATCCAACTGTTAATATCCCCCAGACTGTAAATCACAGCTCTTCTAGCCTGCAAAATGATACCAGCTGAGTGCAGGCTCAGAGTGAGCAAAAAGTTGCATCAGCCTTCAAAAACAGTACAGTAATTCATCTCTTTGATTTGGCAAAATATTTTAATAGGTACAAACATGGACTGAAAGCAAATGTTGGCATTCTGCCTTGTTTTGCCACCTCGCACCCCTTTTCTTCCCCACAACCCCTTTTCCTCCTCACTGCAAAAAGTAAGTACATTAAAGGGAAACAGATTTACCCAAATTACTGTCCTGCATGTGAGCCTGCCAGTTTTCATGGTATTGCAGTTAATAGCATGTGCTCTTGGAACACCCCACTTTGGATATCAAAGAGGGATTTGATCAGAAGGCTAAGTGGTGTTCTGAGCAGCAACGTTTGTCCCTCAGTTTACTTTGAAAGCTCGTTTCCATGTACAATAAAAGGAGCAATACACTTTTGTGCAACTGCTACCCAACACCCACTATGAGTGATTATAAGTGAAAGGAACTACTGATTCTCTTAGTCATCTTCTGCCACAGATGCCCAATGACCAAACACTAATTGAGTCTTTGAAATCTTTTTCAAAGTGGATCTGTGCAAACAGGGGAGGAAAAAATTACTCCAAATACTTGTGGTTTTGTCAGTAGCTGCTGTGACTACTGATTAGTCCTCTGCTGCTCTTGGGAGACGAGAGATGTGTTTTGAGATTCACAGTGGAAAGAGATGAACTAGCCTTGCAAACCTCCCCCTAAATTAAGAGATCCCTATTGATACTGCAACTACTAATGGAAAAACACATTGTGAGGATTTTGTTCTCTTGATGGTACTGTATATCATGGAAATAAAGAACAGGCCAGATTAAGTCTCCTGCTAGGGTGATTCCTCAAACTTATGACTTTGGGACCCAAAAGTCTCAAATATATTTGCCCCAAGTCCTAATGTTCTTGTGCTGTAAATGCTCCAGAACCCTCAGAGAAGCAGCTGAGCTTGATATAAAAGGCACTGTTTCAACCCCTTCTCCCCACAACTCCTGGAATAAGGTCAGCACTCCACAACAGCTCTCCTTTTTTCTTGGGACCATGAGAGGAGGAAAATGCTAATTTCTTATCCCAGCTCAGGGGAGGATGAGGAGCACCCTGGCATTTGGTCTTCTGTTTTCAGATGACTGGTGGCTGTTTTCCTGATGGGTCTTTCCTGCTACTCCTTTTGCCAGTTTGTGCTGCTGGTGGAAGCCCAGCAGCTGCTTCCTCTGCAGGGTTTGAGTGTTTAGGTCTGCCTTCCTTGAGTAGGAAACTTTCTCTTGTACCCTGAGCAGAAGGAGCCTGGAACAGGGTGAGGTCAAGTACGTGCCTGTTTCACAGGGGCAGGTACCCAGCAGAGCTGGGCAGCAGGGCCAGTATTCACAATACTGGTGACAATCCTGCACTGAGAAGAGTAAAGGAGGGATATGCTTGCTAGACACCTGTGAGCTCAGTTTTCTTAGCCCTTGACAATGTTATTGGACTGCAGTACTTGGGGGCATCTAGCCAAGACTTAATTGTGTCATATCCAGTGAGTTCTTGGTCATGTCCCCCTTTATTTTTCTCACCTTCCTGTGCTTTTCCCTGGCCAATTGAAATTTGAAAGCTATAAAAAGAAGGAATTTTTTTACTAGGATCTAGAAGTGCATCATTTTTTCCTCTCATTGTGAGTATTAATATTGCTGATATCCATCAAATTTACTTGCTGGTTGACATGGTGTGAGTATATACAACCCTCTTTCCTGAGGATAGCTGAGTGACAGATAATTTCATTGTTGGGTGTACAATAGGCATAAGTACAACAGAAAAGAAGGACTGGCAACTGTTAGGGTGATATGTTTTCAAAAACATGTCTAGTCATCTTTTTCTTCTGTGTGGTATGCAATGATAATTAGGAGTGGCAAAGTGAGCATCCATTAGGCTGCTTTGCAGTGATTCTGAGCTGCTGCTCCACAGCCTCTATCATCAGCTTCCAGTGTCTGACACTGCAGTGAGTGTCTTCAGAAACCACATCTTTCTATTTCTGAAGTAGTGTGCAAAGACAGCAAAGGAACTGCTGATTCTATGAACCAAAATCTAGCAGTCCTTACTTAGGTCAGCTCCAGATGCTTCAACTCTATCCATGAAATGCCCACAGCATCATCCACCCTGGAAATAACCTCAGGTTAATTTTCTCTGCCCTCAGTTTTCTCTCTCCATGTTTTTTCTCTACTCTGACATTAACTTTCTGTGATGTCTCATGCCCACACCATACTGTGGTGTTAAAACTGTAGTACTGTACTGACCATTCAATGACTAACCTGGAACTGGAGAATAATCTTTACATCTCTGCTGCATTTGCCTTGTATTCCCAATAGAAGTCAAAATACAAAAAACTGCTGCAAGTCCAGATATGATTGATGGGTAATGAAGTACCACAGCTCCCTTGAAATAATAATCTGTATTCCCTGCTGATAGCCATATTTCCCAGAAGCTCAGGATCCCACCATGGGGGGGATCTACATTTTTGGGTAACATGGTAGTTGCCCAAAAGTCTATTTCCAATGTCAAAAAAGGGCAAACAGGTACAAGAGAAGAAGCAGATGAAGGCATAGAGGGGCTGTAATTGTAAATGGGGATTCAAGGCCAGTAGCTGTCAGTACACTGCAGTGCTCAATGTGAATTACACAGAGCTGAGAGGGATGTTGAAGGTGGAGTTTATGAAACAAGAGTTGATTCCTCCTGTTAAAGGTAGTCTGGGAAGATAAAGCATCAGCACAGGAATCAGATCTTGGCAGGCTGGTCTTTTGATAGGAGGAAGATCACAACAGGAGAGGGGAGCTGAGGTATGAAGAGCTTTCAGAGGAAAAACAGAAATAAGGCTGCATTTCCCTCATTGTTTAATTTTCCCCCCAAATGCCCTGCATGCCACATCACCTGAGCATATTTTGCTCTCCAGCCTATCTTACCACCACTATCCTATATGGTAAGGAAAAGGTGTGCTCCTGGTTTTACATTCAATCCCTTAATGATTTACTCATTCAACCCCTACAAGTGAAAGCTGTTTCCCTCCTTATGCATCACTGCCATACTCTTCCTATACTTGTGCTTGGGAGGTTTTTGCTTCCAGGCCTGAAGAGGCAGGCTGGGAGGGCTGAAACCTTGCTCTTGTCTCAGCAGCAGGTTGTTAAGCAGCAGTGTGGAGATTGCAGGGCTGCAAGGAGCTGTGCCAGAGCCACCAGCAGCAGCAGCTGTGGCTAATGAGGAATGTGGTGGCCATGGGCAAGTCCTGTGGTCAGGTGCTCAGAGCAGGAGGAGGTTTGGTGTGGTCTCATCCCTGTCCTGGGACTGTCTGCTTCAGGAATACAGGTAAGGCTGCAAGAATTGCAGTTGGTCTTGGTGGTGGTGTCAGGGATGGTGACAAGAATACTTCATGCAGGATCTGGTAAAATCCATCTTTTGTTGGAAAAGATGACTTAATTTTGGAACCTGTCAGGAGAATTCAGTGTTCCCTCGTGAAAATCCTAATGTGTGAGGTATTTCCTTGCTACTGCATATAGTTATGCTGCACATGAGCATTCAGGATTTCCAATCCTTTTCTAATATTATAAGTTTGAGGGTTCAGGGCTGTAACACAACTGTTTCTTGTAGAAATCTTAGGCTTCTGTTGTGCTGAATCTTGTTCAAGCACCAACTGTGTGCATGTTTCCAAAATAAAAAAATTCTAGTTATCATGGCTACATACAAGATTTTGAGAGCTCTGTGGTAGGATAAAATACAGTAAAAATAAGGCAAGTTACTTAATTGTTACATCATGAAATTAATTTACTGATATGTAATAAAGAAATCTGACATGGTACTAAAAGACTTGAATGTGTGAAGGATTTACTACAGATACAGCCTTCAGCTTCTCACCTTAGTTACAGGCAGCTGGCTTCCCATTTCACCTCACCATGTGTTGGCACATAGCGTTATTTTTTGCTATTCTTTTTATCTGAAAAGTGAAATTAAGAGAAGCTGGTGAAGATTGAATTGCATTTCAAGAAATAAACCTTGTAGTAAAGTATGAAGGTGCTTGATCTTGGCTTCTGGTTTGTTATACAACTTGGGTTAATTCCCATGTGTGTTTTGGATCAGACTGAGCCCTGTAAGTCAGTCTGGTTTGTATGATTTCAGTTGTAAAGGAGCAAAAGCTATGAGATGGATCTTGTGGCACTAAAATCATCCTATTCTTGCCCCTTTCTCATGGAGATGATGAGGAAGAGCGAGAAAGAGCAGATGAAGGAGGGGTAGGTGAGGATTGTGTGGATTTTAGCACTTCCACAGAGGCAGAGGGAGAAGCAAAGACAAGTAGGATGAGCAGGGCTGTGTTTCATCATAACTGTGTGAAAAAAACATTTATTACAAATAGTTCTCTGTCTCTTTGAAGGGTTGAAATATAATTAATGAGCAAAGGTTCATTTCTGTTTGGTTTATCCGTAGTTTAACAGGAAAGGTTTCCCTTTTGTAAGAGGAGCTGAGATGTTTGATTGTGCCTCTGTGCTTATCCTCACAGCAGGGGAAGCACCCCGTGGTAAATTGCCCTCAAGCCCTTGCAGTGAGAAAATACTAAATGGCTACAACTTGGGCTTGCTCTTGATATAGGAGGGCACTTGTGTAGGAATCCACAGGTCACAGTGACCCAGGGAATTTGTGCTGGACTGTCACTAGGCAGGGACACAGAGGCCATCTGAACTCCTTCCAAACCTGGCCAAGGCCAGCATTTCTGTTACACTGGGAAGCTGTGCAGGACACCGGTGGGAGGGCTTCTGTAACTGGGTGATGCTGGCTTATTCCAGCTGCAAAAGTGCCTGTGAAACTGGAGTCTGTGAGAGAGGATTTACACTCACGTGTCCTGAGTGGTGGAGAGTTATGGATGCAGCCTCTCTCACACCTGCACCACCTCTTCCAAGTTTACCTTCCTACCCAAATGCAGCAAGAAAACGAGAGTTTAAAAGGCAAAACAACTTCGATTTCTTTACCTTGGTCTATGCCTATGTAAACGTTCAGCTTCTTACCATTCTTTATAAATCAGTTCTGTGTTCTCAAGCTGTTGAAACAGAATTAACTCAAAGAAAGGAGGGTATAGCTGTGCAGTAATATTTACTAAATGTCAGTAAACATTCTAGCTGTGTGTCTTTGTCATTGTGACAGCCTTTGAGATTATCTTTTGGAAGAATGATATAGCAACCTCTTATTCCTTGAAGGACCCTTTTTGTTCTTTAGTTAAGGTTTTATTAGTTTTTTACTTTAGTCATTTGGAGGTTTGGGTTGTTGGTTTTTTGTTTGTTTCACCTCAAATTCTTTATTATTTTAAGGTTTAAAACATTCCAGTCCTCTAGGGTAAGGCTTCTCAAATTTATTTGGGAAGAAAACTCTGCAGACATCCTTATTTCAAATGCAAGCGAAACGCTAGACTGCATTTTGAATATTGCTTATATTTACTCAACTTTGTGGGTTTTGGTTGCTTTACTGAGAGGCTTGTGAGTTGTCTTTTTCTTTTCCTTGTTTCATCTTTTATTCAGTCCTTTGCTTTACATTCTACCTGTTTTTATTTCCTTTCTTTTTAGGCAGCCTAGTTTTGCTCTTGCATTTTTTCTCCCACTTTCCAAACATCAAAAGTGTAACAAGTAAGTTAAAACTCCAAACTGCTTTCTCAGTGATTTTTTGGCCACTTGGTGATGGACTTTTTATTTTCTGTTCTATCTGTGTCTCAAGAGCAAGGGTGTCTTGTTTGTAGTGTGAAACCCTCCTGAAACCAGGAAGCTCAGATGTGGTGATTGGAGCTATAAGGAGAACATTCCTTAATCATGTATTTGAACCTTTTGTTTGTCCCTTGCAGTCTTCATTATGATATGTACACACTTTTCTGAACCAGGGCTCCTTCATCCCTCTCTCCCCACCTTTATCCATTGTTTGATGAAGTAAAAAAATATTGGGAGGTAAAGTGGAGAGTGAATCCAGAGACAGGAAGATCTTAATGTTTGCCTTTATTGCCCCTTTGTGTGGTTCTGCAAAATAGGACTGGAGTTGCATCAGAGGGGGCAGGGGGACTTGATGAGGCCAAGAGGGGAGACAGTCTTGGCCTGTCTTCTCTTTTGGGAGACAGGAGGGCTCTTGATGGGAATAACTGAGAGCTTTATAACCCAGAACTTACCTACATACCCTCCTTTTCTTGTCTGGCATTTGACATCATTTGGGGCTGGGCGGCAGAAAGAGTCCGAGGGCGAAGGTGCAAGCTGTGGAAAGAGGCTGGGCATGCCTTTCCCCGAGATAGTTTGTTTATCCTCCCATTTACTTTCTGTTCCCATTTCACTGGTACAGAGATGAATTATGGTGGCTGGGCCAATCAATAAATGCTCCCACATTAAAGCTAGACCTTTCTGATTGGCTCTTTTTAACCTGAGTAGTTTCTCACCTGGCTGAATGCACAACTCACATAATGTGAGTGAGAGCACCAAAGGGCAAATGAAAAAGTGAAGAAAAGAGACAAGGGGCTGCTGAAGTCAGTATCACTGCTGAGAGATGTGCCTGTCAAATCTCAATGCCAAAGTGTGATCACAGCAGCAGAGCAGTGTGTATCATGCTAGAAACTCACCAAGTATGTCTCTTGAATGTCTGGAAAGGCATCTGTCCTCCCATGTCAAGGCTTGTTAGTGTGCTTTGTCAAGAACATGAGTATTTTGTTATCTTCATCTGACTAGACAAAGGCAAAAACGGCTTTTACAGCTGCAAAATGTCACTGTCCTCTCAGAAATGTAGCCCTACTGGGTAAGAGAGTGATTTCTTCTAGTAACTGCTCATTTTAGGACTAGTCAAGGAGCAAGGAAGATAAAGAGCATAGTTCAGTAACAATGGCACTCGGCTGCTCTGTTCTAATGTCCACCTTCAGTAATTTTTATGTGCAATCCAAATATCTGTGCCAGGCATTTTGGTAGCCACAGCTCAGCACAGAGGGTGTTCAGCCCTGAACAGACAAACTCTGATTACATGTGATCTCCCTAACAAATCCAGTCTCTAAGAAGTGCTATGTGTTGGGGTGTATCCATAATCCTACCAATCATAAGGGATGATGTCCTGGTTTAGGGCAAATTTGGGAGGAAACTTCCAAAGGCATCCCTCTAGAAAGCAGATTCAAGTGGGCCGCTCCTCAACTGGTTTGGGAAAAGATTTCTTTCCCAAATCTGTTTGTTTAACAAGGAAAGTATTCACAAACATTAAAAAATGAATAATATTAAACAATAAAACCTCTCGCTGTTCTGAAGAGATGGCAAATTCAGAAAGTCCTTCCAATGGGGTGTAGCTCAGCTCACTCAGTCTGTTATCAGTCCCTCCTGCGCTGGAAAAGGCAGTGTCCCAGGCCCTGATGGGCCACAGGTGTGAGCTCCTGGGGTTTTTCTGGGTGTTCAGTACAGAGCAGCTTTCAACAGTTCCAAGAAAAAGAAAAGCCACCATCCGGGGAACTTCTCAGCCTCAGCTAGCTAAAAACTACCTGAAAGCAAAGGAGAGCTCTCTGCCACTGTCCACTGCAGACAATACAGATGGAATGCAGGGGAGCAAGTGCAGTTTCTGATAACAAACTGTGCGCTGCTTCTCCCCATCTTTGCTCTCAGAACCAGTCTTAAACATCCAGAACTTAATATCCAGCACAGACAGAACAGACAACTGGGGATACAAGCATGATAAAGTCACCCTTGGACATGTGGTCAACTAAAGCTAGAGCTGTGCAGAAATTTGGCCATCCATTGAGATGAGATTCCTCTTACAGTATGGTCTGTGATGGAAGAAATGGTGGGAGTGATTCTGATCCATTTTTAGTAGTTGAGAGTTAGGAATACTCTAAACAAAGTGATGAAAACCAGTTTCTTTGGATCTCTGTGTTTCAGGGATTAAACAGGCATCTCATCCTACCAAGGAGAAAGCCCTGGATGTCTCCTGATGTTAAAATCCTGTCACCAAAACAATGGGAACGGGACTCTGTAGTTAAACTATTTGAATGGGAAACTGTAGGGTCCATCCCCTTACTCAACAACCTGAATTTCTTTTAGGGTTTTGCATTAGTGT